>NW_006399783.1:14902837-14905861 GCF_000299155.1 Elephantulus edwardii
GAAACGACTTGACGGCACATAACAACAACAACATTTTTTAGGTCAGAAATTATGTCTCTTTATTATCTATGAAAATAGCCTACAGGAAATAGCACAGAACAGCTAAATTATTACAATGCAACCTCATTTGAAAGATTAATTTTGAACTTCTGTTGCTGTTACTACACCATAGAGAGGAAGAAGAGAAGGAATGCTGATTGAATGAAGCATCTCTGAGATGGATTAATATAGTGATTACAATAATGGGGTGGAGATAATGAGGACGATGATTGGTCAGTTGGAAGCAAGAATGACATCCATTACCTAAACAACATGCCTCTGGAAACTCTATGAACTTTGAGAAATATTTGTAGTTATAGAAAGTTATAGAAAGGCGTCAGGCCTGTTCATAGGGTTGCTATGAGTTGTGGTCGATTCAAAGGCAATCAACAACAACGTGTCAGAGTCTACTTGAAGGCAGGTACCTAAGTACAACAATTAAGATTTCAAGTATTGGTGGCCTAATGGCAAGAAGCTGTGCTGCAATCCCAGAGCTTCATGATTTGAATCCACCAGATATTCTCCTGGAGAAGGAGGGGCAATCTCCTCCTGTGCCAGTCAGATCTGATTTAACGGTACATGGGGGGTGGGGAGAAGAAATTTCATGTATTTAGTTCATGTAATCTTCATCAAAGCCTCACGTGGGAGAGATTATCATCATTTTGATAATGGAACCAAGATAGTAAGTAGTGACTGGAACTTATATTTTGTAGTAGATTTTAATGATATAATTGGCATATTTAAACTAACAGAGGCTGCCCTACATGTGCTCACCAAGTTGTGTCAAGAAATCTGGAGAACAACCACTTGGCCTACTGACTGGAAGAGATCTATATTTGTTCCCATTCCAGAGAACAGTGACCCAACAGAGTGTGGAAATTATCAAACAGTATCATTGATATTACATGCAAGCAAGATTCTGCTGAAGATTATCCAAAAATGACTGGAACAGCACATCAACGGAGAACTGCCAGAAGTGCAGGCTGGGTTTAGAAGGTGTTATGGTACTAGGGATATTGTAGGTATCTTAGATGGATCTTGGCTGAAAGCAGGGAATGTCTTATCTATGTGTCATTGATAATGCAAAGGCGTTTGACTGGGTGGATCATAACAAACTGTGGCTGACTCTGAGAAGAATAGGAATCCCAGAACACTTGATCGTGTTAATGCAAAACCTATACTTGAACCAGGAGACAATCATCAGAACAGAGCAAGGAAGCACTGCATGGTTCGAAATTGGGAAGGGTGTACGCCAGAGATGTGTCCTGCCTCCATACCTTTTCAACCTATATGCAGAACAGATTATCCAGGAGGCTGGGCTGTATGAGGAGAAATGTGGCATCCGGATTGGTGGAAGATTCATCAACAGTCTACATTAGGCAGATAACACAACTCTGCTTGCTGAAATGGAGGAGGCCTTGCTGCAGAAGGGACTGCAGTCTTCAATATGGATTGAGGCTCAATATCAAGAAGACAAAGATTCTCATCACTGGGCCAATTGGCATTATCAGGATGGATGGTGAAGAGATGGAAATTGTTAACAGCTTTCGTTTGCTTGGTTCCACAGTCAGCACTTTTGGCACCAGCAGCCAGGAAATTAAAAGACATATTGCGATGGAAAAGTCTGCTGTTAGGGACCTCTTCAAAGCACTGAATAGCAGTTGTGTCACTCTGGAGACTAAGGTGTGCCTGAAACAGGCCATAGTATTTGCAGTCACTTGCTATGAATCAGAGAGCTGGACAATGACGAGGGAGCATAGAAGGAGAATTGATGCCTTTGAGCTGTGGTGCTGGAGAAGAGTATTGAATATACCATGGACTGCTAAGAAAATGAATAGTTTCATCCTGGAGAGGGTTAAACCAGGCTGGTCCTTGGAGGCAAGAATTCTGAAGCTTTGTCTGACATGCTTTGGACATGTTAGAAGGAGGGACCAGTCCTTGGAGAAAGACGTCATGCTTGGGTGGGTGGAGGCACAACGTAGGAGAGAGGAAGACCCTGTATGAGGTGGATTGATTCAGTGACTGGAGGGTAGGTGTTTTCGGAGATAGTGAGATTGGTAGAGGATAGAGCAGGGTTTAGGGCTATTGTACATAGGGTCACTATGAGTCATAGGCAACTGATGGCACATAAGAATAACTTAAAAATTTTAAAAGGGGAGAGTTTCTTGATCCAAAACCTTGCTAATAAAGACTGGAATGCCAGTTTGTTTGCTTCCTACTAGAAATAAGAGATGAGTGGGGACAAGTATTGTTAATCAAAACTAGCTTATTAAGTAAAGGTCAAGTGAAAGAAATTTTTCTCTTCTGCAAGACTTTCTGTAAAGTTCTTCAGATTTGTCAGTTCACAAAGGAACTTAATGAAACTTTTGACCCAGTCAGTATAGGAGTGATACATTCACTGATGTGCTATTCAGTGCTCTCGAGTATGCCTTGACTTATGGTAGCCTGTGTGCAAGAAAAGAAAACCTCTCTTAAGCCCGCACCAGCCTCACAATCTTGTTTGTGCTTATGCCCATCATGGAAGTTCCTTCCTCAGTTCATGTTATTGAGAGCCTTTCTCTTTTGCGGACACAGTTTTTCCAAGTCTTTTCCAGAGACTGTCCAGAGTATGTAAGATGAAGTCTCACCATTATCTCTTCTAATAAACCCTCTGGCTGTACTTTTCCCAAAGCAGATTTGTTCTTTTGGAAGTCCATAGTGTATTCTTCACCAACACCACAATTCAAGTTAATCAGTTCTTTGATCATTTTTTATGACCTGATTTTTCCATGGTTTATGAACCAATTTTAAATAAAGTGACATCCTTGTTCTTTAGGACTTTAGAGAGATCCTTGACAGCAGATTTGTTTCTGTGGATATTGATTGTATATCTAAGTAAGATGAAATCTTTGACAACTTAGATCACTTCTCCATTTATTGTGATGTTGTTTATTGGTCCAGTTGTGAAAATGTTTGTTTTCTTTATGGTAGAGAAGAATCAGTAGT
>NW_006399783.1:14908046-14968547 GCF_000299155.1 Elephantulus edwardii
CGCAGGAGGGGAAGACCCTCTTTGAGATGGATTGATTTGGTGACTGGGGTAATCGGGATGGATGTGTCAGAGGTGGTGGGGTTGGCGCAGGATAGAGCAGGGTTTAGGGCTGTTGTGCATAGGGTCGCTATGATTCGGAAACGACTCGACGGCACATAACAACAACAAAGTGTAATCCATCCTGAATTCTTTGATCTTCATCAAGAAATACTTCTAGTCATCTTTGTTAATTTTCTGGAAGCAAAGTTGTGTCATTTACATATCACAGATTTCCTCCCATCCTGGTGCCATGTTCTTCTTCAGTTATAATTTTTCATTCTATTAAAGAACAGTTAGCACCCTAAAACCTTTACCATTAAGGAAGTCATGATGAAAAAATAGTGACTGAATATGAAACCTAATGAGAAATAGGAGATGTTATTAAATGATATGTGAAATTAGGTGAGAATGAATGTGATTCTTCCTACTTTGGGTAATTTTCTTGGGCTTTAGCCTCTGCCACTTGTCTATAGTCAAGCCATGTCACTCACTTATACACACACACACATATATATACACACATGTATGTACATACTCAGGATTTTCATACCTTGCTTGTGTCAGAAGAATGAAAATTCTAGGTTATGACACATTTATTTAATTTTCTAATATTCTCTGAAGTCAGACCCCCAAGTTTGAATGCCAGTTCTACCACTTAATATGTTGTTGTTGTTGTTATGTGCCATCGAGTCGCCTGCGACTCATAGCGACCCTATGTACAACATAGGAGGGTCATAATTGACTTCTCACAGCTTCATTTGCATGCAGTGGGGTTAATAATACCTACTTCACATGATGGTTGTGTGAAATTAATATAAGTAAATTGCATGTAATATATGTGAGTTGTATAATACATTACAGAGCCAGGAAGAACATGTTCCATCTTAATAATGCAGATCATGATGATAGACTTAATGAATACTAGACATAGGCTGTGATCTGTGGATAGTGAGGAGAAAATGCTCTTCAGTGGTGGAATAATATAACAGAGTATTACTATCATATGTGATGACAGATGACTCAGAGAAATGTGACTTGCTACCTGCAGAAAGATATGAAGGTCACTGGAAGTGGAATCTTGAAACTTGACTATGTAGTTAATTCTTGACTACTTGAAGGATTAAATATTTCATCCAAGAATAATACTTACAGTTTGACTAATTGGGATTAAAACTCCCATAGTTACTTTTGGCTTTGCTGGCTCTCCTTAAATCTCAAAATTCTAATTTCTTTTGGTAGCTTACAAATTAGCATAGGCATTTGTCCAAGGAAAAAATTTTTATGTTCCTTTCTTCATCAGGGTAAGTTTAGACCAGAAAGAAAAACTTGGACAGGACAATACAAATATATAGCTCTCTGAAAAAGGATAGTCCTGGGATGTGTTTTTATGAAAAGAGAGTAGCTAAGTTTTGGCTTTGGTTTTCAGTAGCAGGGCTACGTTCAGCCTCCATTTTGTCTTTTTGTTAGGTGTCTTTGAATTGAATATGACTTACCCCTACCCTATAAACAACAGATCCTCTGCCATCCTAATTTCTGATATATTTGAGCCTATTACTGCAGTGACTGTGTCAGTCATCTTGTTAGAGGACTTCCTCTCATTCACTGACACTTCACCTTTCTGAGCATGATCACCGTTTCTAAGGAATAACCTGTCCGGATGCAACAATGTCTGAAGTATGAAAGATGAAGCCTTGCCATCTTTGCCTCCAAGTAGCACTCTGGCTGCACCTTTTTGGAGACATACCTGTTAATTCTTTTCAGAGTTACTCTGAGTTAGAATCAACTAAATGGCAATAGCTCTGGCTTGCGATTTGACCAGTAGGTCCTGAAAAAGGAATGAAATGTTAGCTTATGTTTTGTTTAGACTGTTGAATAGAGATTGTCTTACAGGGCATTGAACCACAGTTTGGAAACAAAAGAGAGACACATCTTTAGTGAATACCTGAAGAACATGCATTCTGTGCTGGAAAAAGAGTGCTTGCTTAGACAGTGTTTTGTTATTGTCAAAATGTAAGCCCCGTGGCTTTGTTGATAGATGAAACCAGAAGAACTAGATGATGCCCAGCTACTATTACTAACCAGGGACACAAGAGATAGACCTGGATAGATTAGGAGAAAAAGAATTCCTGTCACTGCTTCTGGAATGCTATGAAAGGCCATATCATCAGGAACACGCTGATGTAGGTCATCTTATTTTTCAGTGGTTGGCAAAAAGAGTACTGCCATTTGAAATAGAAATTTGTTTTGTCAGAAGGTTATATTGATCATCTTTGATTTTTCTAAGTAATATTGTGTCACTTTTTGCCTTTAGAAATTATCCTGTGAATAACAGATGACAGAAACAGAAACTAACTCATTACTGAGATGTGATTTCAGTATGTTAAGCATAACAATCAAGATTAGAAAAGAAATGAAGTCTAAGCAGAATTGACTCATAGCTGACCCTCCAGTGAGTTTTCAGATGCTGTAAATAACGTGGAAGAGATTACCCACTTTTCTCCCTCAGAGCAGTTAGTGAATTTGAACCATGTGCCTTTGGATTAACAGTGCAGTTTTTTAACCCCTAGGCCACCAGAGCTCTCTATTAAATAAAATATTATTTTGTACTGTCGAGTCAGAATTTACTTATTGCTTATCCTCCACTATGCTTTCAAAGACAGTAAATTGCACTGGAGGAAAACTGACCCTCTTTCTACCATGGAGCAGCTGGTAGATTCAAACTACATGGCTTTGGGTTGGCAGAAAACCTTCTTACCACCAAAGCAAATATTCAAATTTTACAGCAATTTGAGAATGAAATAGCTTAGTATTAATAAAGTACCTCAAATCACGTCAGGTAGTCACAGATGCTCAATAAAGGGTAATTCTACTTTTCTTAACCTGTCTTAAGACTTAACCTGTCTTAAGACTTCCAAGAGAAACTGACAGAGGTGGGTTAGAGCAAGTGTAATTGCCCATGCTTTTGTTTATGAGGAATTTATCTTTATCTAAATTCAGAACCATTCTCCTCCTTAAATAATTGTTTGACATAGTTTTTCGTGTACTATTTCCCAGTAAGTATGACTTAATAAAAATTTGAGGAAGTTCTTCCCTTTTTATTCTCCAGTTCCAGCTCTCTAAACATTCAGTTATAATACTTTGCTTTGTCTTCTCTAGCTGCCCTTTGAAATCTTCCACTCAGCACTTTTACTTCCCTTCATTTTGGCTTCTCAACACTCTAGTGCAATTTACAGAGTCTCTTCAGACATCCATTTTGGTTTTTTATTTTCCTCTGTAGTGACCTTTTGCTCTCTTCATGGATGATATCCTTGATGTCATCCCCTAATTCCTCTGGTCTTCGATTGATTCCTACGAGAGGGAAACCCTGTTTGAAAATTCCTTGTTATTCTGTGGAGAGGGACATCAAGTTTAGGAAGGTAGAGAGATGGTGAAAGAGAAGACAACCCTCAACCAGGTGGATTTACATAAGGACTGTAGCAATGGGCTCGAGTGTGTCAGAGACTGAGGATGGCACAGGATAAGACAGAGTTTAGATCTGTTGTTTAAAGGGTTATTATGAGTTATACTTGACTTGATGGCACCTAACAACAACAATGAAAATACAGTAATTGTGCTTTTAAGATATTAAGTTTCCATCTTCTTACTACCCTAACATTAGCTTCTGCATTTTTAGTAGGCAAAGAGTGTAGAAATTTAACTAGGTGTTTCTATTAATGTTTTTTGTTCCTGCTATAATAATTTAAATTAATTATAAAATATTTTTAATATGCAATTTTAGGCTACTGTAATTGTGATCATAAAGCTAGAATTCATAGAGCTAGAATTTTGGAAGGAGGAACCAAATTATTAGAAATCTAGTCAAGCTTTTTATTTAACAAATCAGGAAAAGAAATCTAGAGGCCCACACTAATATAACATCAGTGTCAGAGTTAGAACTTCCTTGTTCTAATTCTAATGCTCATTCCATTGATTTGTGCTGATGTCATGTTTTGGTCATCAGTTCAAGATCAGGCAAAGAAAATTGCCACTTGCTAAGCTTTCTATTTCCCAAGTAGTTACTTTCTGGGACATGCATCTTCTTAAAAAGATTAGTGGATATGATATTTGGCATAGTTATCAATCAAGAAAAGTAAGGCTGAAGGAGGACGTATAAATAATAAACCTTTAATTTGACTCTTTGGCTTTTGGTTAGAAGATTAGAACTGTTAACACTGTTTGTAGATTTTTTTTATTTCTCTCCCTCTCCACTTAATGATTCCATGGACACTTAGAATTTAAGATTTCCTATTTTTTTTTTTTTAAATAATGTGAAAAAAGAAAAAAATAAGTGAAGAGAAAATCAACAGTGATAAATTTCAAACTCTGGTATCAGTAAGTTTACTTGACAAATTATGTACCTTCTTTAAAAATTTTTATTTTATATTGGTTTGCATACAAAGTTTGTATACATTGTGTTTTACACTATGCATCTTTCACATTGTTTTTCATACACTCATTCTTACTCATTGTGCTTTATAAAATTAATCATCATTGAATCGCTATTACTCTACCTTTCCACATCCCTGCAAGGCGTTTCCCATTTCCTTTATCCCCACCCTCCACCCACCAAATTGTGTAACTTTGTGATGTCCCCCTTCACCCTCTGCTCCCACCACTTGCCCACTTTGGGTCCTCATAGATGTTTTACTAGCTATCCTTCTATTTTTACAATAATGATTATATGCGGTATTTGTCCTTATGAGAGACATAGTTAGTTCACTCCGTATAATATTCTCCAGTCTCTCCCAAATTATGTACTCTTTGGTTTACCAAAGCAGCACAAAAAGAAAATGTTATAAATGTAAACTCTGTGTGTGTGTGTGTGTATAAGCTGTCCAGTCATAAATAACCCATACCTGACCCTCCAGCTCCTTTTCAGAGGTCATATAAATCTATGAGAGAGTACTCATCTTTCTCCCAAGGAACAGCTGGTGAGTTAAAGTCTCCTGCTTTTGAGTTGGCGATTTAACTGCTTACCTACTAGGCCATCAAATCTCCTGAAATGTAAAATAGTTTAATAAGTCTGGCATACTGCAAGGAAGGACCAGTCCTTGGGGAGGGACATTATGCTTGGAAGGATGGAGGGACAGCGGCAAGAGAGAAAGATACTGCATGAGCTGGATTGACTTATTGACTGGGTTAATGAGGGTAGGTGTATCAGAGATAATGAAGTTGGCTCAGAATAGAGCAGGTTTCAGGGCTTTTGTATATAGGTTGCTATGAGTCACAAGCTACTTGATGGGATATAACAGCAGCACCAACAATAAACCTGGGTTGTGAGGAGAACATAACGATGTGGCACTTACACCATTAGACCTTGTAGGTTATAGTTGGTTGGTACCAGCATCTGCATCCTCAACACATTTTATCAATACCAGTTGATTGGCCTTTTTATGTTATTGGACCATAGTATTTATCTGTCACTCGTCTATTAAGTCATGACAAATTCAAGTTAAAAATCATCTCAGTGTAAAGTCTAAAGATATTTCTTTTTTTAATCTCACAATGTATCACTGAAATTTTAAAATTTCATTTAAGATTTTAGTTTTAATGTACTCTAACAATTAGAAATCAGTAGTTAGTGTAATTTAGCAAGAAATTTTTATGTCCCAGGCAATATACTGGTAAATGTGAAATGATTTTACAAAATTCTTGTAGCACATTTGGAAACCTAATGATAACAAGGAGGCTTCTGCTTTTACTGGAAATACTTTCTATAAAACATATAAACTGGAAAAAAATACAGTTTTCTCTCTTATACTCTTGTCATTCAGTGATTGGCAAAAATGAAAGTTCTGGAAACTTACAATTAATTACTACACTAGTGGTGTTTTCTTTAGCTCCCTTCTCCTCCCCCCCCCCCAGTACAGTTTTAATTTTGGCAAAAGAAAACATAACAGCTCTGTATTAGGGAAGAGGAAACATTTAAAAAAAATTAAAAAACAAACAACAATAACAAGATAAGGAACTAGGAGAGAAAAAAATGTCCTTTAAACGTTTAAAACTGCTTGGAAAAAAATTCACTTATTCATTGTTTGAGCAGTAGAGGAAGACCCCAGATGAGATGGACTCACATAATAACTAGGATAATGGGGTTAGTGTAGCAGACAGTGAGATTAGCTCAGGATAGAGCAGAGTTCAGAGAGGTTGTACATAGGGTCGCTATGAGTTGCGGGTGACTCAGTGGCATATGATAACAACACTGAGCAAGCATTTGTGTACTTGCTACTTGCCAACATCTGTGAAAGGCACAAGACAGGATAATGTTTGTCAACTCCTTGTGCCTCATGATAAACATAAAACAATGATAAAATTTTTATTTTTATTAACTATCTCTTCTGAGCGGTCTGAGGGTGGTAAGTGTCTGAAGTGATGACTGTCTTGGTACACCATAACCCATTTCAGATATCCACATTGGGAATATCTGATGTATGCCCTAGTTTCTGCCTTTGAAAAGCTCACAGAAAACAGACAAGAGTACTGACGAAGAAAATGATTGACTAGTTCTCTAACGGGTTTTGTGTGTGAGTTAGAGATAATGGAAAATTTGGGGTATAGTTCACAAATTGCAGAAAAGAGGATAGATGGAGGTATGATAGAATACAATATCGTAACTTTGTATCAATTTGTAAACCTTCAAATTTGCCTCAAATTCACTCTCCTAGTGAAAGAATAGAGAGCTTTGGTGGCCTAGTGGGTAAGGAGTTGCACTGCCAACCCAAAGGTAAACTGTTCAAATAAAATCAAAGCTGTTCTGCAGGAGCAAGATGGGCAGTTTCCTCTCAGATGATTTATAGATTCCAAAAACTTTCTGAAAAGTCAGCTATGAGTCAGTGGCACATTAACAACAGCTACTAAACGAATAGGAAGTGAGGGTTTTGCTTTAATTCTGTGCATGAGATAAAGAAAGATAAAAATGGAATAGTCTTATTCTGGCCTTACAAATGCCTGCCTTTTGATATACCATGTTGAAGAAATGAAGATGACAAAAAAAAAAAGGCAGGAGGAAGGTGGGGAAGATAACTCTAGTATGAATTTAAAGCAGAATAGCCTGCTGAGGCATAGTCCTACACCTTCAATCCCACTGGTTGCCCTTGAGAAGAATCCTATAATCCTCTACTTCCATTATTGGTTTATCTCCAACTGTAACTGCCCCTTTGGACTCTGTTGCACTGCTAGAGTATATCCCAAGGAAAATAGAACTGAAACATAAATGGACATTTGTCACACCTATGTTCATAGCAGTGTTATTCACAATAGCAGGAAAATGGAAACAGCCCAAATGCCCATCACCAAATGAATGGATTGAGAAATTGTGGTACATTCACACAGTGGAATACTATGCAGTGGAATATTATGCAGTGCTAAGGAACAATGATTTTGTAATATAACATGGGAGAATCTAGAAAGCATTTATAATGAGTTAACTAACTCAGTCTCATAAGGACAAATACTGCATAAGAGAAACACGTTATTGTAAAAATAGAAGGGTAACTGGTAAGATGTGGATAAAAGTCCAAAAAGGCAGGGGGAAGAGAGCAGGGGTGTAGAGGGGGTGATAGGGAGGTAGTCACTAGGATAAAGGAGTTTGGTGAGAGGAGAGAGTGAAGGTATTAGGAAAGATCCAGTGAGGACCTGAAAAGGTGGGGTCATAGTGGGCATAGATCAGTAGTGGTAAATTTTATAAAACCCAATGTTTGAAACACATGTTGGAATGTGTGAAATACAATGTACATGACATGATACACAATGTATACACATTTTTAATTTTGTATGCAAACCAGTATAAAATAAAAAGGGGATAAATGTTTATACTGTAAAACAATCCCGTGAGAATTACTACAAATCTGCTGTAGTGGAGTTGGGTCATGGGGTGGTCGCTACCTTCAGGCAATTATAGCCCTACAAGTTGTTAAGTGTTATGGAAGCATAGAGGAGAAATGTTAAGTTGATCAGAAAATGTTTTCAGGTTGAGGAAATGCTCTTTTACCTTTTAGGTTTTCAGAGTTAGCCAGAAAATAAAGTGAAATCCCAAAAATTTAAAAGGGGGCATAAAATCAGGGGGTTTGTTTTGTTTTGTTTTTGTAAGTCAAAGGTTTGAATCAAAAATGAAAGAGAATGCTTTCTACTTGTAACATGCCTTTAAAAATCTCCTTTTCTTTAATACTTGTTAGGGATTGAATTGTGTCCTATGCAAATCAATATTGATTTGGGGCCCAGTGATTAAAGCACTCAACTGCTAATGAAAATGTGATAATTCAAACCTCCCAGCTGCCCCATAGGAGAAAGATGGCCAGTCTGCTTTGGACACTATGGGGCAGTTCTAATATATCCTGTAAGGCCGCTATGACTTGAATTAACCTAGGCAGTTTGAAGGGTTTGGTTTGGTTCAGGGTCTGTCCTTAGCTTGGCAAGAAACTTTGGTTTCTTGCAAGGCAAGCTTTAGTTTAAATTATAGAGGCCTTTGGATGTGAAACAGGCTCTTTCCTAGGAAGCATATTAG
The DNA here is from genome assembly GCF_000299155.1 of Elephantulus edwardii. Classification (NCBI taxonomy): domain Eukaryota; kingdom Metazoa; phylum Chordata; class Mammalia; order Macroscelidea; family Macroscelididae; genus Elephantulus; species Elephantulus edwardii. The sequence goes on from NW_006399783.1 coordinate 14,916,628, forward strand.
TTCCTTGGATACAACATAGTCAAGTGAGTATTAAACATGAAACTGGCTTCTGAGAAATTCCCTGTGTATGAGGTGAAATACCATTCCTTATGCCTTGTGCTACTAACCAATAAATTGGTGGTTCAAGTCTGTTACCTGCTTCAAGGGAAAAATTTGACAGTTTCCTCCATAAAGAGCAACAGCCTTGCTTGGACAGCTGGCCATGAATCAAAATCTACTTGGTGGCAGTGGGCTTTTTGGTTGTGCCGCTAAAGCAAAGGTAATAACTCCCTGGCCATTCAAATCCACCAGCCACTCTGAGGGAGAAAGATGGACAGTTGCCTCCCAATGAATTAACAGCCTTAGGAAACCAGTGGAGAGTCCAATTCTTACTGCAAGATACATGAGAGAGAGACTCCTTCAAATTAGTGCCTACTCTCTTTTACCTTTTAAGGAAAATGCTCCCCTTTTCCCCTTCTCTTTTTATTGATTTGTGTGCTCATGCATGTACATTGTGATTTTTTTATTTTTATAAATTGTGTTTTATACAGTCTTTCATTTACAGTGTTTCATTCATGTTCATTATGCATTTTTGCAATGTTCATTGTGTGTATTTTATATAATTAATTACTATGATCAATGCCTATCATTAATCTGCCTTTTCAAGTCTTATTTGAATCCTTTCTACTCCTTCACCCCTCATCCATCCACTAACCTCCACCATAGAAATCCCATATGACCTAGCTACTGCACTGTTGGGAATATACCCCAAAGAAATCAGAACTGAGACATGAACAGAAATATGTACACCTATGTTCATAGCATCATTACTCACATAGCAAGAGAATGGAAACAGCCCAAATGCTCATTAACAAATGAATGGATTGAGAAATTGTGGTACATTCACACAGTGGAATACTATGGAGCAAAAGGAACAATGATTTTGTAAAATACTATACAACTTTAGAGCCTAGAGAGCTTATGGTGAGTGAAATAACTCAGTCTCATAAAAACAAATACTGTATAAGACCATTATTGTAAAAATAGAAGGATAACTGAGCAAGATGTTCAATAGTGGAAGGAGGAAGGGAGAAGGGGGCAGTAAAAGGGGAAGAAGGGAAAATGCTCCCTTTTATAAAGATTTTTAATGCTGGCTGATGAGACATTAAAATTTCTATAGTACAAACTCCCCTTAGATTCCAAAGCAGCATCAGGGTACCTGTAAATATGACTCTGTTTGGAGATAGAGTTTTTCTCTCTTATATTAATGAGGTCATCCCAGAGTAGGGTGGATCCTGATTCGAAAATTTTCTGAGGTATGCAAAAGAGCAAGGAAGACATAAACACATCTAAGGAACTCCCTGAAACTCATGGGCCTACCTGCAAGGAAGAAACTCCTCCTACCTAGAGCCACATCCTATATTCTGACTTCCAGCTTCTTGAATTATGAGAAATGTTGGGGTTTTTTAAAAGCCACCTACATAAGATATTTTGGCTTACAGCAGCACTGGCTGACTCATATAATACTCTTGTGGTGCTTTTATATACGTTTACCCCAAACCCACTGCTGTAGAGTCAGTTCTGATTTATGGGGACCCTCCATTGGGTTTTTGGGGCTAAGATTTGAGCTGCTGACTCTTTTTTAGGCAGTATATTACCAGGGCTCTTTTTCTTGTGTGTATGTATTCACTTGGTGTGTTCTTAAAGTGGACAGACACATTTTAAAATTAAAAATGGGGAAAAAAATTAAAAATGATTGCATTTTAATTAGAAATTAGCTTTATTTACTAAAAGAAGTTTACTTTTAAATTATGGACATTTATTTCAGAGCTTAATTTACCAAGTAAGCTTTACAGTATCTTCAGTATTCTTCATCTAGAACAATGCTAAAGCAATTTGGACATTGTAGATTTTAAGATTTTTCACCCCCTCTTAAAATTCATTTTAGCTAGCCAAGGTTTTGAACCCAGCATTGTTCCCATACTCATTTTTAATTTTTTTTTATTTTATGCATTTATTTCTTTTAATGGATGCAAACTAAAGTCTAACTTTGCAGTTGAGAAAGTAAGAATCAAAATGTTATTTAGGTTTATCATCCAGAGTCTAACTTTGGTCAGTGTTATTTTATCCTTTATCAGAGATTATGATGGGGTTATTTGAGGACCTAATGACATGTTGCTTGGGCTGGGAAGTGCAGTACAAATGTATTAGCCTTCCTATGGTTGGTTGGTTGGTTTCCTTCCTTTTCTCAGAGGTTTCATCATAGTAATGAGAATAGCTCCTGCACTTCGTAATACCAACTTAACTTTTTTATTTAGGGGAAGAAGGACCTTGTCAAGACTAATATTTTTATGGAAAAGTTCTCTTTAAATATAGATTATTAGTTTTAAAAGTAAATCTTTAGGGAAGATGAATTATTAATATTCAAGAAAAGCTGTGGTACTACTATTGGTTATTACTAGTAGATGACAAGACCTTTCAACTTTGTTTAGTCCCTGCTGAAAACATGTTTAACATAATAGCAGAATGGAAGGAAGCCTCTTGTTAAGATGTGTTTAGTCGGCTACGACTCAAAGTGAACTTATGTACTATAGAGTGAAACCTTTCTGGTCAGCTATGAGCCAGTTTGGACTTGACAGCTATGAGTTTTTTGAGATTGAGTTTTCAATCTCTCTAAGTCTTTACAGGAAGAGACTGCCCATCTTTTTCCACCCAAGTGGCTGGTACATTCAAACCACTGAACCCTTGTTTCACAGCACAACCGATAGTACACTGTTACCAGAGCTCCTTCCCATCATGATCAAATGTCTATTAAGATGGGTAAAACAATATATTTTTAAAAAATAAAGGTATAATTTGTGCAGTGATATTTCTATGTGGAATACTTTGCCACTTGGTGGCCTTACAGGCATTTGGTGATTTTCCAGACTTGACTTACAATATAATTATTCTGAGTAACACATACAGGTGCCAATTTAGTGGGTAACTGCTATATTTAGTTTGGAAAGCCTTGCCACAATATTACAGTCTTAAGTGCTAGAGAAAGATTAAGAGTTTTATTTTTACACGTTTGTCTTGTCTACTATGTAAATTAGGGTTGGGATTTTTTTCCCCCCTACTCCTAATGAAATGAATGCCTTTAATGAGATTTTATTAAAAATTATAGTTGACACTCTCTTTGCTGAGCCCATTGTACTTTCTTTTATGGTAGTTGATATTTAGTAACATTTTTAATTAACCTGAATGTTTAGTAATAAAAATTTAGAGATAATATATACCATATGCAGAAAGAGAAAAAAATTGCTACTTTTTTATCTGTGTCCCAACTAATACAGTTGATTTCCTCTTTTCTGTTTCAGTGCTATTTTTAAACATGCTTCTTGAATGTTTATTTACAGGATCGCCCCCGGACCTTTGACATGCACTCACTGGAGAGTTCACTCATTGACATAATGAGAGCTGAAAATGATTCAATTAAAGGTAATTTTAGAAATAGAACTATTTGGTTTTAGTAAATAAAAATATATATTTTATATAGCAATTCTAATGAACAATATGGTACTTATTTATCATGAGTTCAGACTCAGGATCCAGTACGTTTCATTAACTTTACACATGTACTTTTTCATTGTTACATAATCATAGTTGGATATCCACAGCAAGTCCATCTCGATGCCTATTGAGAGTACTACAAGAGTATTGGTAATTTTAATTCTTAACGTATTTTCTGTATTATGTTAAAAAATAGCATTGTTCTTGTTTGGAGTCTGATCTCAATAATTTTGCTACTTAGGTGTGTTATCTTGAATGAGACATTCAGTCTGACAGAGGCTTGGTTTTCTTACCTTTATAATAAGGGATTTGGAAGCACCTGGGAAGTGTTGAAAATAAAATACAGATGCCTGTATAGATGCCACTACATGTCTGGGCTTGGATATTATTTTTAATGTTTTAAGTGGTTCTAAGGTACAGCTGAGGTTGAGAGTTAACAGACTCATACTCTAAAGCCCCAGCTAACTCTCTTATCCTAGGATTTTGTGATAACTACCCCACAAAGCACAATTTTTTTTCACAGAAATATCAGTTTATTAGGAAGCAGGTTTTCAGTATAGTTACTTTTAAAGAATTTGAAAGGTTTGGTATCTTTGATCATCCCACTTGAGTTTGTTTATTCATTTAAAACTTCCTTATAGGCCTGCTTTGGTGCCCAACATTAGAGACTTGCAAAGACGGCATGGTAGCCTGCACTTCAAATTGTGACTAGCCTAGCTTTATGTTAAGTTCTTTCTTTTTACTAATATAGTACAACATTATTTTGCACCGACTAATAGTAGTAATTTTGTTTGTTTCTTTTATCACAAGGAGAGCTTTTAGGGGTCTGTAGAGATGTAAAATACTATGTGGAGGAAATTTGCATCTTTATGATAAGATGATTTTGAAATAAGAATCTTTTATAGGTCTTTAATGAGTTCCTCCTGTAATTCTGATGGATGGCAGTAACCCCCAAGTACATGCTCTAGTACAGTGTACTTTATTAATGGTACATGACTAGATGGGCTCTCTAAGCCCCTCCCCTTTCTCAGGGGTACTGGATGGAAACTGTGTCATGAATGTGAAATTCTCAGTTTGTGGGGGGGGGCATCGAGTTGGGGCAAGGACTCCCCAGCAGCTGGAGGTCTCTCTCTCTCTCTCTTTTAGTGCTATTGCTGAGGCTGGTGATCCAAGAACTGCTTATTCCTTAAAAGTCTTGTGAACCATCAGGTTCAAAACCCTCTTGTTATAGCCAAATTCACCGTAATACCAGGAAATGAGTCTAATAAAGTGATCGTTTAGGACACTATCTTCTAGTTTTTAGTACACTGACCTTGAGTAGTCATTAAGCCTCTTTGGCCCTTTGTTGTCCCATTAGAAAAATGAGGTGAGTCCAAGGTCCTTTCTAGCATCAGAAAAATTACTTACTCTTAAATGGTATCTAGAAGAGAAATTGGAGAATATTGCTTGCATGTAATATCAATGATATTGTTTGATAATTTCCACACTCTGTTGGGTCACTTTTCTTTGGAATGGGAACAAATAGGTAATTAAAGGATATTTATTATTACTGTATCTAGTCCTTTTGCAATAAATTATTTAGTGTTTCCTGTGTATTTGATAATAAGGATAATATATAATTTAGAACTCATTTTCATGCCTTCCAGTGGTTTTTCATATCAGAGAAAATAGTTTACAAACAGCAGCAATTTGCTATATGATACTTCTAAGAAGCAAACCTTTAACTAGGACGTAGACTAATATAGTTGTTTGCACATAGTATTCTAATAAAATTATTAGTAGGATTTCCTTGATTTATCAATTTTATGTAGGACTTCTTTCTGGTTTATTTTTCTCTCATCTCCTTTACTAAATTGTTTATTATATGACATTTCTTTCCAATTGATACCTAAACTAAGTTTCTTTACATTGATTCAGAAGTTACATATCTTGTCAGAAAAAAAAATATAGTTAACCTAATTAGGGAATATAAAGATTTTATAAAACTGTGATTAATAAAAGGCAGCAAAACAAAATGAAAGGTGTTGGATGTGTAGTTAAATAGATTTGGATTCAAACTTTTTCTGGATTCAACTTTCAGTTGGTGGCAGCTGTGAGAATTCAGTAATATGTCTCTAGAGTCCACCACACTGCCTACTTCATCCAGTTCATAGCAGACACTTAGTAAAACAGCATATTATTTATTATTTCTCAACAAATCATAGGTCTGCTTCATGCTTAATGATTAACTTTTTATCATTGTAGTGTATCTCTACCAAAAATGTAATCATGTCTGTAGGATCCTTTATGTCTTCGAATTTACTCTGATTTTAACAGCTAATTTAGGAATGGTGCTTCTGCTATATGATTTTGTTTAAACGTGATAATATAAAACAATATCCTAAAAGCATAACGTTGACCTTTTAAAGTAAGATCTAAATTCTAGTAATTTTTAAAATAAAATGGTTTCTTCCCTGGAAGAACTCACTAGAAAATGAAAACTAGAAAACTCACGAGAAAATGAGCTTTAATCTATATGATTAGTAGACAAGATGTTATTGTTGTTAAATTCTATTGCATCACGATTCAACTCAGAGCAACCCCTTGTGACAGAACAGAGCTGTTCCACAGAGTTTTCTAAAGAGACATCACTAGGCCTTTCTCACCATAGCAAATAAGAGGGCTGTAGATATCAGCCTTTCAGTTAGCTGCCAAGTATTTGATTATTCAACCACTGGGGCTCCTTTAAAAGACAGTATACCTCTCAGGGGAAAATATTTTGACATATATATGTGAGATATATATATATATGTACATATATTCATGATAACACAGTTAATATACACATATATATGATCATTCAATTAAAAGGATTCATTTGAATATTCTTTGAAAGACTCCATCATGTGAAGGTAAATGTTATATTTGATTTTGTTTCTATGTTAAATCTTATTACTAGATTATGAGTGACTCCATTTATCTTTTTCTTTCATTGCAGTTTCTCAAAGATATGCAGTATGTATATGTGCACATAGCTAAATAATTAAAGCCTACAATTAATGAAAAGTTATAGGTTGAATGAATTGGTGTGACTACCTTATTAATTTTTAAAAGATCTTTTTTTAATTGAGATTTTATTGTAAGTTTATAAAGAACTTGGATTTCCATTCATTCATTGTTGCACATTTTCTTCCCTACTCTCCCTCCCCCTCCCCCAGTTCGCCTCCCTCTCTGGGAAAAAAGTTCTCTCATTGTTATACAGTTCCCCCATCCCCGCCCCTACGGAGCAGTTCTTATTCTGGACCCCTGTCATACCAATAATACCTAATCATAATTCCTTTTATACAGTTCTCTACCTTGTCTATTTCAATGCCATGCACATTGTCCCCTTTTCTTAGGTTCACCCCACATCCCCCGTCAGTCCTGTTTTGTAACAGTGGCATTATACAGCATTTGTCTTTTTTGATTGCGACATTTCACTCTGTATAATGTCCTCCAGGGTCACCCATTTTGTATAATATTTCATGAGTTCTCTGTTTTTCAGTGCTGCGTAATATCCATTGTGTAACTATACCACAGCTGCTTTAGCCATTTGTTTCTTGATAGGCAGTTGGGTTGTTTCCAACTCTTTTCTACTGTGAACAAAGCAGCAATACACATGGGTGTGCATAAATCTGCTTGGGTGACAGTTCTGGCTTCTTTAGGATGTATTCCCATTAGTGGAATTGCTGGGTCAAATGGTATCTCTATTGGCAACTTTTTGAGAAAGTGCCATACTGCCTTCCATAGTGGTTACACCATTTTACACTCCCACCAACAATGAATAAGGGTTCCAGTTTCTCCACAACCTCTCCAGCATTTGATGTTTTCTGCTCTGTTGAATTTTGCTATTCTTACTGGGGTGAGATGATATCTCATAGTTGTTTTGATTTGCATCTCTCTTAGAGCTAGGGATTTTGAACATATCTTCATGTGTGTGTTTGTCATCTGAATGTCTTCTTTGGTCAAGTGTCGGTTCATATCCTGTGCCCATTTTGCAATTGGATTATTTACTTTTATCTTACTGTGTTGCTAGGGTATTCTATAAATTCTAGAGATAGAAGACCCTTATCAGATATTTTGTCCTAGTCTGTGGCTTCCCTTTTACACTGCTCGAGAAGTCTTTGGATGTGTAAAAGATCCTTAATGTAGAGGAGTTTAAAATTTTTATTTTTCTTCTTGTACCATACTTTTCTTCTCAAGTTTAACTGCAGTTTATTGTGACCCACATAGTAAAATACCATTGCATGTCAATGAAACACAAATAGACATTCCTCTGTACTCTCTGCTTTCAGCCAAGATCCACCTGATATTGGCTATGATGTTTCTAGTGCCACAGCCTCTTTTAAACCCAGCTTGTATTTCTGGTAGTTCTATATCGATATATTATTCCAGTTGTTTTTGGATAATCTTCAAGATTTTTGCTTGTGTATGCTATTAGTGATATTTTTCAATTATTTCCACACTCTGTTGTATCCCCTCTTTTTGGACTGAGAGTGAATATGGATCTCTTCCAGTCAGTTGACCAGGTAGTTGTCCTCCAGATTTTCCAAGTTGTGACTAACCTTGAGAATAATGAAAATCCAGGAACATTTGATTGTGCTTGTGTGAAACCTAAACTTAAACCAGGAAGCAATCAGACAGAGTAAGGAAATATTGTTGTTGTTGTTGTTATGTGCCATAGAGTCGCTTGCGACTCATAGCGACCCTATGTACAACAGCCTTAAACCCTGCTCTAACCTGTGCCAATCTCACTGCCTCTGACACATTCATCCCGATTACCCCAGTCACTGAATCAATCCACCTCATAGAGGGTCTTCCCCTTCTGCACCATCCTTCCACCCTCCCAAGCATGATGTCCCTCTCCAAGAACCTCTCCCTCCTTACAACATGTCCAAAGTATGTCAGACAAAGCCTCAGAATCCTTGCCTCCAAGGAGCAGCCGGGTGTAACCCTCTCCAGGATGAATCTGTTTGTTTTCTGGGCAGTCCATGGTATATTCAATACTCTTCTCCAGCACAACAGCTCAAAGGCATCAATTCTCCTTCTATCCTCCTTACTCATTGTCTAGCTCTCTGATGCATAACAAGTGATTGCAAAGACCATAGCCTGTATCAGATGCACCTTAGTCTCCAGAGTGACACGATTGCTCTTCAGTACCCTGGAGAGGTCCCTAACAGCAGACTTTCCCATCGCAATACGTTTTTTGATTTCCTGGCTACTGGTGCCAAGAGTGTTGACTGTGGAGCCGAGCCAAGCAGAGTAAAGTTGTTAGCAATCTCAATCTCTTCACCGTCCATCCTGATGCTGCCAATTGGTCCAGTGGTGAGAATCTTTGTCTTCTTGACATTGAGCTTCAAACCATAGTGAAGGCTGCAGTCCTTGACCCTCTGCAGTAAGCATTTCAGGTCCTCTTCAGTTTCAGCAAGCAGGGTTGTGTCATCTGCATAACACAGATTGTTAATAGATCTTCCACCAATCCTGACACCACACTTCTCCTCATAGAGCCCAGCCTCTTGGATAATCGGTTCTGCATACAGGTTGAAAAGGTATGGAGATAGGACACTTCCCTGGTGTATGCCTTTCCCAATTTTGAACCATGCAGTGTTTTCTTGCTCTGTTCTGACGACTGCTTCTTGGTCCAAGTATAGGTTTCGCATTAGAACGATCAAGTGTTCTGGGATTCCCATTCTTCTCAGAGTGAGCCACAGTTTGTTATAATCCACACAGCCAAACGCCTTTGCATAATCAGTGAAAACACAGACATTCTTCTGGTATTCCCTGCTTTCAGCTAAGATCCATCTTAAATCAGCTATAATATCCCTAGTACCACGACCCCTTTTAAACCGAGCCTGGACTTCTGGCAGTTCTCTGCTGATGTGCTGTTCCAGTTGTTTTTTTATAATCTTCAGTAGAATATTGCTTGCTTGTGAAATCAATGAGATTGTTCTATAGTTTCCACACTCTATTGGGTCACCCTTCTTTGGAATGGGAGCAAAGATCGTTCTCTTCCAGTCAGTTGGCCAAGTGGTTGTTCTCCAGATTTCTTGGCACAGCTTGGTGAGCACATCCAGGGCAGCAGCTGTTAGCTGAAATATGTCAGTTGGTATACCATCTATTCCTGGGGCCTTATTTTTTCCTCTTTCCTTCAAAGCAGCTTGAATGTCTTCCTTCATCACCATAGGCTCTTGCTCAAAATCAGGAAAGGAATGCATCAGGGATGCATTTTAGTTCCATGACTTTTCTATCTATATGCAGAACAGATCACTGGGGAGGCTGTACTCTTTGAGGCAGAATGTAGCATCAGCATTAGAGGAGGACTCATCAACAACCTGTGTGACACAAATGACACAACCTTGCTTACCAAAACTGAGGAATGACAGTCTTCACTACGGATTGAAGCTCAACATCAAGAAGACAAAGATTCTTACCACTGGGCCATGTGGCAGGGATTGTGATTGTTAACAACTTCAGCTTGCTTGTTCCACAATCAACACTATTGGCACCAGCCGTCAGGAAATAAAAAAAATGCACTGTATTAGGAAAATCTGCTGTCAAGGACCTGTGCCGAGTACTGAGAAGCTGTCAGTCTAGAGACAGTGTGCATGATGCAGGCCATGGTCTTCAGAATTACTTGCTATGTACCAGTGAGTTGGACAGGGATTAAGAAAGAAAGAAGAATTGATATCTTTGAGTTGTTAGAGAAGACCATTCAACATACCATGGACTGCCAAGAGAACAAAGAGGTTTGTCTTGGAGAAGGTGAAGCCAAATTGGTTTTTGGAGGCAAAGATTTTGAAACTCTGTCTCATGTACTTTAGACATGTTACACGGAGGGACCAGTCCTTGGAGAAGGATATCGTGCTTGGAAGGTTGGAGGGACAGCACAGGTGAGGAAGACCCAGGATGAGATGGATTGACACAGTAACTGGAGAAATGAGGGCATGTGTGTCAGAAACAGTGAGACTGGCTTAGGACAGGGCAAGGTTCAAGGCTATTGTGCATAGGATCACTATGATTCACGGGTGATTCAACGACACATAACAGTGTACAACAATCATACTATCTTTAGGAACCTTCAAGTACTTTTTTAGTTTCTTAATAAATAAATGTTTTTTAATTCCAATCAGCTTTTTGGAAATCCTCTGTTTTTTGTTTCATTTTAACACATGTTCAAAAAGAAGTACCTAACCTTCATTTCATGATTTATATTAGTGTTTCTACAGTTTGGTATTCTGTTTTCTGAGAATATTAAGGCTGCTATCATTTTCTCCACTACAGAGGTTTAGTTCTTTGAGACGGACAGGTTCCTACCCACACCTTATCTCTGTGTCCTTTCTCTGGTCAGCTGGCATGTCCACAGGTTATTTTTATACATGAGATTATAATTGCTTCCTCATAACCAACACCTGTGACAATCTGCAGAAGCTCTTTCCTAGAGACTGATTACATTGCTTTACCTCACATAAGGACCGTAAACTAAGTACCTTAGCAAGAGACTGACTTTGAATTTTTGTTTCCTAGGTTGTAGCTTGTACATTGCTTCAGAGTTAATAGCCTTAGCAAATATTTTTTCACCTGTATAGAATAATCTTTGATTGTTGTAGAGGTCTAGAAGATTATTTGGGGAGTGTTGGATCTTACTGTTATTTGTATTTTTTCTGGCCTATGAAATTGGTACTTAGAGTTTTGAAGTGGAGCAGCATGAAATAGATTAAAACCACATGTGAGTACATCTGTTTCCAGTCTTCTGAAGCATAGGTTGGCCACAATCAAAGATTCATGGTGTGATGTTATATTCAGTGAATAAGAGAGACCTCTGAAAATTAAGCCCCCCCCCTTCCTCTGTGAAAAGAAAGGAATTGGGTATAAACCAATTAGTAGTCGTAGTTTATGCAGTAGAAGGAGATAGACACTGGAGTAGTATAGAGAGACAAAAAATAGTGATGAAAAATTATGAATGTCAGATTGAGTAGAGCAAGCCACAGTTTGATGATAGTAGTTGAATATTTTTAAGCCTGTGTGTAAAAACAATTCAATTTCTACTTTCATTCCATAGAAAGCCAAAATGGGCCAGTACAGTTATTGAGAGAACAAAGGAAATCTGTAAATTGTCAAAATATTATAGTCTTCAGATATTAATTAACTGAATTATGAGTCAGAATTGAATCATATTTTCCCCTGAAGATTGTGAAAATGTAATCTTTTCTCAGTATTGTTTTAAGATGTATCTTGCTTTCCATTTTGGAAGAGGGTGACGTAACATATCCATCACCATAATCCCTTTGTGTTTCCAGGCATTTCAAATACTTCACTGGAATGTGAGCAATAACGATTACTTTCAGAAATGCAAGTTGCTTAAGTGCCAATCTTTTATCTATCCCATAGTGCCCACGAACCTACTTCATATGCAGAGTGTGCAGTAGGAGCACTACTACCTCCCTTGCTTCAAGAATTCATTTAATAAATTATTTCAGGAGATATGAATCTATTCTAAAAATGCCATATTTAAAATTTCTGATTGCTAAAGGTGCTATGACCTTTTATTTTCAATTATTTTATCCATGCATTAAATGTGAAGCCCTTCCCAAACACACAATTTTTAAATGATTAGCCAAGTAAGTGTTGATTCCATCTGTGCCTCTTTTCTTTCTTGATAAGAAAAAGGATTGAATACCCTCTCTAAGAGAAAATCATGACATTCCACTGATTATTTAGTACAAAAAGCTTTTTTCACTGATTTCTTATGAGGCTTTTAAAAATCATTGTTAAGAGAGTGACAGTAAGGATAAATATTTAGTGCTACACATTAATAGGGTTGCCAGAGAGAGCATGGTGTTGTTTGCGTGGATGTTGTGGCAGTTTTCAGATGTGAAGGACTATGCTTCCAGGAGCCAGGCAAGCCAGGCTTGGCCTAGGGTTTAAGGCAGCAGAGGGCTTCAAGTCCGAAAGGTCTTTCTTTGTTTTTGTTCAGACATTCCTCTAGGTTGTATAACCCTGGTGTACAAGTTACTGTATTGTGGTCACTTGTGGTTGCAGTGAGGCTGAACACTGTGATACTAATGTGTCAAATGCGTTAATGGCTAGCAACCCAATGTGGACAGAGAGTGAGGTGGAGCTCCCTGATTAAAACAAGCTTGGAAGGAGGAGTGGCATCCACTTCCGTAATAGTTTGCCTCCAGAAACCCTATGAACCTGGAGAGGGAATGAAAGGCACCCAAGCATCGAGGACTCTCCTTCATAGGGTCGCTATGGGTCACCTGTGACTTGACGGCAACAACACATTAATAAATAATAGCCAGGAAACCTTGAGTATACGATTTTAAAATTCCAAACTGTAGCTTTAGAAATCAGCTGCAACAATTACTGAAAATAAAATTAAATTTTATGTCATTCAATTTGGAAATAATTTGGAGATAGTGCTCTCTCTCTATATATGTGTGTGTGTGTGTGTGTGTGTGTGTGTGTATGTAGGGAGCTCTGGTAGCCTAATGGTTAAGGAGTTATGCTGCCAACTCAGTGGCAGGCAGTTTGAATCCACTGGCTACTCCATGGGGGAAGGTTGGGTAAGCTCCCGTGTGATTTACAGCTTCTGAAAACTGGATGGAAGGTTACCTGTGAGTTTGTTCCAACTCAAAGGCATTTAGCAATTAGTGATATACATGCATATATAGAAAATGAAAGACTCATTTATAAATAGAATGATTTCTTTTAAGAGTATTCTTTTAAGTACCCTTCCAAGTACAACCATCATGGCATCAACTGTCTTGTGGTTAACTGTAGGATCTTTTAATATTATCAGTCTTTCTGGAGGCTTCAGAGTCCATCAGGCAGCTGAGCCCTGCATGCTCTCTGGAGCCTTCCTGATTCTGGCTGGTTTCTTCTGGCTCTGTTTGGGTGATACCAAGTAATTCAAAGCAGAAAAGCAGGGGAGTAGCTGAGGTGTCTCAAGAGTGGAAATTTGCCTGTCTTCTAGAAGCCTCATGAATAAGAGAATAAGGTACATAGCAAAGAATGCAGTTACTCCCCATTTACAGTATACTTTGTCTATAGATGTTTAGAAATGCAGTGTATTTCCTCTCCTGCTGTACTCTACCTGTCCTCAGTCCTGAAATGGAATGTCCTAAACAGTCTTTCCTTTTTGCTTTTGCTTAGTAGTGCGGAATGGTGGGACCTGGGCTTCTGTGTTGAGGTAACTAACTTCTTTTGTGAGGAGAAAGAAGAGGACAAAGTAGCGTGACATGATTTACTTTGTATTAACTGTTGTAGGGCATATTCTTGATTTTGAACAGCTTTCTGCATTCTGGTTAACTTTTGCTCAAAATGTGTTGGATTTTTCTCAGTACAATTTCTGTAGAGCTTATAAAAGTGATTGATTATCCCCCCCCCAATTTGGGGGCCTCTGCTTATTACTTTTTATTAAGCAAGGGGAAGTGAAATGGGGGATTCCTGGGAGAAAAACAACAATTTTTTTTTATATGATGGTAGGGTTAGGTTGACGTCTTCCTTGTCTTAATTTCTTAACTGAAATCCTCCTTGTATATTTATATAAGATACATTTTTAAGCAGAAAGTAGTTACCCTGTGCCCTCTGCCTTCCACATACTTGTGAAAGAGTATCTGACCCTTGTTTTTATTTGTTCTGAAGTCATATAAGCAGTTGTAAAGGGGGAATTTGTCTTATGCCATCCAGGATATTGGTAATTGCTTAAGCAGTCACTCTAGCTTATTCCTGATCACTGAGACCTAGGATTTTCTTTTGAGTCCATGGAAATTCACTTGTTTGGTGCCATCAAGTCAAGTATGACTCATAGCAACCCTGTGAACAACAAATCTGAACCTTGTTCTGTTCTATGCCATCCTCATTATTTGTGACACACTTGAGCCTATTGCTGCAATCACTGCCAATGCCATCTTGTTGAGGGTTGCTGACCCTCCATCTTTCCAAGCATGATGTCCCCTTCACTAGCCATTTTAAATTTTGTTGCTACTCTGCTTTCATCAGAGCAGGAGAGAATACAGGTAGGGAGTGGAGGAGGAAAAGGGACCATGAACCTTTTATTAATCAAGTTTAGAACTAAAAATATTTTTTTAAAGATGTGTTTCCCGTATTTAAAATTTTGGTTTTCTTTTTTATTGCATTAAGACTTATGTGTTTTAGAACTGCTGTGACTTAGTCTTGTTTGCCTACATGTTCAGGGCAAAGATTGTTAAGGAATAGACTACTTACAACATTTATTTAAACATTTAAACATAAATCAGAAATCACTCAGCCATTAGGTAATAAATTAACAAGGACTTCTCGTTAGTGCTTTTTATCTTCACATTAAGTATTGTGTACAGTTTAGTAAATATAAATTTTACCATGTGAACAAACAAAATTAATTAGTCTTAATTTAGAAATTACATAAGAATGACATTTAAATAGTAAGATTTTCACTTTGTGAATAAGAAATATTAGGAACATCCTTATGATATTAAAAAAAAAATGAGTGGGTCCAGAACATTTACAGAGAACTGTGCATATTCTGCTTCCAAATTAATATATTACGTACTTTTTAATGTTGTTGTTGTGTGCCTTTGGGTCAGAATCAACCTATAGCTGACCCTCCAGCAGATTGTCAGAGGCAATAAATCTTATTGGAAGCAGAGCAGTGTGTGGATTCAAACCAGGTGTCTTTGAGATTGCAACACAGCTTCTTATATGTAGGACATTTTTTCCATTTTACAATATTGTAAAATTCTATAAAGAGATGACTTAACGATTTCATTTCTTTACAGTTCCTAGGAGAACTTGCTACATATCATTAGCTGCCTAATAATAGGCCGTTTTGATGATGTCATAATGCTATAGTGAATTGGCTATGGTCTTAAGGCTTTCCTTGATCCTATTACATAAATCTAGACCATAATGTTTGTTGATGTTGTGGAAGGGAGAAGCAACAAAACCAGAGTCTTAAGTGTCGTAAAAAGTATCCAAGATTTGCTTTGTGTGAATGTTAACAACAGGAAAGAGGGAATAGTTTTGTACAGCTAAACACAAAATTATTACTTCCTGATATGCATGGATTTTTTTTAAGCTGGATATTTTATATAAATTTTATTTTATACACACACACTCACACACACGGTTGGTTTGTTTATTAGATGCATATAGACTGATTTGTGAAAAGAAAGAAAATTCTTGAATTTCTTGCTGGTTAGCAGTAAAACTTGATTAAAAGAATGATTTTTTTTAGACTAGTTATAAACTGCTTACTACTTTTAATCAGAAAGTGAGGTGACTAGGTTGCCTCCAAGCTTCATTCTGTCTAATAGGCTGATTGCTCAAGTCAGTCCCACACCAGTGCACTCAGTTTTAAAAGCAAGGGTTTGTTTTATTCCAGCTATTACCTGGTAACCAGTTCATTAAGAACATTACTGGGACTCCGAAGGGAAAGCAATTCTATAATCTCTTTGGAATCCAGTTGGGTTGATGCCAGTTGTTATATATGGGGAAAGAGAAGGAGATATTAACCAATTTTAAGGCTTGTTTTGTTCTGTTCTTGAGAAACCAGGAAATAAAGGCACATCCATATGTAATTCTGAAAAAAAGCCATCATTAAGTGAAATATAAAGAGCTTAAAAGGAACCAGTTTAACTTGTTGTGTTAATTTTTTCCCTTTTCTGTAATATACAAAATAGTCAATGTTTGGCATGCTTGGTTAAATATGGTTGCAGACTGTTGAGTTGGTTTTGACTTGGAACAGCCCTGTATGGTAGTGTAAAACTCTTCACCTTAGGACTTCCTAACCTATAATCTTTTTTTCTTAATAAATCTTTATTTTGTACTAGTTTGTTTACCAAGTTCATATACATTGTTTTTTACAACAGATCTTTCCCATTTCCTTTGCCCACCCTGCAGGAATGGCATCCACTTCCTAACCAACATGCCTCGAGAAACTGTGAACTTTGATAAGTGTTGATAGTTGTAGAGGGGCTTCTGACCTTTTGTTCATAGGGTCGCTATGAGTTGTGCGTGACTCAAAGGCAATCGTCACCACCAACAACCCTGTCCTCTACCCATCAAACCGTATGACCCTATGATTACCTCCTCCTATTCCCACCCCTCTGCTCCTACCTACCCCCTTGGATCCTCATATCCATTTTACCTAGTTGTCTTTCTATTTCTACAATAATGGTCTTATACCGTATTTATATAACTTATAATCTTTACAGTAGTAGGTTGCCCGGTCTTTTGTCTTAGAGTGACTGATGGGTTCAAGAATTAGTTAGCAGCTGAGTATTTAAGCATTGCACTACCAAGAGACCTTCAGTTCATTAAATAGAAGAGTTTAAGTCAACTGTGTGATTTCTTTATTGTAAATGAGTTGTTAGCTTACACTGCCATTTCCTGTTACTGGAGAGTTGACTCCGAGAAAAACTATGCTTCATAGGTTCAGTATGACCTATTTTCAGAAGTAAATCTCCAGGTCTTCCTTTCAAGGCATCTCTCAGTAGACCTGAACCTTTCACCCTTTGTTAGTTTTTGAATGTATTAACCAATTTTACCACATTGGGACTCCTAGCTCAGAGTAGACTCTTCTAAAAAAGAAAAAAAATAAAGATAAGAAAAAAATGTGCATTTAGAATTGTGTCTAGACATGACTGTACCATTGATAATTCGTGAAGATTGGTTACTGCTTTCTTTACCACAAGCAGCTCTGGCTGCTGGTAAGGAATAGCAGTGCCAATTCAGGCAAGCGGTTGCAGTCTACCAGCTGCCGCTCTATGGGAGGAGAAAGATGAGTGATCTCCTTCCATATGATTGACAATCTCTGAAAACCCAGTAGAGGGGCAGCTCTGACTTTGTTCCAGCTCAGTGGCAGTGAGTTGAGTTTTACCATTTTAGAATTTGCAAACTGGAGGATTAGATATAATAATTCTTTTTTTTAACTAATTTTTTAATTTATTTTAATAATTTTAATGAACATTTACAGAGATTTTGTATTACCATTCATTCATTGCTGCACTTCTCTCCCACCCAGTCCTCCCCCTCCCCCTAGTTCGCTCCTCTCTTTGAAAAGTAAAAGAAAAACTCCCTCCCTGGTACACAATCCCCCCGCACCCCTCCCACCGCCCCAAGTACAGTCCACTATGCAACCTTAATTGTGGACTCTTGTGATAACCATAATACCCTGTCATACATCGCTTTTAAATTATTCTCTTCCTCATCTGTTTCAGTGCAGTATAATATCTCAGTCGCAAAAGGACAAAAACTGCATGATGCCACTGCTGTAAAATGGGACTGATATCAGGGTTGGGATAAGACTGAGAAAAACTGGATAAATTGTGTAGATGTAATAATTCTTAATTATTGTCTGCAGGTCTATGCAGTATCTTGGACATACTATTTCTAAATGAGTAAATTGGATCTTTTTATAGTTCAGTGACTAAAAGTAGTACATAAATACTGTGAGTGTGAGTGTTGCAATATTTAGTATTGTATAACTTTAAGAAGAGATTTAACTAAACTTGTCATATGTAAGTGAAGTCTGGCTTATTTCCATTTTGAGATAGGCCTGGAAATACTACATTGAGGAAGTGGTTGTTTAAATATGAACTTGTGAAATATATCTGTTCTCAACATGTGGACTGATCTCTTCAGCTTTGAGATTTATTTCAAGGGACTTAACAAAGCTATTAGGGAAACTCTGGTGAATTAGTGGTAAGGAGCTGCATTACCATCCCAGAGGCACATGGTTCCAATCCACCAGCTACTTTGGTAGAAAGTTAGAAATCAACTCCTGTGTGATAAACTGCTTCTCAAAACCCACTGGAGGGTCAGCTATGAGTCAATTCTGGCTCAACGGTACACAACAAAAACAACGAATCTATTAAGGAATAAGGAATCCTGGTGGTTTAGTGGGTTCTATGTGTTGCTACTAACTGAATGGCACTTGGTTCATATCCATCACCAGCTCCACTGAAGAAAGGTGAGCAGTCTCCTCCTGTAACGATTTATAGCCTCAGAAACCTGCTTTAGGTGTTTTATCCAGCCTGATAGAGTTGGAATTGACTTAATGGCAGTGGGCTTTTGTTTTTCATTATGAACCTTTTTGCCACAGAGCATCCCAGTGACATGAGAATGATGCCACATGCGTCCTTCATTATCTCCCAGAAGCATGTGGAGGCTGACCTAATACAATTAAAATACCTTTGAAGGTGTTGCTGAGCTCACACTAGCCTTTTGTTAATACGTTTTTGCTGTATCTTGCTTGTATTCACCTGGGGAGAGAGTCATTATAAGGGAGCCTCTGTAGTTTTTTTGGTTGACACATCTTAATCAAGGTGGTTGAATGGGAGAAGAAGTTGTGCTGCCAGTCCAAAGTTATGCATTTTGAAATTACCAGCTACTCCTCAGGAGAAAGATGGATGAACAGTTTCCGCCTGTGCAATTAACAGCCTCTGAAAACCCACTGGAGGTGAATTCACCAGCTGTGAATTGGTGCTGACTAGACAACAATGAGTTGTTATTGAGGTCTTAATAAATCGTTCAGTCCTGCTCTAGAGAACTTTTATCAGTTATCTCTTTAGGCTTCTTCCATCAGAATGGTCTCCATTATTATGAAGAACACATTGATAAGAGTAATGTAATAGAGGAAATGATGATAAGTGAAAAATGAGATCATTTACCAGATCCAAATAGCATTTCAGAGCTTCATCTCTCCCATCGGAAACCATCCTTTCATGTTTTAAGGCAGGGCTGGGAATGTGGGCTGTTAGGATATACCTTGCACAATGGTAGAAGGAGAATCATGTGATAAGTTCAAATTAGCCTTTGTTAGGAAGAAGGGACAGGTACCATTAAAGGCCTACATGACTGAGAGAGCTGTCCTGATTGAAAGCTGTCCAGGTTGATGAAGTTCATCCTGTCCTGAGCTGTATCCTGTTAATTTCAAGTTGCATCTGTTTTCTAGGTTGTTTCTTGAGTTGCAGCCTATTAAACCACTTAACTACTAAGTATTATTGTTGCTAGGTGCCATTAGTAGAGTTTGACTCATAATGACCCTATAAAGAACAGATCAGAACCTTGTCCTATCTTGTGCCATCCTTAGTCAGCTCGTTGAGGGTCTTTCCCTCTTTTGCTGACCCCTTTGCCTTTCCCAGAATGATTCTATGGAGCTAACAAACTAAGACAGACTAAGAAGTAGGGCTGAATTCTGTGGCCACTACAATGAATTATGAACCGACAGTGAAGTAGAGAATGTTATGGATAGAAGTGGGTGGATGGATTGGGCAATTGATAATCAGAAATGGTGAATAAGTTGGAGTAGAAAGTATGTCTGACCTTTCCTTCCCTGGAACTGTTTTTGTTCTGATCCTGATTTTTATTCCTTGGGAATTTAGGTGATTTTTTTATAGAATGATAGCCGCAGTTTTCCTTTTTGGTTAGATTTGGGCACACTTTTTGTATAGAATGAATTGTTAATGACCATTTCCAAATAAAAGGGCCCTTCCTTCTGAGACCAGTTCTCTTTTATTTTTGTCCCTTCTGAAAATCACCTCTAACTTAAATCTTTACAGTAACTTTTATAAGTGGTTTTTGTTATTATTTTATAGTTGGGGAAATTGAAGTTCAGGAAAGATGCAACAGCTTTTGTAAAGTGAGTCAACTAACTGGTATCTAGAAGATTAAAACAGAAACATTGACTCCTGATTCAGAAGCTTGGTAATTTATTTTGAAGCCTTTAAAGGGAATGAAAGTACAATAAAAAAAACTTAATCTTCTTCTTATGCTTATGACATAGGGTGGATGTTATAAAATGGCTTTATTTCTATTCAGGAGACTGGATATAGAATTTAAAATCTTTTTTTTATCATCATCATTGCTACAAATGATAGAGATGTTCCAACTGCAACTTTCCTTTTGAGGAGTGTTTTGTGGCAGGTTGAGGTCAAAATAGAGTCACTGAGGGCAGTTGTCCAAGCTGGCTTGTTCACTCTGATTCATCAGGTTTGTCATTGAGCCTGAGCTTGTGTATTCCCCAAGTGATTCAGATATACCTCCCAACTCCGTCGTCATACCCTCACTCCACTCTGAATATCACTTAGGTTTGTAAATTCCAAACCTGTGTGAAGCCATTCATTCAACAGTTATCTTTATATCTAGAATCTCTTGTGTGTCAGGCACTATTTTAGAATGTTGAGATATACCAGGGAGTGGAAACAACACCCCGTCCTTTTGTAGCTTATTTTTCAAATAATTAACTAAGTATCTTTACATAGCCTGTTTCTTGAAGGTTAATAAGAGAAAGATCCAGTGTCTTGAGTATTGATGGGAGAAAATCATGCCTCATACTTCTGTGACATACAGGTGAAATCGTAGATAAAAAATAAAATTAAGCATATTCTTCATTAAGATTTAATAAACTATTAAGCATTTGTATGAAATAAAGTATTAGAGTCATGATGAGTATATACTCAGAAAGTCAACCAGTGAATGTGATGATTGTTTAACTTTGGCACTTCAGTAATGTTTTAAAGGAGCAGAGTACAAACAGTTAAGTGCTTGGCTGCTAACCAAAGGACTGGAAATTCAAACCGACCTAGCAGCTCTGTAGGGGAATGATCCTGTCTGAATCTGTATTTATTACAGCCACGAAAATCCTGTGGGGTCATTCTGCTCTGTCACTTGATGTGCCTGTCTTCAACTCAGTGACACCAAAATAACAGCCAGAAATTCTAAAACTTAAAAAGAAAGAAAAAAATCATTGCCTTGGAGTCGGAGTCAGAAACAACTAATAGTTGAATTGGCAGTGGGTTTTCAGAGGCTATCAGTCTCACAGGAGGAGATTGCCCATCTTTCTGCTGTGGAGCAACAGATAGATTTGACCTGCTTATCTTTGGGTTGGCACCCAACTCCTTACCACTAGGCCACCACAGCTGTCTATTTTAAAATGTTGTTGTTATGTTCTGTCAAGTCGCATTGTAAATAAGGAAACCACTTTTAATTCTTTTAATTTCTATAGTCAGAGAAAAGTCTAAATGTATTTCCCTTAAAATATATTTAAATATACAGTTTCCAATCATTTACTAGTGATACTGATAATAGTTCCTGGAATTTTATAAACTTGTGTTGATTTTGCTTTTTTCACATGTTAGTACAGGAAGCATTCTGCAAAATAATTTTTACCATGAAGTCAATTCCAGGATTCTTTATGCTTATCTACTGGCTTTTAAAAATGTACTTCTTATAACACATCCTTCCTTTAATCAATCTTGTTTTGCAAGGAAGAGAATGTTACTGCCTTGTCTTTTTTCCCTTTGAATTACTTAAATTTTTTTCTGCTTTGTATTGGTCTGTTTTTCTTGCTCCATTATATTACCTTTTTTTTAAATTGACTGATTTAGCATGACAAAACCTTTTCTTATTTTTTTTAAATTTAGAAATTAACATCAATCACCAGTATCATAACATCCTCTTAAGGCAAGTTATCTTGTTGCTCTGTCCTCTAAATGTAGCATGCAGAGTGAGAAGGCTGCTGACAATGATAAAAATAGCCTTCCTGCTTGCTGGTTTGTTGTTAGGTTTACTGGCAGTAGGAAATCTTTTGAATTCCTTAATTGGGTCAGCTCCTTGCTGTTTTTTTTTTGTAGACATTCCTTCTGCCTGAAATTCTTAGATGCTTTTAGATCTTGCAGTTTTGCACCTGCCCTGAGTTATAGCCAAAGCAAACTTTTTCTCAATCTGCAAAACCATATCCTGTTCACTTTACTTATATATAGATAAATGTTACTTTTGCCACTATTACAATCTTTTTTCAACTATCATATTACATTGAAAACAAATGTGAATTGAGGCACAAAAGAAGTATCCTCTCTGGCTATGCTAAAATGAAAAGTTACAATTTTTCAGTATTTTTACTTCCTAAAATTCTGTACACTGACAGTTTGGCTATTACAAAAGTAAAAAGTTAGGCTTTTATTTTTCATTAGAGAAGAATTATATCCCTGTTAGTAACCAAGGTCATTGCTCCAAAACTCTCATTCTTTGAAGCTGAATTAAAAAATTGCTCAGATTGCCACTCCCTTCTTCAAAGGTCTAGCCTGCGTTGTTTGGGCAAAAGAAATCCTCTCTCTTCCTTTCTCTCACAGTGAGAAATTGTCCATTATCACTGGCTTATTTTTCAGTAGGAAGTAGTTAGAGAGGAAATGACTATTAATTGAGCATGTACTATATACTAGGGCATTTGCTGAGCATTCTGCAAATATTCTCATGAATGTCTCACAACAACCATGCAAAGTAAATGGAAGCATTCTTTTGTTTTACTACTGTTCAGAGAAGCTAAGTAATTTGACATAGGTCACAAAACCTGCAAAGATTTTGTTGCCTGAGGGGAAGAAACAGCTTAGGAATAGAGAATTTTTGAGTGCAGAACATAGACTATAATCAGGATAGTCAATGTTCTCTGTGACGTGCGTGTTTTTCTGAACCAGAGATGGAGTAGCTTGAATTAGAGAAAACTTCCCATAGGATGCATGAAGACTGAGAAGCAATCTGTCAGATGTGTATGTGTGATTTGAATAGTTAAGATCTGGAGGGAAAAAGAGAAGGAAAAACATTCCAGATAGAGAAGGTATCCCACGAGGAAAACAAAATTGTAGGCCAGAGTTCTAAATGACTGAAGTACCTGATTTGAGATGGGAAATAATAGTGTGGAGAGATGGACAAGAGCGTCAATAACAAGGATTTGTATAGCTCTGGACTTGTTTTTTTTAAAGTTTTACTTTCTGTTGGTTTGCATACAAAATTTATATACATTGTATTTCACACTTTTCTTCATTCACATTGTTTTTCATACAATCTCTACTATGCATTGTGTTTTATAAAACTAATCACTGTTGAAATATGCCTATCTTTATCCTTTCCCTTCACCCGCCAAATTGTACAACCCTGTGATTTCTTCCCTGCCCTTCCTGACTTCTCTTTCTACCCTGTCCCCATTGTGCTTAAACTCTGTGTGTGTGTGTGTGTGTGTGTACGTGTGTTGTAATAAGTTTAAATGGCTCTTTAGTAGGGAGCCAGACTCTCCAGTTGTTAACAGTCCCTGCCAGTTTAAATTTTGTGAAATTTTGCACGGGAATATCTTTTTACTGAAAATTGGTGAAGGAAGTCACAGGTCGGGGAATAGATTTCTACTTGGGGAATTACTTTTTTAGTCACTAGAGTAAGTAAGTGTTTATTCACGTAATTAAGTGATAGAAAATATTGAACACATTGTTTTTAGTTCATACTGGTATGCAGAGTTTATTTTTTTAATGTTGATATAAATAAACTGAATTTATTTTGCTTTGCTTGAGTCCAGCTATACATTGTCCAGATTCTCACAGCATTCCTTTGCTCTATAGGTCAGGTGTTGTTGGTAAAAGCAGCAGATGGAGAGACAAATAGAAATCTTTTTTGAAAATTACTTATGGAATTGTAGCTTTTATTTACTTTGAAATAAGCTAAATAAAATTAACAGAGATGTAGGCAGGATACCTCCATTTCAACAAGAAATATATGTGTATGTGCTAGAGTACACTTGTGTGGGTCTATGTAAATCTTTGCTGTCTTTGGGCTAAGCACATATTTATACTTTCCCTGCTTGACATTTTTAGTGGTGTTCACCAAAGAAAACTCCTCCTTTCTTTTCAGTGACTTATGTTTTTATTGTTTTAGTCAATTAAATAAAATTCAAATTTTTATGCACTTACCACTTAATGAGACTTTGAGGCTATGTTTTGCATACCCTGAAGGTTATCCCCTGTTATCTTCCCTTAGCCTATACCATGTCATCAGAATTACTAGCATGACTCTGAAAAAGAGAAGGTCATGGTATGAAACTTAATAGCACTGTAGAACATTTGAGATTTTTCAGTGTTTATGTATCTGAAATGGCATCATTTATTGTATCATTGCCTGCTAGGTCATCATAGCAATAAAATCTAGCTTGCTTTTTAGAAAATAATTTCATTTTATTATGAAAGTAATAATATACATGCAATATTTGTGTAGTGGAATATTTCTTTTAGCGTTTTCTACTTTATCTCCTTAAATAGGTAACATTAGTTAGAGTCACAGAAGAACATGATACAAAAGAACATCATACTGTTCTTTTGAGCACCCCCCCCACCCCAGTTCTAAGTCTGGTTAGTAATTATTGGTTCTCTGCAACTCATAAATGTCTAGCATAAAATTGCCAAATTGGAGTATAGATCATTTCCAGGCTGTAGAATTTGGTAGACTAGTTCCCCAGAGTCACACTGTATGTATCAGTTGCCTATATTTGGCTTGGATGAGTCATGTCACCAAATATAGACTATGCCTTGTGCATGATGCATGCCAGGCTTCTGGCTCCAAATGCCACAGCTGGCCTCCAGAGACTGCTACTTTTCTTGTCCTTGTGTTTCTTAAGGTTGAGACTGTTGATCTCATAGTATTTTTTTTTTAAATATTTGTAATACAATCAATACCAAGAGCCTTCTAAGACTGAATTCAACCCATAAAATAGGTTCACTTATTGGAAATCCTAATGCCCTCCTTTTCCATTCAGGAAGTCAATTATAGGCTTTTTGAAACCACGGTCATATTTATAGATAGATAAGAATTTTAAAAAGGAAACTAGAAATTCAAGCAAAAGACACAAGCACTGAGTTGTATTCACATTCAGATATTTGAGTTACTTTTCTTTTACTACACTTTATTAATTTGTAAAATAGTTTAAATTCGGGGGAATGAGTTCAATGACTGCTTGCTTAACTGGTACCTAAACTGAAAATTCTAAATTAGTATACTGGACTGTTAACAGAAAGGTCAGTGTTTTGAATCCACCAATTACTCTTCAGGAGAAGGATAGCTTTCTCCCGTAAAGATTTACAGAATCAGGAATCTCTTGGAAGGTTGCCTTGAGACAGAATCAATTGACCCCTTGGTGGATTGGCTTTTAACATTTGAAAAAAAACCGCTTTTGCTCTTAAAGGGCAATATACGTGTGTGTGTGTGTGTGTGTGTGTGTGTGTGTATATGTATGTATATGTATATAAAGAAAATATTTAAAAGGCAATATATATACAAAATATATATAAAATATTTAAAGGGAGATATATATATATATGATTTAAAAGAGATGAGAAAGTTAGCCCTTAACAGAAAATTAATTCTATAAGAATGTTGGTTGTTGCTTGATATAGTTAAAAATAAAATTTGATGAGCTAATTTTAGGGGGAACATTAATTTTTGGAGAGAGATGTTTTGGAGAAAGGTAAACTTTAAAAAATGGTTTGGAAAGAATACTTTTCACAGGGATGATGAAATGAGGCTACTATCTGAGAAGGAAGTGTGGAATAAAAAAAGTGGAGATATTGTAAATTAGCTTCCATAGAGCAGAGAATTTTAGTGCTAAAATGAGAGAAGAAATACAAGGAGAATGCAAAATATTTGTACCACAGTACATATAATGGAAACTTTCAGAAGATTTCTGCAAAAAGCAACATTATATGATGTCCATGATAGATGTCATTGCCATAAGGGGCTCAAGGACATAGTGTACTATCCAAATTAGACAGTCCAGTGTAAGGTATATAACTGCATTTGCTAAATTAGGCAAGTCAACCCAATATTTTGCCTTTTGAATTCTCATTTTTAATTGACATCAAGTAAAAGACTTTATGGAAAATATAGAACACGATTCCAAACCATTAAAACTTATCTTTCTGATTAGTCAGTTAAATATTTTATTCCCATATAGACTTAATATCATCTTTAAAATATTTATTGATAAACATTATTTGTGTGACAGCTCTATGCATTTACAAGAGGTTTTAATTGTAAGATATATATATATATATTCAATCCGAAAAAAATCAATTGCTGTCTTAAGTGATTCAGAAGCAGAACTCCCTTCTCATGTTTGTGACATTTAAGGTCATATTCTCCTGACATCTCAAGTCAATCTTTTAACTTTTTAAAATGTAAAATATCTTGTACTTGTGACTAGTCATAAGACCTAGGTTTATAGTTAAAGCTTGTCACATGACATTCTCTGGATTTGGATACTTGACTGCATACAGCTGTATTAAAGAATGTAATTATTTTTAGGGGAAAAAAGGAAATATCAAGATTAATATTAATATTTATTTCTTCTCCCATTCCAACCCTACCCCCACTCTTAGATAAGAACAAGCTGAAATTTTCAGTGGACAGTGAACAAACTCATAAAAACTAACAAGACTTGTACTTGTTTTAAATTATAGGAAAGTTGTATGTTCATATTTCATATGATATCAGACTCTATAGACGTTTTGGATTAATTTTAGCTACTTCTAGTGAAGAACAACTTTGTCTTTTTTGCTGCACTCATTTCTGTGGCAGCTCTTTTAAAGAAGCAGGATTTTGAGAAAATAAAGGGTAGCTAAAGCCTGTCATTCCTCTCTAAAGAGTTGCATGCAATATGCAACTGGTGGGTTAATGTTTGTTGGTTGTCGAGTCAAGGCCAATTCAGAGTGACCCTGTGAACAACAGATCTGAACCCTGTCCTGTACCATACTCATCTCTAGCACACTTCAGTCCATTGCTGCAGTATGTAAGAGGACAACCAATTATCTTTGGTTCTCATAGTGTTCTGTGGAACTAGGTGGAGTCTTCTAAGGTGGTTTCTGAGAAGGTTTGCTCAGCTTTCGGGCATGAGGAAAATGTGTCTTTACACATTTTTTGTTAACCTTTGAGTATCTACTGTGGTTCTGTGGGGTTGGAGTTTAGACTTCTATTTCCTAATATTTGCTGTTTGAAGTTGGTTTTAAATTCTTCCACTTTTATAGCGAAAGTTGACCCCTGATTTATGGAGACTTCTGCACAGCTGGATTAAACCATTGTGATCCATGAAAGTCTTCACCAGCTGATCTTTCGGAAGATCTTTAAGTAGAGCTTTCTTCCTGGCCTATTTTAGTGTGAAAGCTTTGTTAAAACTTCTTCACCATCATAGCAACATTGTCACAAGGGTGATAACTTGTGTGTGGTGCATTGGCTGGAGACTGAACCTAAGCCCTCTTGCATGGAAGGCAAAAATTATAGTACTGCTGCCTCCACTTTAGAGTTTTAGAGAGTTTGGATGGACTGTGAGAGATAATTAAAGCTTAAGGTCTCTTACCCATTTTAAATGTGATTTAAGGCTTGCTGAGGGGCTTCCACTGTTCTTTTGAGGGCACCAGGCACAGAAGTACATTATGAGATATATTGTTGTTAAATGCCAATAAACTACTCATAGTGACCCTCTAAACAATGGATCTGAAACTGCCCCGGCCTGGCCTGTGCCATCCTCATCATCTCTGACATACTTGAGCACATTGTTGCAATCACTGTGTCATTCTATTTCGTTGAATATCGTTTTCTCTTTCACTGACCCTCCACTTTTCCAAATTTGGTAGAATATGAAGAACTTAAAAATATTACCATACTAATTTGAATAACAGTGCAGAAAACTATACATGTGCTATGTCTTTGGTAAAGATTTGTGGTCTAGGTAGCTAAACTTACATGTAGAAATTTTTTCCAAACAAAAATATAATCTTATAAGTTAATTTCTTCATAGTAGATAAATCCCGTGCTATGTTGTGGCAACTAATTTATAAAATGGTTTACCTTCCAAAAATTTTATTACCTTTAAAATTTTTTTTGAGATCGGCATCCTGGGTACTATTAAATCTTGAACTATTTCAAAATTTGATAAAAGCTAACTTAATGTCTATTGAGTGTTTTTTGTTTTCTGGGCCCTATGCTAATAAATGCTTTGAATATTTTCCTGAAGTATAATAAGTATTTTTCCCTGTAGCTTAGGCACTTATTTCCCAATGTGAATTTAAACCCATCAGTGTGTTTTACATGTAAGCACATGTTTGAATCATAAAGGAAAAGTTGTACATTATCACTGTGTATTGTTACTTTTAAAATATAGCACAGTGCTACACACTGAAAAAAACACATTCGTGAAGCAAAAAAGTGAGGATTGTAGACAATGAGTTGCTATTAGATAATAATCTATAAAGGAGAAACTACTATGGATGGGAATCTGGACATTACAATGACAAAAAATTTAACTGTGTTGTTCTTATATACCATTGAATCAGAATTGACTTATGCTGAGCAGTTTTTCAGAGGCAGACATCACAAGGGAGGAGAGAGCCCATATTTCTCCAGCAGAGATGCTGGTATATTCAAACTATGTGCTTTTGGATTGGTAGTGAGACTTCTTACTACTGAGCCACCAGAGCTCCAAGTAAAATATGTTGTTATTATGGTTGTTATGTGCCATCAACTTGACCACTACTTACAGATAAATATGAAGACTATTTTATTTTCCTCAATTCAAACTTACCCTTTCAGAATAGCCTTATGTGCTGCCTGATGTGTCCACTGTGCTCATTAGCAGCACAGCAAAGTATACCCAATGCTTTGAAAATAATTTTCCTGGTAAAACAGTCAACTCAGCTGTTATTTGAGTAAGTTTAAATAAACCCTTTCTAAAGAAAATAAATTTAGTAACGGCCTTCTTTTACCTTCAGGTCGTCTAAACTATTCATACCCAGGATCCGATAGTTCTCTGCTTATTAATGGTAAGTGATAATCAGTTTAACCTAGTGAACCTAGTTCACAATATTGGAAAAAAGTTAGTAGTAGCAGAGAAAATACAGTAGTTGTGGTTTAACAAGTTGAAAAATGACGTGAACTTATCCTATAATGATAATTGCAAATTGCTATTCATGTATCCATTACTTTAAAAATTGTTTCCTTCAAATTGTGTCAGATATTTTTTTAAAATTTGAAAACCAACTGATTTCCATTCCTAAAAGTAGTGACAGTGAGAATCCCATAATGAGTTAAAAAGAATAGCACTATCTAACACTAACTTGTGTAATGACCTTTTAAACGTCAAGATGAAAATAAAACAACAGCCAAACCCAACAACCCCAAAACCCCACCAAACAAACAAACCAACCCACCACACAACTATGTGTGTGTAGTTGGAAGTTTTCCAGGAGAGAGGGTAATCAGAAACTTAAAGCCAGAAAAGGAGCCCAAGACAGCAAGCAGTGCTTGACACTGCAAGGTCATTCTCTATTTGTTTGCTGTCATAAGAGGACAAGAAAAATGCACTGTCATTGGCCTTTACTTTGCCTTGAAGTATATTCTTCTTGTTCTTGTTGTTGTCATGCCGTCAAGTAGCCTGTGACTCATAGCAATTCTTTGTGCAACAGCTCTAAACCCTGCTCTATTCCTTGCCAATCTTACTGTCTCTGACACACCTACCCCCATTTCCCCAGTCACTGAATCAGTTTATCTCATTGAGGATTTTCCTCCCCTGCATTGTCCTCCACCCTCCCAAGTATGACGTCCCTCTCAAAGGACTGGTCCTTCCTTGAAACATGTCAAAAGTATGTCAGGCAAAGCTTCAGAATCCTTGCCTCCAAGGAGCAGCCTGGACTCACCCTCTCCAGGACAAACCTTTTTGTTCTCCTCGCAGTCCATGGTGTAGTCAATACTCTTCTTCATCTTAGCAAGCAGTAATAATGGAAAAGGCTCTATTTCTTGTTTATGGTATATAGTGAATGGGAAATTTAAAATTACTTTTATGACTGAATATCCTTTCGGTAGTTTTTGGAATCAGTGTATTCTGACCATCATAATTGAGCCAGGAAAATAAAATGAGATGGAATTTGTGAGAATTGTTTGGATGTACCAGATCTTCTAGGAATCATACAATTTCTAAAAACCTCACATGTATATCAGATTGTGGTTTTTTTCATGCCACAGCTTCAATAAACAATACAGCATTCCAACATAAATATGTGTAGTCAAAAACCAAACCCAGGACTTCAAGATAGGAGGTAGAATAGACATGTTCAGTTTACCACTTACTGTGGAGCAAGTTCCAAAGTTGAGTCCCTGTGCTGTTTCCAGATTGCTGTGAACCAAAATTTAGGATACTGCTGTTATTTTAGGCAAAGCCATCAGCTTTTTCTTGGTCTCTGTTTCCTCCTGAAGTGGTTAAATTAAGCTGGTTGCTCCCGGAGCTCATATTTTTGAGGTGAGAAAAAAAAGCATGTTAGTGTTTTGTTAAGTTAACTTGATATATATTCATTAAATTTCCCAGTTATTATGAGATTGACCCTTTTCCTCCTGCTATGCTAATTCTTTCATATATAGATGTTTTTCATTAGCAAAGAAAAAAGTATAACTTGAGGTTTTACTAGTTTCTAAACTCTGGAAGGCCATTATTTCATGATTTTACTGTTGACTATGCGAGATTGTGTTTTTTATAAAGTAGAATCGCAGGGTGGTGCAAATGGTTAATGTTTTCAGCAGCTAACTGAAAAATGAGACGTTCAAGGTCACCCAGAGACACCTAAAAAAAAAAAAAGACTTGGTGATGTACTTCAGAAAAATTAAACATTGAAAATCCCATGGAACACAGTTCTACTCAGACAGACTTAGGGTCACAGAGTGGTGGGGACAACTCCATGGCAGTCGGGATTGGTATACTCATTGAGGCTGACTTTGTCTTAGGGTGAGTAATATGGAGATAATGAGAGTACAAAATATTAAAGAGGAGAAACTTGCCCTTTCCTCAAGCAAGACCATGATTGATGTCATGACTTCCATAATCTTACATCTGGTGTTTAGGCTCATAAAACTCCAGAATGGATTTTTCAAAATTGATCACATGTTAAGTCTTAGTAACCAGACAAGTTGGGCCAGTTTATTAATTTATAATTATTCTTTTAAAATGAGAAAGCATTTAGGTAGACAAAATGCTGAAATTGACTAATATACAAAGTCCCCATAGCAAAGTACAGATTATAGCAGATGGTGGATTAATAGTAATAACATTAAAATAAGATGGGAAAAGAAGGGTATCCAATTTCAGCTTGCTTGGTTCCACAGTCAACACTCTTTGTCAGTAGCACTCAGGAACTAAAGAAATGAATTGCTGCAAAAATTTGCAGTCAGACTTCTCCAAAGTACTAAAGAGCAACATGGTCAGTCTGGAGACTAAGGTGTGCCTGATCTAGGCCTTGTCTTGAGGTTACTTGCTCTGTATCAGAGAGCTGGACAATTAATAAGGATGACAAAGAACAATTAGTGCCTTTGAGTTGTGGTGCTGGAAAATATTGACTACTCCATGGACTGCCAAAAGAACAAACAGGTTTATCATGGAGAGGGTAAAACCTAGTTTCTCCTTAAAGATGAGGGTTTTGAAGCTCTCTCTATCTCATGCTTACGAGGGTAAAGGGACAGTGCATGAGGGGAAGAACCTGGATGAGATGAATTGACACAGTAATGGGGTACTGGAGTTAGATGTGTCAGAGATAGTAAGACTGGCTCAGGATAGGGCTAGGTTCATAGCTACTATGCATAGGGTCACTATGAGTCACAATCGACTTATGGTACATAACAACAGTAGAGGTGTATTGGGACAATTCTTCAACTACCTGACTTAGATGTGGACATTGCCCATACAGTTTTATTTCCAAAACAGTTTCTAGAATGGATTTTTTTTTTCTGTTAAGGTGAAAGAAAAGTAATTCTATTAGAAAAGATATATCCCGATTTGGGATGGGACAGTCCTCCAAAAGAAAAGAAGTGAAAGAAAGACCTAGGATGGTTCAGTTTTAAAGTCATTTCACTTATTAATTCTCAGTTACTTTTTTCTTTAACTTAGCTTTGGAGAGTACTCATACTGAAAATAATGATAGTGAATGGGAATAATTGTTTGAAACACAATGTGAATGAAGATAGTGTGAAAAACAGTTTATACAATCTTTGTAAGCAAATCAGTTTAAAATTAAAATTTATTTAATAAAAGAAAGAAAAATGTAAACGAGTTAATTGTGTTGAAAAAAATAAACTAAGCTTTGAGTATTCATTTATCCAGCAAGAATTTATTGCTGCAGAACAGACCCTGTCTTACTACATAAATTTGTGAATAATCACCGTTAACGTTGGAGGTTTAAAGAGATTGCAGAATCCTTATGCGAAGCATAAAATGATGAGAGTTCACAACATAATTTCCTTTAGTACTTTTTTTTCAGTCTTTTAAATTTTTTTATTGTGATTGTAATGGAAGTTGACAGAAGAGTTGGCTTTTCATTCATTGATTGTGATCTAGCCACTGTTAACATTCTCATATGATCAAAGAGTAAAAAGTTATTTAGAGATCACTGTGAATGGCTACTGTGGAGCAAATACTTATATTCCATACAAATAGGATATGCTATATAAGATCATAATCTTCCCCCCTTTTTATTATTAATTTTAATGAAGGTTTACAGAGACTTTAGATTTCCATTCATTCATTGTTGCACTTTTCTCCCTGCCCACTCCCCCCCCCCCAGTTTGCTCTTCTCTTTGAAAAGTAAAAGAAAAATTCTTTCATTGGTATACAGTTCCCCCAACCCCCCAGTCCACTTCACCATGCAGCCTTCATTCTGGACTCTTGTCATGATCATAAAAAAAAAGCATTACTATAGAAACATTAAAAAATCATAATCACATTATGAATATAATTTTTGAGGCTTTATCACCATTTGTTGTTTTACTAATAATATGCTAACTTCTGTAGTTGTTGTTATGTGCCATCAAGTCATAGCGACCCTATGTTCAACAGCCCTAAACTCTGCTCTGTCCTGTGCTAATTGCACTGTCTTCGACACACCCATCCCAATTAACCCAGTCACTGAATCAATCCACCTCACAGAGTGCCTTTCCCTCCTGTGCTGTCCCTCCAACCTACCAAGCATGATGTCCCTCTCCAAGGACCAATCCCTCCTTACAATATGTCCAAAGTATGTCAGACGAAGCTTCAGAATCCTTGCCTCCAAGGAGCCGCCCGGTTTAACCCTCTCCAGGTTGAGTCTTTTTGTTTCTTTAGCAGTCCATGGTACATTCAATACTCTTCTCCCACACCACAGCTCAAAGGCATCAATTCTCCTTCTATCCTCCCTAGTCTTGTCCATCTCTCTGATGCATAACAAGTGATTGCAAAGACCATGGCCTGTATCAGATGCACCTTAGTCTCCATAGTGACACTATTGCTCTTCAGTACCCTGGAGAGGTCCCTAACAGCAGACTTTCCCATCGCAATAGACGTAACTTCCTGGATGCTGGTGCCAAGAATGTTGACTGTGGAGCCAAGCAGACTAAAGTTTTTAACAATCTCTATCTCTTAACAATCCATCCTGATGCTGCCAATTGGTCCAGTGGTGAGAATCTTTGTCTTTGTGATATTGAGCCTCAATTCATATTGAAGGCTACAATCCTTGACCCTCTGCAGCAAGTGTTTCAGGTCCTCCTCAGTTTCAGCATGCAGGGTTGTGTCATCTACATAACGCTTATGTTGATCCTCCACCAATCCTGACGCCACATTTCTGCTCATAGAGCCCAGCCTCCTGGATAATTTGTTGAGCATACAGGTTGAAAAGGTATGGAGATAGGACACATCCCTGGCGTACACCCTTCCCAATTTTGAACCATGAAGTGTTTCCCTGCTCTGTTCTGACGACTGCCTCTTGGTCCAAGTATAGGTTTCGCATTAGCACAATTAAATGTTCTGGGATTCCCATTCTTCTCAGAGTCAGCCACAGTTTGTTATGATCCACACAGTCAAACGCCTTTGCATAATCAATGAAACACAGATAGACATTCTTCTGGTATTTCCTGCTTTCAGCTAAGATCCATCTAACATTAGCTACAATATCCCTAATACCACGACCCCTACTAAACCCAGCCTGGACTTCCGACAATTCTCTGCTGATGTGCTGTTCCAGTCGTTTTTGGATAATCTTCAGTAGAATCTTGCTTGCATGATAAATCAATGATATTGTTCTATAGTTTCCACAATCTATTGGGTCACCCTTCTTTGGAATGGGAACAAATATAGATCTCTTCCAATTACTTGGCCAAGTAGTTGTTCTCCAGATTTCTTGGCACAACTTGGTGAGCACGTCCCTTTTAAAAACAATAACCAGTCCTTGAATTTCATTGTAATGTTATTAATGTTGTATCATTTATTATTATCTCAATTGCCTTTGGCCCTTTAATTTTGGGTTGTACTTTTCAACAAAGATTGGCAGAGTGAAGAACCTATATTCATGCAGAATGTGTATTCAAATCTTAGTAACTCTACTTAATACCTAGATAACCTTGAGAGAGTTACTTGATGCTTCTCGAGGACTTTTCATCTGTGAAATAGGAAAAGAATACTACCCACCTAAAACTGTTGTAATGATGAGTTTTTCTTGTGTGCCATCAAGTCGACCTCAACTCTTACACTATACACAGAAGTTCTGAAGCCTGCCCTTTCCCGAGCCAATCTCACTGACACCAATACACCTACCCCCATTGCCCCAGTTACTGTATCAGTCCATCTCATCCGAGGTCTTTCCTCTCCTGGGCTGTCCCTCCACTAGAAATAGATGCTCAATAATTAGTGTGCATCCTATGAAATGACCATCAAATAACAGTTGTGATTTTTAAAAGCAGTCTCCCTTTAATTCAAATAACAATTGTTAAGAAAGAAGGCTGTGAAGAAAAAAAGAACAAAAAGAAAGAAGGCTGTGTTATACATTCTAGGAAATTTTTCAGTTTATTTCTGTATTAGTAAAAGAATTGAATAGAGATTTTTTTGCTTTAGAGGGAGAGTGTTAGATGGAATCCTTGCATTTAAAACTCAAACTTCCTAGCTACATTTTGCATTCCATTTACTAGTGAATTTTATGGACTACAAATATAGAATCTACATTATGATTATGAGAAGCAATTTTGTCCATTTTCCATTTAAGTGTATCTTTTAGTGAGAGGTGCTAAGGACAAGCCAAACATTCTTTAAGCCCCTTTCTTGAATCTTGGGATAGAAAGGCCGAGCTCTAAAGTAGGTATCAAATTTTCTTTTTACCCGGCTTGCAGCTTTGTTCTTGGTTAACAAAACTGTAATATATAACTCCCTCAGTATAAAAAAAGTACTTGTATAGAGTTTTAAAAAAAGTAAAAACTCTCCTGTTTGTATGGTTTAGCCCTTAGCAGAAATCAACCTTGGGGCAGTAAAATTACAGAAAGAAAGAAAAAAGACTACATTTATTTTACAGAGTTATCTACGTGTTACTGTTCCTTTGAGGATGTCTGTGCACTTGGAAACATCACCTAAATATTCATTTGTCCAAAGGAGATTAGAAAGAGATCTTCTAAAAGTTAGCATAGAACATCTCTAATATAGTTCTTTGCAATGAAAGGAGAGAAATTGTTTGCTCGGGGCCCACAAAAATAGAAGAGTATAAGAGAAATGTAGACTATATTGACATGTATAAAATGGGTTTCAGTTTCTGCTAGGGAGCTTTGTGGCTTAATGGTAAGGAATTGCACTAACAACCCAAAGGTAGTGGTTTGAATCCACCAACTGTTCCAAGAAAGATGGACATTCTCCTTTCTTATGACTTATTCCCTTTTAAAACCCACCAGAAGAAGGTCAGCCATGGGTTGGTTCCGATTCAACAGTACGTAATAACAACAGGTGCTGCTGGATAGTATAATGAAGAGCATACAAAAATAATCTTAAAAAGGATAATATGAATGTATCATACACTATATATACACAAACTAAAAAGTAAGAGTCCAGTTATTGAAGACCAACCTAAACATGTATACATGAGATTACTTGTGAGGGAGGAAATATTCTTTGAACATCTGTCTTTTCCATGTGCTACCACTTGCTACTGCCTCATCAGTTCTCCATTTTTATGAATAAAGAAATTGAAGATTCAAGATGTTTAGTAATTCGAGTTTCAGTCTCTTCCCTTTGCTAATGCCACCTTAAAAATAATACTCTAAAAATAATATTCTGAAGTCTAAATTATACTTTCTTCATGCTTTTTTGAATGTTGTTATACCAATTACATGAACATAAATATAAGTTAATATGCACATAAAAGTCTATTATTATAACTTAAATAATTTTGTTACAATGATTTATAGGTATTTAAAATTATTCATTGCATCTTGGTTGAATTTTTAAATGCCTGCATACTAGATATTTACCCTATGATTGCATCAGTATTATGAATACTTAGTTTCTTTGACTATTACATATATTCCAACTAATGATTTTTAAAAGGGATAACTAATATTTTCATGTTCATTTATTATATACTTCTGACAAGTCTAATGTACTTTCTCTGAAAGTCTAGCATCCCAGCCTAGTGAAAATTTTCATTAAAGGGAATTAGATGACTTTATAGGGATAATAACAAGTGAAGCATTCTTAAGCAAGGTTGTTGTTGTTATGTGCCGTCGAATCGCCTGCGACTTATTGTGACTCTATGTACAGTAGCCCTGAGCCCTTCCCTGTCTTGGACCAGTCTCACGGATTCCTACACACCAACCCCCATTGCCCCAGTTAGTTACTCTATCAATTCATCTCATCCAGTGTCTTCCTCTCCTGCTTTGTCTCTCTACCCTTCTGAGCATGATGTCCTTCTCATAGGACCAGTCTTTCCTGGCCATGTTCCCAAAATATGTGAGACAGAGATTCAAAATCCTAACCTTGAAGGAGGAACTTGGTTTCACTCTCTCCAAGATAGACCTATTTGTTTTCTTGGCTGTCATAAGCAATACTATAAATATATTTTAGAAAGAAATTGTTTACCAGTAGAGCTAATGACAACATGGACTTGTAAGCATAATAGCAATAATATTGCAAACTCATTTATAACCTTTTTTAATCATATTAATCTAAACATTAAATCACTGAGGAATTTATAAAACAAAGCTAAAAGAGAAAAGTAAATAAACATTCGATATTACTCATTTTAACTCATCTTTTTATTCAGTGATAGCAAAAATATTTTTAACACCCTTGTGCTAATCTTAAAAAAAAAACCAATCTAAACAATGACTCAACAAATTATTTTAACTGCTTTAGCTAGAATATTTCCAAATATACATTGCCTTAAAATATAATTAAGGCAGTTTTGTTGTGCTTTTAACTTGCCAGTTTCTTGTATAGCTACAACATACTCAAACATCAAATAACAATCAACACTTGATAATCATGAGATTGGAGTCCTGACATTTTCCTAAGAATGGGATCTGTGTCACAAGTATTTCGTAATGATAGGTTAAGACCAAGCGATTTTATACAAGTGAGATAAAAGTATCTATTTCGTATGGAAGGTGAAGTGGTACATTTAACATTCTCTTAAAATTCACTTAAATCTGATTTCTGGTTATATAAGTTTGAAATTTCATTTACAACTGCAATATATGAATTGTATACTTTGTATTTCAAATGCCAAAACTTAAAAGAACTGTGATATAAAGAGTACTGTTTATATTTATTGGAAGTAGAAATAAGTTATCATTCTCACTATTGCAGGCTCCAGAATGACACTGTTTCAAGGGTGTTGATTGCTTATATGTGTGTTAATTTGAATTCTTTTTTCCATTTCATTGGATAGTGCTTAAAAACGTTACACACTCATAATCTATTTTCCACTTATTATAGGAAAATATTTCTATAATTGCCTAAATTTAATATTTTACTCTTAACC
This sequence comes from Elephantulus edwardii, assembly GCF_000299155.1. NCBI lineage: Eukaryota > Metazoa > Chordata > Mammalia > Macroscelidea > Macroscelididae > Elephantulus > Elephantulus edwardii. Next base: position 14,954,793 of record NW_006399783.1, read on the forward strand.
ATGAATGCTTTTATCCAGACTAGCTTAATTTAAAAAAAAATAAATAAAAGCTTAAAGAGTATATTTGAAGACTTTATGGTTAATTTATTAGTTATTGACCTCTAAAATTACCTTTGGAGTAATGGAAACTTAGGAGAGTCTTTATGTTTGTCTTAGAGTTTTTAATATTATACTGCTTCAACTATCTGTTTTCTCAGACATCTAGGCAGCATCAGTCAACTTTTTAAAATTAATGGAATGGTAATGTTTATATCATTTTTCTTAACTTTTGCCATTGAAGTACTTATATAACAAGAATAGCTGTTTTGATATCACTTGTCTTTCCAATTTCTGTCAGATTGACTGTGTCAAAAAAAAAAATTACCTATTCCATCTCCATTTTAAGACCTAGTACAGTGAACAGGGAACTCTGGTGGTGCAGTCTGTATGGAGTTGTGCTGCTAACCTAACGGCTGACTTAGACTTTGTGACGGTTCAGATCTTCCGGGAGCTGTTAGGGAGAAGGATGAGCAGCATCCTTGTGTGATTCACAACTTTGGAAACCCTAATACAGGGTTCATCTATGAGTTGGTTCCCAGTTGGCAGCAATGAGCAGTTAGAAAAACCTATTTTCCAAAGAAGGTTTTATGTTTTAACACATTTGCTCAAATATTTTGCAAATATTTACTATATCTAGTAGTGGTGATTGGTTGTGTGATTGTTCTGTCCCGACAAGTTGGAACCAATTGTTTTATAACTGACCTTCTAGACAGTTTTCAGAAGCTTTCAACTGAACGAGAAGAGATTGCTCATCCTTAGGTGGTAGGTTTGATACCCATGTCTTTGAATCAGCAGCTCAACTCCTTAATCAAGGTGTTCTGGTAGCTTAGTGATGAAGTTCCACTGCCAGTGCACATGCATGCAGTATTCAAGTGCACTGCTCTACAGGAGAAAGAAGAGCAGTCTCTTCCTTTATGGTTACTGCCTCTGAAAACTCTAGTAATAGTAGGAAGTGTTCTTTTTGTGTGTTTGTGTTATTTTTTTTTTTTTTTGGTTATGATGTCTATTTTTTATTTTGGAAATACTTAAATGATACTTTTGAGGTACAGTTGCTTATTTTTCTAGGGATCTCTGATGTCTTTGTGGTAAGGAGTTGTGCTGCCAATCAAAAGGCACACGGTTTGAATCCACCATCTGCTCTGCAGGACAAAGATGGGCAGTCTCTTCCTGTGCGATTTATTGTGTTAGAAAATCCACTGGAAGGTTAACTGGGTTGGTTCCAACTTGATAGCATAACACAACAACAATCTTTACTTACAGAGCTAACTATTAAAACCCTGACTAGTTCTTAAAGGCAATTTATCCTTTTTTATTTGTTTGTTTTTTAAATTTTTATTTTATATTGATTTTCCTACAAAATTCATATACATTGTGTTCCACAGTTCTTTCACATTGTGTTTCTCATACAATCATTTCTATACATTGTGTTATAAAATTAATCCCCATTAAATTATGACCACCATTAGTTACCCCATCAAGTCCCTACTAGATTTCCCCCCCTTTCCTTTACCCCCCTCTCCACCCATCAAATTGTGTGACCCTGTGATTTTCCCCTCTTCCCGCCATCCTTCCCCCTGCTTCCACTCACCTATCTGATCCCAATCCTTCCTCCCTTGGACCTCCATAAACATTGTACTAGTTATTATTCTGTTTTTACAATAATGGTCTTATGCAGTCTTTGTCCTTTTGAGACTGAGTTAGTTCACTCAACATAATACTCTCCAGTCTCTCTCAAGTTATGTAGTTGTTGTTATAGAGGTTATGTGCCATTGAGTTGCCTGTGATTCATAGTGACCCTATGTACAACAGCCCTAAGCCCTGCTCTATCCTGTACCAACTTTATTGTCTCTGACACACCTACCCCCATTACCCCAGTCAATGAATCATTCCATCTCATCAAGGGTCTTCCTCTCCTATTCTGTCTCTCCACCCTCCCAAGCATGACATCCTCTTCAAGGACTGGTCCCACCTTGCAACATGTCCAAAGAATATCAGATGAAGCTTCAGAATCCTTGCCTCCAAGGAGCAGCCTGGTCTCACCCTCTCTAGGACAAACCTGTTTGTTCTCCTAGCAGTCCATGGTATAATTTAATACTCCTCTAGCACCACAGCTGAAAGGTATTAATTCTCCTTCTTTCATCCCTAATCATTGTCCAGCTTTCTGACTCATAGCAAGTAATTGTAAAGACTGTGAAGTTTGATAAATGTCGATAGTTATAGAGGGACTTTAGGCCTTTTGTTCATAGAGTCACTATGAGTCCTGCTCAGCTTGATGGCAGCCAGCAACAACAACATGGCCTGGATTAGGCACACCTTAGTCTCCACACAGACATCATTGCTCTCCAGTATTTTGGAGAGGTCTCTGACAGCAGCCTTTCCCAATGTAATGCAATTCAGTAGACATATTTCAACATGCTTGTTGATTCTGCCCTGGACGTGCTCACCCAAGTTGTGCCAAGGAATCTGGAAGACAATCACCTGCCCAGCTGACTGGAAGATATCTATATTTGTTACCATTCTAAAGAAAGGTGACCTGACAGAGTGTAGAAATTATCAAACAACATCATTGCTATCACATGCAAGCAAGATTCTACTGAAGATTATCCAAAACCAACTTGAACAGCACATCAGCAGAGAACTGCCTAAAGTACAGGATGGGTTTAGAAGAGGCCATGATACTAGGGATATTTATTATACCTAATATTAAGTGGATCGTGGCCGAAAGCAGGGAGTACCAGAGGAATGCCTATCTGTGTTTCATTGACTAGGAAAAGGCCTGTGAAAGGCGCACCACAACAAACTGTGGCTGACTCTGAGAAGAATGGGAATTTAAAAAAAAAACACACCTTGATTGTGCTTATATAAACCTATACTTGGACCAGGAAGTAGTCATCAGAACAGAGCAAGGAAACACTGCGTGGTTCAAAATAGGAAACGGTGTATGCCAGGGATATGTCCTATCTCCATACCTTTTCAATCTATATGCAGAACAGTTATGTAGTATGAATTTTCAAAATCATTGCTCTTGAGAGCTGCGCAATATTCCATCATATGAAGGTACCACAATTTCTCAATTCACTTGATTGTAATTGGACGTTTGGGCTGTTTTCATATTCTTGCAAGTGAGAATGATGCTTCTCTGGACAAAATCTCCACTTGTGCGTCATTGCTGATTTTCTTCGAATTTATTCCTAGCTGAGCTGTAGCTGGGTCATATGCAATTTCTATATTCAGCTTTTTGAGGAAACACCAAACTGCCTTCCAGAGTGGTTGTACAGCTTTACAGTCCCTCCAACAGTGTGTGAGAATTCTAATCTTGCCCATCCTCTCCAACATTTATTGCTTACTATCCTGTTAAACTTGGCCACTGCTCATGGGGTGAGATGGTATCTTGCTGTAGTTTTGATTTGCATCTCTTTTATTGCAACCAGTTTTGAGCATTTCTTCATGTGTCTGTTGGCCATCCAATGTCTTCCTCTGTGAAAATTCTTTCTATGTTTTTTGCCCATTTTGTAATTTTTGTGATCTGTCTTTTTCTTGTGGATGCCCTACAGTATTCTGTAACCTTTTGTTATGAGACCCTTGTCTGAGATGGTATTGCCACAAGTTTTTTCCCCAGTCAGGAGATTTTCTTTTCACCCTATTGGGAAAATAATTTTTTTGATGCACACAGGGATTTAATCTTTAGAGGGTCCCATTCATCTACTAAATTGCTGGTTTTTGTGTAGGTCTCATTGTATATTGTTTTAACTTAATAATAAATTGGAGCTTGAGTGATAATGGCAATAAAAGACTTCCAGTGAAACAAAAAGAATCAATGTTCCATTGAAAAAAAATGTATTTAATTGTCTTCTTACCATCCATCAAGCATCTAGATGCTTGGTTGACATATTTAGCAGGAAATGAGAAATAGAGCTTTTTACCTCCTGCCTCTCTCCACCCTCCTGTTTAAAAAGCTTGTAGATTCTTTTGACAATGTTTAAAAAGTTCTTTTCTCTTTCATTTAACATGCAGCAAGGACTTATGGGCGAAGAAGAGGTAACATTATTGTTCTAACACTTGAATGTATCAGTTGAATGTATAAGTGTTTGGAAAGGACTCGAACTTGACTGTTTTCTAACCCTTGTCTGGGAGTAGAAGGAAGAGATGAAATGAACAATACAGTTTGGTTGTTATAGTTAACATTTTTATTTAATTTTATTAACTCAAAGAAATTGAGTGTGGTAGAATTTGAATGGGAGTGAAAATTACTTTCTTTATACTATTATTATAAAACCATTTATATCTAAAATTTTATTTTTTCACCTTGTGAAAGGAATTTATTTCAAATATATTAATGATATTTAAAAGAGAAAATATAATCAGACTAGTTTCAAAGAATATAATTTTCTTTAAGGTTCAGTTATACTTTTGAATATCCTATGTCTCAGATTTTTAATAAGAAGCATTTTTTATTCAAATGAGAGGAACTAAATAAATGGTTTCTCTTATAATTTCCAACATGGTGGGCTGGCCTGAGTTAGGGCAAAGTAGGCATTTTAGAGTATGCCAGGTAATCATTGCCTAGGGATACTCAAATAAACTTTATTTTTGTGTCCCATAATAATTTTACCTTTTAACAAGAAAGTAAATAGTTCAGATATAAAATGTGGGTGATTTTTAAAGATCATTCAGGACATAAGTTCTAATATTTTCATTATATTTTTATAAATTCTGCAACTCTTTAGTTGTTATATTATAGTGTCTAATGTACTGCATTAATTGTGTTTGGTAGTAAAAGTTGAAAGGAAGGCAATGTGACAACAAAAGAGTATTGAGATGTTTCCATAAAGGAACAGCACTTGAATACATTTCTAGAAGAATTTATTAACTAATTCCTTATATAGTATCTAGAAGAAATTGGAAGATTGAAAAGTCACAAAACAGTACTTAAGATATTCTGGAGCTATTTGTAGCTCAATGCTTTGGAATACTCCCCACATTGACATATCTGGTCTGTTCTGCCTATGTATGGACACATGGATAATATTATATCCAAATAGCAAATGTAATTATTAGATTTTAATATTTGATAGCACTCATGGGAAGCAGGTAGTTACACAACAGAAAGAAGTTTATTTTTAACATGCCTAAAAATCTGACATTTGGTAAGATTTGGTAGTGAAGTTAGCACTATTAAATTGATTTTTATTATACCTCATTAATTGAAGCAAATTAAAATGTATCCTCACTTGCAAATTTTGACTTCTTCATTTTAAGTCTATTCTTGGAAGGCTCCACTATTTAATCTTTTAAAGAAATTTAACTGGATATAGCGGATTATAGCCAAGTGTAATATACTTACACATCTAGGTTCCAGTAGCCATTGGGCTGCCAAGGCCGTCTAAGCTGTTGCCAGCTGTGGCAAGAATGCTTTCTTCTACTGTACTTCCCTTTCACTCTGATGAAATTTTTGGATTCCAAAGAGATATTTGAACAGCCTTGTATTTAATAGCCTACTGTCTCTATGCCTCAATTTGACTTAAAATGATGAGAGCTCAAAAGTGTGTCTAAGTGATCCCAATACTTAATTCCATTAGAAACATAAAAGCAGCTATGCATGATAATCAGTACCCAGGAACATTTTATTTTAGCTCTTCTTTTCTACTTTCTTGTTCCAGGTCAATCATCACTGTTTCCAATGGAAGATGGATTCTTGGATGATGGCCGTGGGGATCAACCTCTTCATAGTGGCCTGGGTTCACCTCACTGCTTCACTCACCAGAATGGGGAGAGAGTGGAGCGATATTCTCGCAAGGTGTTTGTGGGCGGATTGCCTCCTGACATTGATGAAGGTATATTTTAGAAGAAAATATAGCCTGGTAGCCAGTGTGTGCCACATAGTAACTTCTAGTGAGTGCTTGTTATTCTTATAACAGCCGTCTTATCTGGCTCCAGAGAGTCCTGATTTCATAGATCCCTTTTCCTATCTTCCTGTAGTGGCATATAGAATTAGTTCAAAGAAAGAAGGGAAATGGCTAAAGTGTAAGGTGTTGAACTAAGTGGAAAAAAAATTAACACTATTGGGAAACCTTTCTAAGGAGTCTATGGTTGTGAACAACATAGTTATGTGTATGTGTACTTGCTACCTTGGTCACATTTTAAGTTAGGGAAAAGTTTTATTTCTTTCCTACCTTTGTTAATTACACTACAAATGCAGTTAATTGTTTAAAATCTCAGTTTAAGCATGACTTCTGAAAAACAAAGCCTGTATTTTACCAAAGGAAAGGACTCCCAAAAGTTTTGCCATTTTTATATATTGTTTTTCAGATATTTACATCCTTTCCAAATGCCTTACAATACTTTTAGGCTTGTTTACAGTGGTAAAGTAGATTAAATGTCTCGGCTTGCATAGTTTCATTCTAGTGAGGGGAAGCAGATAATTAACTTTTAAGCCTGTAAAAAAAAATATCACAGTAAGTGTGAAAAGAAAACCTAGTAATGTGATCTAGAGAATCTTCTTACAGATTCACTCTTACAGGTGATTAAGAGAAGCTTATGAGGAAAGGTTATTGGACCTGAGACCTAAATAGTAAGGCAAACCAGACACAGGCAACCTGGAGCTGATCCTGGCTCACAGGGAGTCTATATGACAGTAGATTTGTCCCATAAGATTTCCAAGGTTGTAATCTTTATGACAGTAGATTGTTAGATCTTTCTATCAAGGAAGTTCGAGCGGCTGAATTTTGGATTGTAACTGAATGCTTACCATAGTGCTACCAGAGTTCCTAAATACTGAGAAGTCGGAGAAGCTAGCCATGTAAAGATTAAGAAGGTTGCTTGCCCAGGAATATTCTGTTCGTTGTTCATTTGGGGAGCTAAAACGTAAAGAAATTCAAGTTAACTCTAATAAAAATTAATAGAATAGCAACCTAGATTGCTTGTTTTCCTCATTTCTTTTATATTCATTTCTGCAATGGAAATTTATGTTGTTGTTGTTATGTGTTGTTATGTAGAGTCACCTATGACTCAGTGAACCTGTGTACAACACCTCTAAAGCTTGCCCTGTCCTGAGCCAGTCTCACTTGATTCTGACACACCAGTGCCCATTGCCCAGTCACTGTATCAATCCATGTCATCCAGGGTCTTCCTCTCCCAGGCTGTTCCTCCACCCTTCCGAGCATGATGTCCTTCCCCAAGGACCATTCCCTCCTGGCCATGTGCCTAAAGAGTGTGAGACAGAGCTTCAAAATCTTAGCCTCTAAGGAGAAACTTGGTTCCACCCTCTCCAAGACAGACCTATTTGTTTTCTTGGCAGTCCATGATATGTTCAGGACTCTTCTCCAGCACCACAAGTCAAAAGCATCAAGAACTAATAATGCAGGATAGTTTAATAACTTCCCATTATTTAGATCAAGCTTTTGGAGCCACTCCATTGTCTAAAGATAGTCAACTGGAAGGTTGAGAGAAAAATGACTTCATTAGCCAAAGATTAAAGGAAATTCAAGGTGTTTTGTCCACCATAAAGTTTTTGGAGCTGTGCTGAAATTGATCTTGGCTGGAATGAACTTCCATGGTAGGCTGGACAGTCTATCTTTGGTGAAAATTACTGAGCAATCCTTAAATGACACAAAGCACAGTTCCTAAAATTCTGAAAGGCACAGGTAATTTTTACTTATTTGGTAGAGAGAATATGACTTGAATGGAATAAAATTAGTATTTTCAGAATAACTTTTTTTCTTAAGTCTGAGTATGTTGTTAAGTCAGTAGCAAGTAGGTCTGCAGGGCTTTCTACTATAATGTGGAATATAAATTACTGACAGATACTGTGTTCTGCAGAATTGTGCAGTAACAGTGTCAGGGTTTGTGAGGGGGAAATAATAACTTAAAGAGCTCTTAGACAATTTGGGCACATAAGTCAACAATTTTGAAGGCTATATTCAGACCTACTATAAAGGTACAAAACAAAGAATAGAAAGCTGGCCGGTAATGCAGGTAGAAATAGACCTCTGAGCCCTTCGGATGTGCATTCTGCCTCTCAATACCTGTTGCCCAAGTCAATTCCTGCATACAGCAACCTGCAGGACAGCATAGAACTGCCCCATAGGGTGTTCAGAGTTGTATTGTTACAGAAGGGACTACTGGTAGTGTAGGCCTTAGTCAGTTGTGCTGTTAACCCAAGTCTGTGTGTCACTCACTGGTGGTTAGAACCCACCAGCAGCTCCATGATAGAAAGATGGGCAGCCTTCTTTAATTGTGATTCATGGAAACCCAATGGTAGGTTACTATGAGTTGGAACTAACTCTAGCAGTCAGAGAATGAGTGTGATTGTTATGAAAGCAGTTTACCAGATCTTTATCCCACGAAATGGCTAATGGGATCCAACTGACCTTGGATTAGCAGTCTGTCTTGTGCTTAACACTTATACTACTGGGGTCTCTTTGCCCAGAGATTGAGCCCTGCAAAGCCGGGTAGTACCCTTCTCTGACCAGAGAACTCTGGCTATGCACTGATGCTAGTCCAGTTCGCTGAGGGAATATCATTTCCAGATTAGTGCAACTTCTACCTTATCCTGAATCACTCTCCTATTTACCAGTCTCACACAAATAAAGCATAGATAATGTTGCAGAACAAATTGTACTGATGGTTTATGGTTTGGTTTATGATCTGATAGAGATGAAAACAATCTTACTAGACTGGAATTTGAACATCATTCCTGCACCTTTTAACTATTGCTGTATGTTATTCCTGTACTGGTTCTGTCTCCAGATGCCTGCCACATTTTATAGAAGTCTCTTAGAATTTTATTTTTCTATAGTCTATTTATCACTTGTCCACATATATAATACAGCATAATAATTACTATCATGTAAATTATAAAATACTATCAGACCTTACTTTTCTGTTTTTCCTTCTCTTTCTAGTCCATCTTTCCCTACTTTTCATTCCCCAGTATTTTAAGATATATTGGCATCAAAGACAGTAGAGAAAATAACTGTGAAGAGGTGTCTATGGGTATGAATATATGTACAAGGAACCCTCCCAGAGATCTCAGCCAAGGCATGTGTAATGTTCAAGAAATTAAGAACACCAGAGATGGGTTGGAAGGCAGTTGTGGGTAGGAGTGAGAGAGACTGTTGGGGCAGGTATAAGATTGAGTACATTAAGCAAGTTAGTAAATATATTTTGCCTAATGGGAGCCATATTTCTCACTGATAAGAAGAAGACTTATAAATCTGGAATGAGGAAGCCTAGAAAGAACCCTGAGAGTGCTGGATTATGAGTGAATGTATCTGTGTGAATTCAGTGGTGTGCGTGTGCATGCATGTATATGTGTTAGAAATGAAATTGTAGTTATTAAAATCGTCTTCACCTAAAAGAAGCCAGACTTGAAAAGAAATGACAGAGTCTAGGAATAGAGCAAGAAAGAACAAAATCGCCTAGATTATTTTCTGTTGTTGTTATTGTTAAGTGCCGTTGAGTCGTAGGCGACTCATAGTGACCCTATGAATGAAAGACCTGAACACTTGTATAATTTTCTTCATTTCTCCAAGTTCATAGAGTTTCCAGAAGCAAGCTGTTTCAGAAGTGGATGTCACTCCTGCTTTCTAAACTTGTTTTAATCGGGGAGCTCCACCAAACACTATCTGCCATGGGTGACCAGTATCACATTTGGCACTCAGGGTCACAGTGTTCAGCATCACAGCCACCACGAGTTACCTCTGTACGGCAAAGCACAGACCAGTGCTATACCACCTAGAAGCATGTTTGACCACAAACAATTAAAAGCAGGCCTGAGGGATGCAGTTTCCTGTACTAGAAAGTGTAAAGTATTTAAGGAATGATGGAGACAGTTCAAAAAAACATAAAAGCCATTTTGAAGGGACTCTCACTTGCTAGATGGGCAGAAATTTGAATTCAAAATAAGGAGATTGGATTACAATCTTTTGAACAAAATGATTATATATATATTTGTTGTTGTTGTTATGTGCCATATGAGTCGCTTGTGACTCATAGCGACCTTATCTATCCTGTGCCAACCTCGCCGTCTCAAACACACTCATTCCCACCACTCCACTCACAGAATCGATCCATCTCATTGAGGGTCTTCCTCTCCTGCGCCATCCCTCCACTCTCCCAAACATGATGTCCTCTTCAAAGACCTGTCCCTCCTTGCAACATGCCTAAAGTATGTCAGACAAAGCTTCAGAATCCTTGACTCCCAAGGAGGAGTCCAGCTTCACCTTCTCCAGGACAAACCTATTTGTTCTCCTAGCTGCCCATGGTATATTCAGCACTCTTCTCCAGCACCACAGCTCAAAGGCATCAATTCCCTTTCTATCATCCCTATTCACTGTCCAACTCTCTGATGCATATCATGTAATTGCAAAGACTATAGCCCGAATCAGGCGCACCTTAGTCTCCAGCCTGATGTCGTTGCTCTTCAGTACTCTTGAGAGGTCCCTCACAGCTGACTTTCCCAATGCAATTCGTCTCTTGATTTCCTGGCTGCTGTTACCACGAGTGTTGACTGTGGAGTCAAGTAAACTAAAACTGTTAACTATCACCATCCATTGTGATGCTGCCAATTGGCTATATATATATATATATATATACAAGTTTTTTAAAAATAGAGAATGAAAACGTTTTCCTTACTATAGAACACCAAGAGTGAATGTATGAGGAATAATGGAAATAGATAATCACCATTTGGCAAGGGTCATTGCGATAGTGGATAAAGGCAGGAGTCAGCCAAAGCTAATGAGCACAATATATTGGAGTATAACAGAATGTACCTTCACAAAGTACTAACCAAATCAAAAGGAGAAATGGTTCCTTCTTTGTGGAGACACTTGGTCAACCAACTTTTGGATGAGGTAATCAAGGGGTAAACATGGTGACAGTAGTATTTTGCGAGGAAAGCACATGGTCACAAGGGATCAACACATAGATCAAGGCTGATAGTCTTTCTACAAAATCAGTGGCCTCTAAGCTTGATGACAACAAATATAAGATATGTTCTCAATAGGATTCTACATCTGAAAGGGATAAAAATAATCATTGCTGGGATAGTTGGAAGTTTGGATAAAGCCTTCAAACTGAATATACTGTTGTGTCACTGAAGGCATTCTGATGAGGTCTTATTCATCTGCTAATCTTTGAAAGGTTCTAATCAGCTATTCCCACTGGAGAAAGATGTGGGAGTCTGTGTTTTAAAAATTGTTGTTTTGTGCCTCAGTTGGAATCGGCACATAGCTGACTCTCCAGCAGATTTTCAGACCAGTAAATTGTATGGGAGGAGCTTGCTTATCTTACTCCTGAGTAGCAGCTGATGGATTCAAACCGCATGCCTTTGAGTTGGCAGCACAAAGCGTTAACCAATTAGTTACCAGCATTCCTTTACTTTTTACTCCTTTTTTAAAAAAAGTATTCCTTGTTGCACATTTTCTACCCCCTTCCATAGCCTAGCCTGCAATGCACCGGACATACTCCTTTCAAATAGTTTTTAAAAAAACTATGGTATGTCTGCACAATGGAATAGTATGCAGCTTTGAAAAATGAAATATTAAAATATTACACAACATGGGGGGACCTTGAAGACATTATTCTAAGTGTAATATCACAATCACAGAAGGAAAATACTGCTGTTATAAAATAGGCAGACATGGGGGGAGAGATTGGATAAAGATAGGACAAGAGTGGATAGAGCAGCACTCCTTTTGGCAAAGACTACAACATTGGAAACTCTATGGGACAGTTCTTGTAAGGTCACAATTAATTCAAGAGCACACAAAAACATTGTAACAGTTTATTGTTTGCTTAGAACGATTATATAGGGAATAGTCTTGCTTTGCATATTTCTAAAAAATTATGTCTTTGGGTTGCAGATATATATATCAGAAAAAGATTAAATGAATCAATGAGTACACAGGTGGACCATAAGCAAGCCAAGCAGAGAGGAAGGAGGAGAAAGGAGGGAATTAGGAGCTAATGTACTAGCAAACTATTTGGAGTTGGAGGGTCTGGATAAAGGAGATAGAGGAGATTTTGGTACTGTCCTTGTAAATAATAGGTTTGAAACTAATTTTTAAAACAGCATCCATAAACTGATTACTGAAATGTTTATATCTACTGTCTCTTTTTGTTGATTATCAGATGAGATCACAGCTAGTTTTCGTCGTTTTGGCCCTTTGATTGTGGATTGGCCTCATAAAGCAGAGAGCAAATCCTATTTTCCTCCGAAAGGTAATTCTTAAGATTCAGTATATGTATACCTTTGTTTATGCTTAGTATTTAGGCTTCCTATAAATATTTACTATCATGGTAAAACTTCTATTAACTTGAATTTTTCTAAATGCTCTTTAGAATTTTTAACATATATTATGTACTATTAATTTTAAATATGTTTCAAGATACTGTTAAAATTAACTAAATCTTAGTATTATCAGATTTTTTTTATATGAATATTAAGGATTTTTTTTTTTGTTAACACTTTTCTACTTTATTCTTCTTTCCCCTAAAGAATTTGTTAGAAAAAAGAAGAAAAGCACACATATAAACTCTTTCCCCTATCTTTTCTTCCTCAGGTTATGCATTCCTGCTTTTTCAAGATGAAAGCTCTGTTCAGGCTCTCATTGATGCATGTATTGAAGAAGATGGAAAACTCTACCTGTGTGTCTCAAGTCCCACTATCAAGGATAAGCCGGTAAGTGTAATTAATCAATAGTTTCTTACTTTTGCTTCCATTTATCTTCCCTGTTTGAAAAACTCACTGATGTGGTTATATACAAGAAGAGGTACATTACATACTGGGCTTTTGTGGGAGGTAGAGGAGTTGGAGAGTGAGTTAACCATAAGTATAGTCTTTAGTAGCACCTGGCCTGTTTTGACAAATCTGGCAAGTCAAGAACATACTAGCATTCAGTTAGCCCCTAGTGGAGGAACACAGAATAGAGTGGAGCCGTCTGTGTACTTCACTCAGTTGATAATTCATGGAGTTCATCTCTGTATCTTGAGTTTGTCTAGACAGTTAAGCATTCTGCAGAGTTTCTGTGACCTAGACTCTTTCATTTGACTTTCTTATCTTTATTACCATTCTCTAGTCCCTTATAGATAGCTGAATTTAGGACACTGGCCTGGGACTCTATTTATGTTCATACTGGGAATATCCCACTGTGTGGGCATTTGCATCGATTAGAAAATGGAAACAATCTATAAAATAAGATATATGCTTGTTAATTAAGCTCTTAGACATGGTTCTGGTGGCATAGTCTAAAGAGCTGCGCTGCTAACCCAAAGGTGGAGACCCTCTGGTGGCTTGGATCCACCAGGGTCTCTGCAGGACAAGATGAGCAGTCTCCTGTGAGATTTACAACCACTGAAAACCTGCTGGAGGGTCAGTTAGGAGTTGCTTCTGACTCAGCAACAGTGAGTTTTTCATAAAGCATGTTGTTGTTGTTGTTAAGTGCCTTCGAGTTGCTTGCGACTCATAGCAACCCTATGTACAACAGCCCTAAACTCCGCTCTGTCCTGTGCCAATTGCACTGTCTCCGACACTCCCATCCCGATTACCCCAGTCACTGAATCAATCCACCTCAGAGAGGGCCTTCCTCTCCTGCGCTGTCCCTCTACCCTCCCAAGCATGACATCCCTCTCCAAGGACCGGTCTCTCCTCACAACATGTCCAAAGTAAGTTAGACGGAGCCTCAGAATCCTTGCCTCCAAGGAGCCACCTGT
>NW_006399783.1:14971007-15007965 GCF_000299155.1 Elephantulus edwardii
TTCCTACATTCATGGTTCTCATATTCCATGTCCCAATCACCAGTGTCTGCTTACAACTGTTCCTCTTCCTTTGTATTTCCATACTTGAAAACTCAACTCCTTTGCCTTTTCTGTTATCTAAATGTGTTCTGTTGTTCATAAAGCATACGATTGAAAATACTAACATTTTTCTTTGAAATTTTAAAAATATGCATTAGGATGATTAATCTCAAGAGTAGCTTACATTTTGTAAACATACACTGATTGGGCACACAAACTTACCTAACATTTGATATGGGATCACCATGAGTCAGCAAATGACAATCAGATTAGCAGAAGATGCCTTGCTTTATTTAAATTACGTGGATGTTGAAATTGGAGGGTAGAGGCAAAAAATAAGCTGGAAAACAGTTAATCAACTTGTAGATTATTGACTATATGTTGATTTAATGATTTGACTTCTAATAGGCAAGCAATTAAATTGCATTTTCCACCCCAGTGCATTTTGGATTTTAAAATTAAAGTTGAAATGCATACACTATTTCAGTCTCTTTTTTCTTTAGCTTTACAAAACTGTATTATTTCCTAGTGATCTGATTATTACTCTTAAAAATATTATATAATGACGAGTTTGAGGATCCAAGGAGGGGAGGGGTGTTCTTAATCAGAGGGTCACACAATTTGATGGGTGGAGGGCAGGGGGGTAAAGGAAAGGAGGAAGACCCAGTGTGAAGAACAATGTATATGAACTTTGTAAGTAAACTAGTATAAAATTTTAAAAATTAGCAATTTTTAACTCCTTCTACTCATGTCATAAGGTTTTGGATTGCTAATAGTGTCTGCTGCAATGGATTTAAATGTGTTGAGAATGATAAGGATGGCATAGGATTGGATAGAGTTCATGTCTGTTGTTCATAGAGTCACTGTGAGTCATAGTCAACTCAACAGCAGTTAACAACTAGCCCCATGGTATTATCTGATGTCTTTTGATTTTACATCCTATTTAGGTACAGATTCGGCCTTGGAATCTCAGTGACAGTGACTTTGTGATGGATGGTTCACAGCCGCTTGATCCACGAAAAACTATATTTGTTGGTGGTGTTCCTCGACCCTTACGAGCTGGTATGGAAAACCCCTCATTATCTTTTAGCCTAAGAAGTACACAGACTTTCAAGACAAATTCTCTATAAGCATTTGATTTAATGCATGTTGTTATGTACCATAGAGTCAGAACCGACCTATAGCTGACCCTTCAGTGGCTTTTCAAAGGCAGTTAATTGCATGGGAGGAGATTGCCCACCCTCCTCCTTTGGAGCAGCTGGTGACCTCAAACTGCATGCCTTTGGGATTGCAGTGCTTTTTGCCACTAGGCCACCTGAGCTACCTAAGCATTAATTCTCCATAAGCATTTGAGGTAATGCTTAAGAGTGAGAATGCCAAAACCAAAGTGTCAGGATTTAAATTCATATGCTCTGCTCCCAGTTAATAGTTGAGTGACCTTGGAAAAATTATTAATTTATCTAATTTTCTGATGGCATCTGTCAAATGAGGTAATTAATCAGTGTTTTTACTTTATAGCATAGTTTTGAGGATTAAATGAGCTAGCCAATACTAAGTTCCTAGTGTCTCAGAGTGCTAAGTCTCATAATGCTAATCATCATTCATCATCTGAAAAAAAATTCAGAAATAAAGATTATGTATTGATATATTTAGTGTTTGCTTTTTATGTCTTCATTACTCAATAGCTATTAGCTGAACTCTGAACTATAATAAGCTCTTAATAGGGTATCATGTTTTTAAAGAGTACATTATGCAGATGATACAACCTTGCTTCCCAAAATTGAGGAAGACCTAAAGCATTTGCTGCAGAAGGTCAAAGATTGTAGTCTTATACTCAAGTTTCACTCCGGAATTTATTAATCATTGGTCCTTTGCCAAGGATTTCCAGAGCAGGACATTATGCTGAGTGAAATATCTCAGTCACAAAAGGACATATACTGCATAATGCCACTGTTATAAAACAGGACTGACATGGGAGTTGCGGAGAAGCTAAGCAAAGAGAGGATAAGTAATGTAAACTGCATTGAAATAGGTGAAGGAAAGAACTGTTTAAAAAGAATATGTGATTAGGTATTATTTGCATAACAACAGTCCAGAATAAGAGGTACATAGCAAAGTGGACTGGGGGGCAGAAATTGTGCAACAATGAAAGAATTATTTTTCAAAGAGAAAAGTGAACTAGGGGAGTGGGTAGGGAAGAAAATATGCAACAAAGAATGAGTGGAAATCCAAGTTTTCTATAAACTTTAGTTAAAATATCAATTAAAAAAATTGTAGTCTTCAATATGGATTGAAGCTTAACATCAAGAAGACTAAGAATCTCACCACTGAACAAATTGGCAGCACCAAAACAGATGGAGAAGAAATTGAGGTGGTTCACAATTTCCACTTGCACGAGTTCACAATCAACCCTATTGGCACCAGCAGTCAGGAAATCAAAAGATGAATTGCATTAGGGAAGTCTGCTGTCAGGAACCTCTCCAGAGTGCTGAGGAACAATGATATCAGAGACTGTGGTGTACCTGATCCAAGCCATTGTCTTCACTATTACTTGCTATGTTTCAGAGAGCTTGACAATGACTAAGGATGACAGAAGAAGAATTGATGCCTTTGAGTTGTGACGCTGGAGAAAAGAGTATTGAAATAGGTCTGTTTTGGAGAGGGTGAAACCAAGTGTCTCCCTTGAGGCAAAGATTTTGAAGCTCCTTTTCTCCTAATTTGGGCATGTGGCAAGAGGGACCATTCCTTGGAGGAAGACATCATGATTGGAAGAGAGGAAGGACAGTACAGGAGAGGAAGACCCCAGATGAGATGGATTGACTAAGGCAGTGGAATTAGGTATATCAGAGTCAGTGAAACTGGATCAGGATAGGACAGGGTTCAGAGATGTTATACAGAGGGTCGCTATGAGTTGCAGGCTTGACAGCACATAATTATATGTAAAGAAGAAATTACAATTGAGATGTAAACATATAAGTGAGATTTTAAAAAAACATGTGAGCAAGGATTCTGTTTCATAACTGAAATTTAATTGAAAACAAGATAAATCATCATTTCCAACTTTAATATGAAAACATGCTGAGTAAATAGCCTATATGAAAGGGAACAGAATTTTGATGGGAGTATATTAGAAGGACCTCCAAACAAGAGCCTGCTCTCTACTTTCTTGGGGATAAGAATACAAAGTTCAAATAATTATTCATACTAAACAATACATTGTTAACTGATAATAAATGGTGACACCAGGATGTAAACACTTAACAACTTGTGACTTTGGACAGAGTGCTCATCCTGTCTATGCCTCAAATTTCTCAGGAAATTACCTACTTCTTAAGTTTGTTGTAAATATTAAGAGAATATGTAAAACATCTACCAGAGCTCCTGACCATAGTTAAAAGACTTAACACAATGGCTGATAGTTGAAATAAGTTTAATTTTAATAATCATTACAATGAGATGTGCTGTTAATGAATCATATGAATTTCTCTAATTTCAATTACCTTTCGTACTTGCTTATATAGTGGAGCTTGCAATGATAATGGATCGTCTCTATGGAGGTGTATGCTATGCTGGGATTGATACTGACCCTGAGCTAAAATACCCAAAAGGAGCTGGGCGAGTTGCATTCTCGAATCAACAGAGTTACATAGCTGCTATCAGTGCCCGCTTTGTTCAGCTGCAGCATGGAGAGATAGATAAACGGGTAAGTCCTAGAAGTAGTTTCTAGAAGGTGCTAGAAATCACATTCTAACTGTATCATTATTACCAATATTGGAATGAGAAAATAAATTGACAACTTACTATTAAGCTGATAGGGAGAATTGTTTGCTCTGTAACACACACATCTAAAATGTTCTGTGAATTTATTTTCTCTCTCAGTAGCCTAGCCAAATCATTTATAACCAATTTATGTAGCAAAGATTCTAAGTTGTCACCTACATCCAATCCCTTAGGACCACCTGAACTTTTTTCTTTTAATCCTGAGACATGAGTGTCTTAACACTTGTTTCTCAGTGCATTATTTAAGACTGAGTTAGCTCGTATCTTAAGAATCTTTCATTGTCATGCTTTTAGATGAAGAAATAATCAGCTGTATGTCAGGCCCACTCTACTTCGTGAAAACGCAGTAGCATTATTTTCAATACTTTTTTATTCTTCGTATGGAATTTAACCTCTGAACTAAAAGGCTGGAGAAAACTTCAGAGATAGATCTTTCCTCTTGTTTGCCCAATGTGTTGTAGTTGAAGCTCTACATTCCTCTGAGTGTGGTTTTTTTGTTTGTTTGTTTGGTTTTTTTTTGCATTCATTACATCTATTTTTAATCTTTTGGATTCATGCGTTAGACAAGTGTTTTAATGCCCATTATAGAACAAGGCACTTGTGGTCAATTTTAAGGAGAAAAAGTTAATAAATCCCCATCCTAAAGAGCTATGTTCAAGTGAGTAGAACTGTACCCTGCACTAATACTGCCCAGAGTTTGGCATGTGAATTGGCTGCCAGTCAGAAACTGTTGCTAGCGTATGGTGAGGTAAAGAATTTACACAAGCATGTGAAATCAAATGGGCTGCTAATCTCAGTGCTTAGTTCAACTGACCTTTTTTTAAAAAAAAAAATATTTCAAAACATTTTTTTTAAATTGAAAGAAGAAATATATTGGTATTTATTCTGGTGTAAGCTTCTTACTTCATAACAGACTGGCAGTTTTCATTAGCAGTGACTTGAATGTCCAACTCTGAGCCACAGTGCTTTAAAAACTCTTTATTGACTGATTTTGTTCTAGTAGTCTGATTTGAGATGTAGAAACTGTCCAGTAATAGTGTAAACATACTAACTGCTTATGTTTCATGATCCATATAGTCTGTTTCAGAGATTATAATAAAAACAATAAGACAGTTGTGGTCACCATATATACTCTGAATCTATTAAAGAGAAAGGTACATCTTGTATTAGCAACATAATATGGAAATATTAGATGCAGTATACTTTAATGTTTCTGCTCTTTTGTTTTTTAATTTACACTGAATAGTATCCATATTTGTGTCAACAGTTCTTCCTCTCTCATTGTTTCATGCTAACATAAGTTTCAGAGTCTTGAGGATGTTTTTTATTGTGTTGTTAGGTGCTGTGAGTAACCCATAACTCATAGTGACCCTGTGACTAACAGAGCTGAACCGCTGACCTACACCATACCATCATCACCATCTCTGATATGCTGCAGCCATTAGTTACTGTCACTCGGTCAGTCTATCTTGTGGGGAGTCTTCTTTTCTTTCTCTGACCCTCTACCTTTCCCAGCTTGATACCCATTTCTAAGGACTGTCCCCTCCTGACGGTGCCCAAAGTATGTGCGACAGAGGTTCACATTCCTTGCCTCTAAGGAGCACTCTAGTTGCACCTCCTCCAAGGCAGACTTCTTTGTTCTTTTGACAATCCCTGGGGAATTCAGCACTCTTCTTCAACACCACAACTCAAAGGTATCAATTTTTCTGTCATCCTTATTCATTGTCCAACTTTCAGATGCTTTGGAAGCAACTGAAAATACTATGGCTTGGATTTAGTGCACGTTAGTCTTTAAGCTGACATCCTTCTTCTTTAGAGAACTTTTGAGAAGTCCTTAATAGCAGATTTCCCCAATACAAACCTCATTTGAAATTCAGACATAGTTTGTCCACTTCTACAATTAAGACCTTTGTGTTCTTGTCACTCAGTAGGAATAGTCTAGGCACAGGAGTGTTATTTCATCCTCTGTTCCTGGCATTGTTTGGGTCCAGGCTTTCTCAGGACTTCTTGTCTGAATGGAACAGCACCAGTGTTGGTGATAGCCTGATGGAAAGAAGTTTCAACAAGTCTCTCTAAGACTAAAAATAACCAGCTCTTTTCTAGCTGGTGAATTAATAGCAAAGTTATTTTTAATGCTTGAGAGGCTCAAATAACTAGAACAGACCCAGTTTTAAAAGTTCACCCCTGACTTTTAGACCCAAGTAAAACATTCATATTGACAAAGACTGAAAACAGGGCTCTACTTTGTTAGTATATGGCTGTATCTTGTTTTTCCAGATTCCAGATTTGTGAGTCTAACCCAGGATGCTTTATTACCAGAAGCTAGAGACATGGAAATCAGGAATCTTCCCGCAGATTTGAATATTAAAGTGCTAGCTTGTAGAATTTGTAAGACTTTAGTTGGTTTATGTTCTTATACCACCTATATCAAACATTCCAGATCAACTAATAAAAATGACAGTTTATAGCTATGAAAAGTCTCCTGTGGATTCATTATGTAATATTCTAGTCTAAGCAACCAGCTTCACTTTATGATTTCTTTTTTTTTGTATTTTCATCATTCATTCATTCATTCATGATATACATTTCCCCCCTTCTCCCTTATCTTTCCCCTCCCCGAATTCACTTTGTAATGCACATCTTGTTTCAGATTGTTAATTGCCATACATATAACATCTAATCATACATTCCTTTCAAACAGGTATACTCTTTATGTGCTTTATGATTTCTATGAGAATCCTTTTATTCCATTTGAAAACTCTTATTAAAAAACAAAAATGTAAAGTTTATAAAGTGTCTAAAGACTTTTTCAGGTCGTCAAAAGAGGGACTCTCAACTTCAGTAAATGACGCTTTGGCTGTTTTTCCCTTTGGGAAACCTTGGCACAGATTCATTCAGACAGTGAGTGGAAATGTACACCTAGTCTCTGAGAAACGTAACCTCCTTGTTTTCTCTCTCGTTTTGATTGCAGGTGGAAGTTAAGCCATATGTCTTGGATGATCAACTGTGTGATGAATGTCAGGGGGCCCGTTGCGGGGGAAAATTTGCTCCATTTTTCTGTGCTAATGTTACCTGTCTGCAGTATTACTGTGAATATTGCTGGGCTGCTATCCATTCTCGCGCTGGCAGGGAATTCCACAAGCCCCTGGTGAAGGAAGGCGGTGACCGCCCTCGGCATATTTCATTCCGCTGGAACTAAAGGATAACTACAGTGCTCATTTTCAGGCCTCAGATTAAGTGCACTATTCTGTTAATTCTGACCCCCTCCTCAGCCTCTTCATGCTGGCATGTCCTTTTGTAGCAGTCTGTAACTTAACAATAGTATAATGAGAAGAATGACCTATAATATAGGTGTTTTGTAGATTCATGTGTCACTGAAAACAATATGAACTCCTTTTTCATATTGCCATCATGTTGCATGGAAGCTTTGATCCTCTTGATTTGCTGGAGACCAAGAGGATTCTAAACTTCCAGCGACATTTTCTTAGAGGAGAGAGAGAAATATTAAATGAGAAATGAAACAATAGAGTATTTTGGGTTTTAATTAAATTATTGTTAATGATATATAAGAATACTTTTATTAAAATAACCATGAAACAATAACACTATCAGTCTGTCCTGACACAGTTTCCCCCAGGAAAGTGTTTTTCTTTTCTCTTTTTCATCTCTCTCTTTTTTTCTTTTTTTTTTAATCCCCTTTTTTTACTCTCTTAACAGCAGTGGAGGACGTTAACAATTATTAACAGGAAAGAGCATGTTAAAGCAAACAAATGCATGAACAAGATTGAAGCAGCATTCTAATTAACTTTAAAGGTTATGAGGCTGAATATAATTTCATTATGCCTCAAAAATACTACCACATCAGAAAAAAAAAATAGTAAATAGGCAGAGCTAGGTTTATTTTTCTTTTTCTTTTAAACAATGTAAAACACTTCGAATGTAAAAATTGGGTGTCATTACTACTGAGGGGAGTGCACTTATTTATTATTCTTAAACTTACCTATTATGTGCAGATAACTGGTCACAGCCCCAGAAAACCTACCAAAGCTAGAATTAAACTGGTGGGAAAACTAGCATTTCCTCTCCTAAAGAACAAATATATAAATTTTATTTTTGATGTTATATATAAACTCTATTTCCTAAGTTACTAACACTCATTAGATGTCAGCCTTTGCTCCCCATTTTGACATGAAATACAAACAGATCTAGAGATACCTCAAGGATATCATTTACAGTACACTTGTAGCCAAAACTGGAGGACAAAATCAATATACAAATTGGCTGCTGATTGGCATACCTTTTAGATTTGAAGTTATTTTAGGTATCCTGTAATTTAGTTGTAAAAATAGAAAATGAAAAAAAAAAAGTTTAAAAAAAAAGTTAAGTAGTTGCAAAGTGTTTTGCACTGTTGAACTAAGTAACTGTGTAAATCTGTGCAAAGGTACGGTATGTTTATCTTACTCTTATAAAATAAAATAACATTACAGTTTCAGAACTTAGCATGGGACATAGTCAGTGTTTGAAGTGCCAACTTCATCAAGTAATGCATGCTTTATAATAAGTAAAATTCTAGCTTTGAAAGGCGTTATTATGTGCTGAACAGTATGCTTCAGGAGTAAATTTAAAATAGTCTCTTGAAGCCCTGGATATGAAAGTAACTTTTCTTTTCATTGACAGTCTCTTATTAAATGCCCTATCCATCATTAAAAGGATTTTTTTTTAATCAGTGTGCAAAACATTCAACAACAACAACAAAATCTAGTGGCAATCTTGCTAGTTGTGCTACCTAACAATACCATCTTGGATCCTTCAAAACCAAAGACTTGCCCCAGCACTGCTGTGGAACCACCTGGCTGATGACCCTTACTGATCTCTTTAAGAAAAGCAGTCCTTTATTTTTAATATGGGCTTTAATAAACTATACCAGTTAAGTTCCAAAGGTCAAAATGGAGGCATTTGCTGTCTGAACACGGAAAGGGAGCTGCTTTTAAAGAATGCCCTGTAAATATCGGAAGCAGTCATGCGGATGGAGGGTGCTCTGGCGTAGCTGGTCAGGGACTTTTTTTCTTTTCTCCTGAACTACATAATTCTAATTGGAATGTTCATTTGCCTCTTTTTCTTCTTTTAAACGCTTGTAGGTGGCTTGGGGTGTGCTATTGTGCTGTTCCTACTCAGTAAACAGGTGTGATGAGTTAACATTACAAGAAATAACACTGTTTGAGAACTAGCTTTGAATAATAATTTTTCCCTTTGTACATGACCTGCTGAATTTCGGTACAGTGTTTTTGTAGCTAACTTATTTTGTCATGCACATAATGTATATTTGTTATGCACTACTTTTGTATATCTTGTTTTTCCAACAGTGAACATTTTTAGGCACACTTTTCACTGACGGGATATCTCTTTATGCAATACCTCAATTTTTCATATTGCAAAGAGTAGCTTTTTGTACTTTTATTACTGAGAGATCTTCATATACTTCATTTTTTAATATAAATAATTTTAATAAATTTTATTTTCTTATATTCTGCTTTTTATACATTTCAGTGCTCTGCATACATTTTAAATTATGAATGTTGTGCACTGGCAATGCTATTTTAGAGTCTGCAGAGAAGAGAAAGCATGTTGCTTAAACATCCTACCCCAACACCAGCTATTGGTGTACCTATAATTTAAGAAATAGTCTATGTAAAGTCACAAATTAATTGAAGAAAATTCGCATGAAAATGACAGATAACACTGTAGTTCCTTAAAAAGAAAACAAATTAAATGCATAAGCATAGGGTAGAAATTTAAAATAACAAAATTGTCTACAGCTTCTTACTAAGTTTTTAAAATTATTCATAGCGCAGACATTTTTGGTGAATGTTTAGCCATTTTTAATATTAATAAATTGATGTTAAGTGTTTGATTCAGAGATGTCTGCTCTTTTAAATTATATATAAAGAAAAAAAATAGCCTGCCATGGGACAGGTGTGTAATGTTAGTATGCATGACTAATGTAAGAAATTGTTATTCTACTAATATTTACTTGTGATTGTGTGACAAGCGTGTTTACAGATTATTTGGTTACACTTCAATTTACAGGGCATAATCAATTATTATCTACTACTCTGAACTTTATTGATTACATGTCCTTCAGATTACATGGGATTGTAGTTGGGAGTTACCATGTAACTCAAAACATAATTAACATGTAATTAGTTTACAGATTTTAGGGTATCACTTAAATTTACCAAGCATGTAGTTCTAGCGCACTAGCATGGCACCAGCCATGTATTTACAATGTAGTTACAGAGTAATTACATGGTTATTTTTGCAATGTAAAATAAAGTGTTTCTGATTATTTTCTATGTAAAGGAACCCTCTCCCCACCCCTTCTGGTCCCCACGCTTTGGTATAATATATATACTTCTCCATACACAGACCTCTGCAGAATGCAAAATAAAACTTGCAGTGAATGAATTTAGCATTTTTTGAGAGTGCTGTTGGAAAGACTTGATAATTCACCCCTTTTGTTTTGAAGAGTTGAATCTTCTGTTAAAAGGTGATTTAAAACTTGAATGTGATGAATTGTGGCAAGTTAACTTCAAGTTATGTGCAATACTTATTTCAAACTTTTGAAAGATCTTTGCAGTGTAATTCTTTGTTTTTAATCGCAGGCATTTAAAAATGTCATTTTCTACTGTTAAGAGTAATCCTCTTTCTTGCTGGTGTTTCTAAAGAAAAGAATCAGAAATCAATCTTTCTACTAATGTAAATTTGAGATTATTTTTAAAAATGGAATAAAAGAGGTTTTGGTCATTTGCTTTATTTTATTATCTTATTTTAAAGCTACTGTGATTGATAGCATTGTAAGAATTGGGACAATATTGTATTCAACTGTTTTATTTTTTATATTTTTAAAATTTAAAGTATAATTAGTTTTTATAATTTTCATCAGATTTTTGTTATATTTTTTGGAAGTGAAACTTTTAGCAAGTGGGTGTCTAGTTTTTACTAATCCCTAATTTTTTTTCCAGTGTATTGCTCATATTATCAGAAGGAAAAGTTATTTAAGTATGTCAGTTAATTGTACTACTTGGCTGAATTTCCATATAGTTTTTACTGTGTATGGGGAGGTTGTAGTATTTATTATAGCATTTTAAATAAGGGTAATTCATTTTTTATTAAAGTCATTTTCACGTTAAGTTCCTATTTTTGTATGTTCTACTCTTAAGTTATATAACACAGTTCCTTTTTTAAAAGAGTTCATTTGTTGAAGTGCTAGTGGAAAATTAATGTTATTAAATAGTTTGCAAATGACTATTTATACCAGTATGCATATAATTTTTAAATATTTGTAATGTGAGATGTTGAATGAATAAAACTTTTAACTCAGACTTCTTTTAATACACTTGTTTATTTTGCACATAAAGTAGACTTATACTTCCACAATTGGAAATATAACATTTTAAATGTATTAAGAGTATACTTTTGGGCTAAAGCCAAATAAACTGGTGTTACCAGACACTCAGTCATGTTACGTACTAGTGGCAATTGTGTCTTCCCTCTGGAAACCTATACATGTTGGCAGGTGGGTGGTTGTTTGGCCTCAAGTGTCAGTTCACATGCTGCCTTGCATAGTTCTTTTTATTTGTAGTCTCCAATGTATCAGAAAGGCCTGCTTCCAGTGTCTGAGTGTTTCCTCTCCTGCATAAAGCCCACTCCCCCCCCCCAAAAGCAAGGACATAAATGCTTAATTATCAGTCCTCATCTAAGAGGTCTTTGGGTATTTATCACTGAGAAACTTCAGTTACTGGACATCTTTCATAAAGATCTTGATTAAGTACCTGACTTTCAACTCACAGTACCTCCCTAGATCCCAGCTTTATAGGATGTTGGTGCTAGTTGCCTTCATGTTGAATCTTTACTTGTAGCAATGTCATGTATGTCCCGGTGGACGGCACTCCATAGAGTTTTCAAGGCTGTGACCTTTCAGAAGCAGATCACCAAGCTTGTCTTCTGAGTCACCTCTGGGTTGGCTCAAACCTTTTGGTTGAACTAAAAGTGTTGAATGACTTACACAATCTAGGGATTTCTACTTTATAAGATAATGGCCTCAATTTTTATATCATGTGAACTGAGTACTACTGAGTACCATAATTTATTAATACTTACACGTTAACATTGTAAAATATTACTGTTTGAAAACATCCTGCTTTGTCAAATTTTAATCTGACTCTTTCTTACTTTGATGGATTAGGAAAAGCAGTTCTTATCCTGAGACAGAATTGTATCTTCCCAATTTGCAACTCTCCAGTCTAGGGAATTTCTGAGGGTAATGGCTGCACCAGTGAAACTAGGATCACTGCAGAGTACTAGATCATAGAAACTGGCTTGACAGCTTCCCCCTTCTCGTATGGCTGGTGCTGTTATTAGGTGCCAACAAGTTGACTATGTCTTACACTGATCCTGTAAACAACAGATCAGAATCTTGCACAATCCTGTGTCTGCCTCAATCTCAACATGTTCAAGCCCATTGTTACAGACACTGTCAATCCATCTCATAGAGGGTCTTCCTCTCTTTGACCTTTTGCCTTTCCCTGCGCAATGACTCACCTGCCAACTCGCCCAAAGGAGCAGCACCCTGGTAGTACCTCCTCCAAGACAGAGCGGTTTGTTCTTTTGGCAGTCCCTGGGATAGTCACTCCTCTTTGCCAACACCATAATTCAAAGGCATCAGTCCTTTCATTCATTGGCAACTTCCAGATGCCAAATAAACTGATGTTACAATACAGTCATGTCAGTAATTGCAAATATCCTAACTTGGATCTTAGCATTTAAAATTAATATTCTTTTGATTGAGTCCTATGGGTGTCAGTGGCCAAAGCTTATGTCTCAAGGTGAAGGGGAGGAACAAGATTTGAGGAAAAGGCCAAAACCAATAGATACTGTGGCATTTGGTTGGATCTCTTCAGTGCCCATAGGCATTCTGAGATGGTGTGAGCATTTTAAAAGAAAAGGCAGTAAAAAGAAACACTTAGTTTTGGTTTTCTCATTTCAGAATATATTTTAGGCAAGTGCTATGTTAAAATAATACTGCTAGTATATAATACAACTACATAATACATACGTGTATGTTCCGAGTTTTAGGTCAAAGTTTACACAGCAAATTAGGGTCTCATTAGAGACAGTGATCACACAAATTGTTCAGAGACATAAGTCACATTCAACAAAATCCACATTATCTTTCACTGTTCTCAGTTTGGTCCCTTTCCATTACTCTACTGGCCCTACTTTCTGATAGTCTCATCTTTGCTTTTTGACCTTCTGGTCTAATACTGTTTTTAAATAGGGTACTACAATTTAAAAAAAAAATTAAAAATAACAAAAATGATAAATCGGGCATTGATCTGACCATGTAGTGGAGGTGGCTACATGCCATTGAGTTGAGTATGACAGTAATCCTAGAACCACAGATCTGCACGCTGTCCTGTCCTCAGCCATCCTTAACATCCCAGACACAGTTGAGCCCATTGACACAGAGACTTGTATCAACAGATCTCATTGAGAGTCTTCCTCTTATTTGATGAGCCTTCATCTTTCTAAGCATGATAATACCCCCTTCCAAGGCATAGCATCTCACATACCCAAAGTAAGTGATAGAAGTTTTGCCATCGTTGCCTCCACTTTTCCCAAAACATACCTGCCTGAGGAATTTTGGCAGTCTATGGAATATTCAGAACTCTTCTCCAACACTAAACTCAAAGATATCAATACTTTTGTCATCTTTATTCATTGTCCAGCTCTCAGATGCATAACAAGTGGTTGAAAAGACATATCGCATGCAAGCAAGATCCTGCTGAAGATTATCCCAAAATAACTGGAACAGCACATCAACAGAACTGCCAGAAGTGCAGGCTTTGTTTAGCAGGGGTCATGGTACTAGGGATATTGTAGCTAATGTTATATGGTCTCGGCTGAAAGCAGGGAGTACCAGAGGAATGTCTAGCTCTGTTTCATTGATTATGCAAAGGCATTTGACTGTGAATCACAACAAACTGTGGCTGACTCTGAGAAGAATGGGAATCCCAGAACACTTGATCATGTTAATGTGAAACCTATACTTGGATCAGGAGGCAGTCATTAGAACAGAGCAAGGAAACACTGCATGGTTCAAAATCAGGAAGGGTGTAAACCAGGGATGTGTCCTATCTCCATACCTTTTCAACCTATATGCAGAACAGATTATCCAGGAGGCTGGGTTCTATGAGGAGAAATATAGCATCAGCATTGGAGGAAGATTCATCAACCTGCGTCATGCAGATGACACAGCCCTGCTTGCAGACACTGAGGAGGACCTGATGTGCTTGCTATAGAAGGTCAAGGACTGCAGCCTTCAATATGGATGAAAAAAAGATTCTCACCGCTGGGCCAATTGGCATTATCAGGATGGATGGTGAAGAGATTGAGATTGTTAACAGCTTTAGTTTGCTTGGTTCCACAGTCAACACTCTTGGCACCAAAAGTCAGGAAATTAAAAGACATATTGCAATAGGAAAGTCTGCTGTTAGGGACCTCTCCAAAGTACTGAAGAGCAATGGTGTCACTCTGGAAAGTAAGGTGTGCCTGATACAGGCCATGGTCTTTGAAGTCTCTTGCTATGTGTGAGATAGCTGGATAATGACTAGAGAGGATAGAAGGAGAATTGATGCCTTTGTGCTGTGGTGCTGGAGAAGAGTATTGAATATACCATGGACTATTAAGAAAACAAACAGGTTCAACCTAGAGAGGGTTAAACCAGGCTGTTCCTTGGAGGCAAGGATTCTGAGGCTTCATCTCACATACTTTGAACATGTTGTAAGGAGGGACCAGTCATTGGAGAAGGGTGTCATGCTTGGGAGGGTGGAGGGACAGACAGTGCAGAAGAGGAAGACCTTCTATGAGATGGATTGATTCAGTGACTAGGGTAATCAGGGTAGATGTGTTGGAGACAGTGAGATTGACACAGGATACAGCAGGGTTTAGGGCTGTTGTACATAGGATTGCGATGAGTGGCAGCGACTCGACGGCACATAACAGCAATGTTAAACCATTAGAAAAGGTTACAGCCCTCATAATGTTGCATTTCTGATACAAATGCCAGCTGATCATTATTTATTATTTTAATATGCTGCTAAATTCTGTTGAGTGTAATTTTGCTGAGAAATCTTCCATTTCTATTAATGAAGAATATTGGTTTGGCATTTTTTTCTTTTGTCTGTGTATTGGAATAGTTTGAGTGAAATGGATAACTATTCTTTGAATGTTTGGTAGTCCTTTCCTTGAAGTCATTTGGACTGGATTGTTCGGTTTTTGTGTGTGTGTGTTTTGTTTTGTTTTATGTTTGGAGTGTTTGATATTTTAAATTTCCTCTTTTGTTGTGAATTCCTTTATATTTTCTGCCTCAAGCAGTCAGGAAATCAAAAGATGAAATGCATTGGGAAAATCTGCTGTCAGGGACCTCTTCAGAGTGCTGAAGAGCAACGATGTCAGTCTAGATACAAAGGTGCGCCTAATCCAGGTCATGCTCTTCTCAGTTACTTGTTATGCTTCAGAGAGTTGGACAGTAAATAAGGATGACAGAAGAAGAAGAGATGCCTTTGAGTTGTGGTTCTGGAGAAGAGTCTTGAACATACCATGGACTGCCAAGAAAACAAATCGATCTGTCTTGGAGAGGGTGAAACCAAGTCTCTCCTTGGAGACTAGGATTTTGAAGCTCTGCCTCACTTACTTTGAGCATGTGGCCAGGAGAGATTGGTCCTTGGAGAAGGACATCATGCTTGGAAGGGTGGATGGACAGAGCAGGACAGGGAGACCCTGAATGAGATGGATTGATATAGTAACCGGGGCAATGGCGGTTGGTGTGTTGGAGTTAGTGAGACTAGTTCAAGACAGGGAAGACTTCAGAGCTGCTGGACATAGGGTCACTATACATTGCAGGTAACTCAATGGCATATAACAATAATAACATACTATGACAGGTTTGGAAGCAGGAGTAGCATCCACGTCCTAAATAACATGCCTCCAGAAACTCTATGAACTTTGAGAAATGTTGATAGTTGTAGAGGGGCTTTCAGGCCTTTTGTTCATAGGGTTGCTATGAGTTGTGCTTAACTCGAAGGCAATCAACAATAATAATTGTTTTGGTAGGTAGTATTTCAGGGTTACAGTCATTCATTGTACTTATTCGATCTGTATGTTGGTTAGATCATCCGAGGAGCTAGACTATACGAAGAGGAATATGCATTTGGATTGGTGGAAGACTCATGAGCTAACTGTGATATGTAAATGATACAAACATGCTTATGGAAAGCACAGAAGACTTGAAGTACTTACTGATGAAGCTAAATGACAATAGCCCTTTAGTGTGGATTGTATGTACCTCAACATAAAACACAAATCTTCATAAATGGACCAAAAAGCAACATCATGAGAAAGGGGAAAATAATATTGATGTCAAAAATCTCATTTTCCTTGAATCTGCAATCAATGGCAGCAGAAACCAAACAATATATGGAAATTGAAAAGTATACTGCAAATGATTTCTTAAAAGTGTTAAAATGCCAAGGCGTAGACTTGAGGACTAAGTCATGATGACCTCAGCCGTGGTATTTTTCAGTGGCATTAAATTAATGCAGAAGTTGGCCAATCTATAAGGAAGACCAAAAAGAGATTGATACTTATGTATTTAATGTTAGTGAGGAATGTTGTAATCCAAGGGACTGCAAGAAGAATGAACAACCCCATATCGATCCCGTTTTATAACAGTGGTATTATGCAATATTTGTCCTTTTGTGAGTGAGATATTTCACTCAGCATAATGTCTTCCAAGGTCATCCATTTTGTATCATATTTTCTGAGTTCCTCGTCAGTGCTGCATAGTGTTCTATCGTGTGACAATACCACAGCTTCTCTATCCATTCATTTGCTGATGGGCACTTAAGGTTGCTGCCATCTCTTTGCTATTGTGAACAATGCAACAATAAACATGAAATTGCATGTATCTGGGTGTCAGTTGTGGTTTCTTTAGGATATATTCTCAGTAGTACAATTGCTGGAACAAATGGTTTTTCTATTTCTAACTTTTAGAGAAAGTGCTATACTTCCTTCCAGAGTGGTTGCACCATAGACTGGCCCATGTTAGCATCAAGGATTTGTCTTGAATTTTGCTGATTTTCCTGTTGATTTAATTCTATTCTTCCCATTGAATTAACTGTTTCTGGTATTTTGTGAATTTCTAATTGTTTTTGTGGGCTGACTTCTAATTGTCTTATTTTTTTTTTGTCACTTTCTTCTTATATTAGTTTGATTAATTCTCGGGTGTTGTCTTTGTTTTCCTTGATCTTTTTGAGGATTTATGAATGTTTTTAAATTCCCTTATCAAGTAGTTCAGTGAACATTTCTTCATCAGAAAAGTTTCCTGCCAATTTCTCTTGCTAACTTGTTGGAGCTGTCTTCCCCTGCTTCATCGAGAGAGCTTTGATGGGACAGTCCATGGGAAGATGCACTGCTAGCCCTTAGACAACACTTCTCTGGTCATTCGATTCCACCAGTGGCTGTATGGGATTTAGTGTATGTGCGATTTATTACTTCTGAAAACTCATTGGGGGCTTAGAATTGTTAGCGATAATTTGAGATCCTGCTTCTACATGTTGTTATTGTCTGCTAGCTCTAAAACATTCATTTATTTATAGATTTTTTTAGTTAGGCATCTCTGGTGGCCTAGTGGTAAAAAGTTGCACTGCAAACCCTAAGGCATGTGATTTGAATCCACCAGCTGCTCTATGGGAGAAAGACAGGCAGTCCCCTCAGATGCCTCTGAAAGCCCACTGGAGGGTCAGCTCTGAGTTGGTTCTGACTCAAAAACACATAACAACATTATATAATGAATTTACATACTTATTTATTGATAAAATGTTTAGTGCTAATTTCTGTTTTGATGAACTCAGAGCTTTATGTCTTCTTCCTTTATGATTCTGCTGAATATTCTTTATGTTCTTGTTGGTTTGCAGTTCTGGTATATGTGTAGTATATCTGGTGGTAGCTATTGGCTGGATGTTTTCCCTTCACCAGTATGTATGGTAAGTCACTCCCACATGAGAGTTCTCTGTGGTTAGATATGTGTCTTCCTTTACTGGATTTAGTGGCAGTGTAGGTATAGGTTCTTTTCCTGACATTGGATCACAAGGGTTGTATAGTCAGGGTACTCTCACAGCTTTTGTGGGACCCTGGGGCTCTTCAAGGTTGGTGCTAGCATATACTGCATTTTCTGAAGGTTAGAGTGGGACATCTGTATAAGTGCTAAATGGGATTGTTACCAAATTGAGTGGAGTGGGCCCACTGTGCATGTATGAACTGACAGTAAGTGCAGCTGTATCCTGGGGTTTCAGTGCATGTGCAGATGCCCAGCAGAAATTGTGTGGGTGTGCAACACAGGACTGTGCACCCAGTGGGGTATGGGGCGAGGGCACTGGGATTTCTCGCTTGTTGCTTGGCAGAGGTACAGATGGAACCCCTCAGTATGTGTGACTGGCATTACTGGTAATGTGTCATGTCTATTTGGCCAATCACTTGGGCAGAGGTTCAGCAAGTGTTCTTTCTGGTCCCTGGGCTGGACTCTGTGTATGCACTCATGTGGTGTGGTGAGGTCACATGGTCATAACTGGGTAGGTGGCATGGGAACTTGCATAGTTGTTTAAAAAGAGAATGGGATGGCAGGTGAGAGAGGGTTTCTGTCTGGTTACCAATATGACAGGGAGTTAATGCTGCTAATCACTAGAGATGTGGCAACACCAGGGGTGACGCAACTATGATCTTGAAGTTGCTGTTGTTACTGTTAGGTGCTGTCGAGTCAAGTATGACTCATAGCGACCCTATGAACAGTAGATCTGAACCCTGTCCTATCCTGTGTCAACCTCACACTCCCTGCCACACTAGAACTCATTGCATCAGTCACCATGTCAGTCCACATGGTTGAGGGTCTTCCTCTCCTATACCAACCAAGGAATAGCCCCTTCTAGCAATATGCTCAAAGTATGTAAGACCAGCTTTTTTTTTTCTTTTATTATTATTTTTTTTCTATATTTTATTAATTTTCATAAACATTTACAGAGATTTTGGGTTTCCATTCATTTAACATCTTGCCTCCAAGGAACACTCTGGCTGGATTTCCTCCAAGACATATTTGTTTCTTCTTTGGCAGTCCATGAGAATGTTCAGCACTATTCTTCAATGTCATAGCTCAAAAGTATCAGTTCTTCTGTCATTCTTACCAAAGTCTCGTTCTCAGATGTATTGCACATGGTCAGAAAGACCATGGCCTGAATTAGATGCACCTTAGTCCTCAAGCTGATATCATTACTCCTCACTAATTTGGAGAGGTCCTCAACTGCAAATTATCCCTTTGCAATATGTCACATGATTTCCTGACTTCTGGTACCAAGGGTGTTGATTGTAGATCTAAGTAAAATGACGTTGTTGACAGTTTTAATCTTTTCTCCATCTACCATGATGTTCAAAGGTGCATTGCCATGGGAAAGTCTGCTGTTAGGGACCTCTCCAAAGTACTGGAGAGCAATGGCGTCTCTCTGAAGACTAAGGTGCGTTTGATACAGGCCATGGTCTTCACAATCACTTGTTATGCATCAGAGAGCTGGACAATGACCAAGGAGGATAGAACGAGAATTGATGCCTTTGAGCTGTGGTGCTGGAGAAGAGTATTGAGAGTACCATGGACTGCTAGGAAAACAAACAGATTCGTCCTGGAAAGGGTTAAACCGGGTGGCTCCTTGGAGGCAAGGATTCTGAGGCTCCGTCTAACATACTTTGGACATGTTGTGAGGAGAGACCAGTCCTTAGAGAGGGACATCATGCTTGGGAGGGTGGAGGGACAGTGCAGGAGGGGAAGACCCTCAATGAGGTGGATTGATTCAGTGACTGGGGTAATCGGGATGGGAGTGTCAGAGACAGTGCAATTGGCACAGGACAGAGCAGAGTTTAGGGCTGTTGTACATAGGGTCACTATGAGTCGCAGGAGACTCAACGGCACATAACAACAACAACAACAACCATGATGTGGCCTATAGATCCAGTGGTAACAATTTTTGTTTTCTTGATGTTGAGATGCAATCCAAATTGACAGCTGCATTCTTTGATCTCATGCAACAAATACTTCAAGTCCTCCTCACTTTCAGCAAGTAAGGTTGTGTCATCTGCGTAACACAGGTTATTGGTGATTCTTCCTCTGATCTAGATGCCACATTCTTCTTCGTAGAGTCCAGCTTTCCAAATAATTTGCTCAGCATGCAGATTGAATAAGTATGGAGAAAGAACACAACTCTGACATGCTCTTCTTTATTTTTTACCATACAGTGTTCCCTTGCTCTGTTTTTACAACAGTCTTTTGGTCTAGATATAGGTTTTGCATGATTAAGTGTTCTGGTATTCCCATTCTTCTTAATGTTAGCCACAACTTGTTATGGTGCACACAGTCAAAACTGCAGAGTCAATAAAGCACAAATAGAAACAAATAAAATTCATAAATAAAATTCTTCTAGTATTCTTTACTTTCAGCCAGAATCTGACATGAACAATGATATCCCTGGTGCCTCTTCTAAATCCTACTTGAACTGCTGGCAGTTTCCTACCTACGTACTGTTCTAACTCTTTTTGAATGATCTTCAGTAGCATTTTGCTTGGCATGTGATATTAATGATATTTTTTGATAGTTTCCATATTCTGTTGATCACCTTCCCCGGGAATGAGAAGAAATATGGAGCTCTTCCAATCTGTTGGCCAGACAACTGTCCTCCACATTTCCTGACACAGACTGATAAGTGCATCTAGGGCTGTATCGGTTAATTGAAACAAGTCAGTTGATATTTCATCCATTCCTGGGGCCTTCTTTCTTGCCAGTGCCTTCAGTGCAGCCTTGCAGTTGTAGGCCTGATCATTTGGGAGTGGGTGCTGCAGGGATGTGGGATGTGTGGGGAGAAGCATGAGCCCCGATTACAGGGTGCTGCAGGGATGTGGGATGTGTGGGGAGAAACATGAGCCCCGATTACAGGTCCAACAATGCAGCAGCCACGCTGCTGGGATGGGAGGAGTGTTGGTGTCCAACACAGACCTGACAGTGTCCTTGCACACCCACTAATTACTACACTTGGGAGGGGAAGCTAACTCCCTGAGTCTCTGGCATTGGCACCAGCGCGTTCCCACAGAGTGCAGCCAGACTGCTCACCAAGTCCCAATGCTGGGGATACAGGGTACCTGTGGCCACTCCACGGATCATCCACTCAGCCAGGACCGCCCACCTAAGTAATCAGAGACTACTGCTTGTGAGGAGTTCTGTCCCTATTTCCTGGTTCCCTCCTGCTGTATGGGTCCTGGATCTCAAGGACCCTTGGCCCTCTGCCTGTACTTTTTCCTCCTTAGAGCAAGTTCATGTTCTCTATGTGGCCTCCACGGTAGCCTCGCTCCATTTCCTGTCGGAGATGACGTGCAGTTGCCATCCTGTGCTTCTCACCTGGAAACACTCATGGTTTGTCTCAAGATGGCCATGTCATACCAGAAAGGCTGCTCGAGTGCCTATTGTTGGTCAATTGCCCTGTGAGAGGTTTACATTCAGCTTTTCTTCCTTTTGGTGTTTGAACTAATTCTTTATCCTTTTGTTTGTTATTCTAGGTTTCTAGATAATATCTCTGTTGTAAGGGGATGACATGGTGGTTATGGCTAAGTTGCCAACTTAGACCCATCCCAATGAAGGTGATTTGTTTTGATTTGACTGTAGGCATTTGCATATTTCACCTTTTTATTTCTTCTATAGCCTTATTACTTTTTAGTAGTGTTTTACTTAGTTTCCATGTATCTATGTCCCCCCTATTGTTAATTTCTAGCCTCACAGTTTTTGTCAGAGAAGATAGTTTCTATGACTTTAGTATTTTTTAATTTGTTGAGCTATGTTTAATGTCCTAGTATATGACATCTTCTGGACATGACCTATGTGTGCTGGGGAAGGATGTGGACTGTCCTGCTGCTTGGTGGAGTGGTTTACATATGTTTAAGACCAATAGGCTTAAGGTTTACCCTCTCTATTTTCTTTAAATAAAATCAACACAAACATTCCTTGGAGTCTGAACCGATTCACATCAGACCTGCCAGGGGAGTTTACAAGGCTGTTAATCACGCAGGAAGAGACTGCTCATCTTTTTTCCTGAGCCAGAGTCACTGTTGGATCCAGACCACCGCGGTGACATCCCCTTTGGAGAGCAGCACGATTTCCTTCCTGTGACACCAGAGGGATCATCTTTTCAGATGCTCTGTCTCTAACGGAGGGTGGGAGAGTGTTGTGCTGAAACTCCCTACTATTATTGTGGGTTTGTCTGCTTCTCCTTTCATTTTAGTCACTATCTGTTTCATGTATTTTGGAACACTCCTGTTAGGCACATTTGTTGTTGCTGTTGTGTGAAACCACAGAGTTGACACCAACTCCTAGTGACCCTGCGTATACAGATCAAAACCGTGCCCAAACCTGAACATCTTCACAATCTCCGCTCTGTTGAAGTTCACTGCTAGAGCCACTGCGCCACTCCACCTCACTTAGTGTCGTCTTCCTCATGGAATTTTCAAGGGTTGGTTTTTCAGATGTAGAATGCCCTGTCTTTCTTTTAAGGTGCTTCTGGGTCAAGGCCTTCGACAACTTTCAGTTAGCAATGTAGCTGAATGCATTAACTATGTTTTACTATCCAGAATCCAGAAGTAACAAACTGGTGATTTAAGAGAATAACCAATCATCTTACCAGGAACTGAGGGGCCTCCCAGGATGCAGGAATTTGCACTAATAGGGACAGTTTCTGGACAGTCAAAATGATTGGTCACTCTATGGCTTATAGATACCATACACGTAGCTCTGTTGTCAAATGTTCATAGTCACTATCAGTCCATTTTCAAGCATGAAGTCCTTTTCCAAAGTCTGGTCCTAACTGATAACATGGGCAAAATAAGTGAGACGAAATTCCATCATCCTTGCTTGTAAGGAACACCCTGGCTGTGCTTCGTCCAAAATAGATTTGTTTACTCTTTTGGCAGCCCAATACCCTTCAAAGCATGCAACGCTGCAATTCAAAGGCACCAATTCTTCTTTGGTCTTTCTTATTCATTGTCCAAATGTCACAGCTTTTGAAGTGTATTACATAGCAAGTGAAGCAATTGAAAATACTATAACTTGTGTTAGGTGCACTTTAGTCTTTAAAGTGATATCCTCTTTTAAAATAAAAATTTTTTACTGGTTTATTTACAAAGTTTGTATACATTGTCCTTCACACCAGACCTTTCCCATTTCCTTTACCCACCTCTCCCTCCATCCATCACATTGTGTGACCCTATGATTACCCCCCACCCGTCCTCACCCATCTGTTTCCACTATCCCCCCTTGGATCTTCATACACGTTCTACAATAATGGTTTTCTATAGTATTTTATATTCTTACATTTTAAAGAAGTATTTGCCAGCGAATTTTCCCAGTGCAGTAGATCTTTAGATTTTTTTTTATTGCTGTTTTCATTGGTGTTGATTGGGGAATCAAATAAAATGAAACAACTGACAGCTACCAAAAGAATGTCTACTTGTGTTTTATTGACATTTTACTGTGTGGATCATAAAAATTATGGTCAACATTGCAAAGAATGGAAATTCCAGAACACTTAATATGCTCACACAAAACTTATGCCTAGACTAAGAAGCTTTTGTCTGAAGAGAGCAAGGGAACACTGCATGGTTTAAGATCAAGAAAGGGATGCATAGGCTGTATTCTTGCTCCTTATCTATTCAGTCTGTATTCTAAGCAAATTAATACAAGTAGTTGGACTTTATGAAGAGGAAGGTGGCATGAGGATCAGAGGAAGACTCATCAACAACCTGCATTATGCAGATGATGTAGATTTTCTTGCTTAAAATGAGAAACACTTAAAATGCTTTCTGCAGCAGATCAAAGCCTTCAATATGGATTACATCCCAACATTAAGAAGACAAAAATCCTCACCACTGGACCAACAGGCAGCATCATCATGATAGATTGACATTGTCAATGAGTTCATCTTATTTAGATCTACAATCAACACCCTTAGTACTAGCAGTCAAGAATCAAAAGACATACTGAAATTGGGAAATTCTGCTGTCAAGAACCTCTCCCAAATACTGAGGAACAAGTATATCAGTTTAAAGTCTTAGCTGTGCCTGATTTAGGCCATGGTCTTTTTCAGTCACTTCCTATGCATCTGAGAGCTGGATGCTGAATAAAGATGACAAAATAATTGTTGATGTCTGTGAATTGTGGTGTTGGAGAAGAGCACTGAATAGCACATGGACTGCCAAAAGAACAACCAGAAAAGTGCAGCCAGGGTGCTTCTTGGAGGCAAAGATGATGAGGCTTCATTTCACATACTTTGAACAAGCTGTTAGAAGAAGCTATTCTTTGGAAAGGGCTATCATGCTTGGGAAAGTGGAGGGTCAATGATAGAGAGGAAGACCTTCAACCAGATCGATTGACACAGTTTTTGCAGTAATAGGCTCAAGTATGTCAGAGTTGATGAGGATGGTGCCAGAATAGGATAGGGTTTAGATGTGTTATTCATAAGGTCGCTATGAGTTGTACTCGACTCAACCACACCTAACAACAGGTACATATATATTTAGAACATCTTCTAGTTGGATTTTCCTTCTTATTATTACACAATATTCTTCTCTATCTTTTGTAATATATTTTTATTTAGTCTATTTTACCTGATAAGAGTTTGGCCACCTCTGTTGTTTTTTGTTTACTGGTTATATGGAATATGTTTCTCCACCTCTTTATTTTCAGTCTGCTTGTTTCCTTAATTCTAAGTTTCTTGTAGATAGAAAAAGAAAGGAACATGTTTTCATCCATTCTATCACTGTCTGTCTTTGGCATGACCACTTTACATGTGAATTTATAAGTGTCTATCACATTCATTTTGTTATTTGTTGTTTTGTATCTTTTTTTGGTGTGTGTCTTTTTAAATCTGTGTGTGTGTGTGTGTGGTTTGTGTTTTTGTTTGCATTTGGCTGCTTTCTTGTGATGAGTATTTTTGCCCCCTTCCTTTGTAATAGATATTTCTTCTTGGTGATTTCTTACTGGTTACCATACATATTGCTTTAAAAAATTTAGACTTCCGGGATCCAAGATGGCGGTGGAGGCAGAGACAGCATGGTGAGCTGTGGGAGCAGCGAACCACTTAAAGCAGGGCCATTATGACCTTCCACAGACTTAGGCTTATTGATAATTGAACACTTAAACAGTTGATGACTGGCCTCAGTGAAGATCGAGGCTCCACAACAGGAATTCAAGGATTCCCAAGGAGAAATGGGTGAGTCTCGTGGCTCCCAACCTCCCCCTGCAGAGCTGCTGCAGCTCCATGAGGCTTCCACAGCTGGAAGGAATGGATTCCCTCACCCAGGATGGATGCTGGGCACCGGCCCTCCTCAAGACTGGTACAGCAAAGCCACCACACTGCCGCAAGGTGGACTTGTTCTGGAAAGAATTCTTGGAGCCAGGATGGCGGCTGTGGGGGAAGCGGGCGACCACCGGCCGCCCGCACAAGAGGGGCCGCGCGCAGGCCGAGCGCCCATGTGGGGGGTAGGGGGCGCCCCCCCCAACGGCCGCTCATGCTTTGGGGGGCCGTGCGCCCTGCTGGCTGCTTGCATAGGAGGTGGGGGATGGGATGCATGCCCGCCATCTGTAGGTTTGGGTTTCCTTGGACAGGCCAAAGAAGATGATTACCTATAGAATGGATTGCTGAAAGTCACTGTGAGTCTGATGACCTTAACAGTGGCAGCATGCACAAGAGGACCAACATCCTAAATGCACCACATATTTTGTTCTGTTGAATGCTTCTGCCAAAAGATGGTTATACCTGGGGAGAGTCTGTTCACAATTCTCAGGCTCCCTTTATCATATATAAAGGGGGAGGGCAGTGACACCTACTTCAAAATATAGTATGACCACTTATGGGAGGGTAAAAGTGGCAGTGCTGTTATTGGAAACACTATCCCTGACCACAGAGTCCTCAGTCAGGTGAGGGGACCAGACTGGGGTAGGAGCAATTGGAGAGGGAGTATACCAGCCAGCTCCTGTGGGGTGTTGCCCTGCTCGGGATGGGCTGCCCTCGGCCCCCAGCTCAGGGCGAGCTGTCACGGACCTCTGCCTGGGGCGGGCTGCCCTCGGCCCTCGGCTCGGGGTGAGCTGTCGCGGCCCTCAGGGTGAGCTCCTCAGTCCCCAGATTGTGCCATCTGACCCCTGGTTGGGGAAGGGAAAAAAAAAAAAAGAATGTCTAGGCCAGAGAATATTACCTAGGCCACCTTCTGCCACCCTCCCCACCAGTAAACCTGAAAGCAACACCCTCAAATCCCTTCTATTTGTAACTCACAAGTTTGTTCTCTCTAGGTTTGCTCCCTTTCCTATAGGTAACCTTAACACTGAGTTTTACTCCAGACCTGACCCTGAACCCAGTGCCAGTGACAAAAAGGAAATACAACTGACAGCTAAGGAAGCAAAGGAGGATGGAACCTCTGGGTTCAACCAGCCATCCCCACTGGACTCACCTGGGAAAACACTTTGCAGTCCAGAGGGAAGCAAATGACAGGAAAGTATCTTCTAACAGAGCAAGAAGGCAAACAGCTTTAACCCAAGACCACCAGTAAGGTGATAAAGTGTCCTCTCTTCCCCCCTTTACATCTACACATCTTCAGCATGATGAAGCCAGAGTCGGCATCCAATTCCCAAATCAATAAGACAGTTGGTTTAATTACCATTGGAAAATGCTTGTCATTCCTCTGTAGCATCTGGTCCCCACTGGACCCTCATCATTTCCTTCACCTGCTCCCCCCACCGACCAAACTGTGCAGCTCTGCAGCTGCATCCTGGCCCATCCTCACCCTTCTGCCCCCAACCCTCACCTCCTTGTACCCCCAATATGTTCTTCCCAATTAAAAAAAAGTAAAAAAATTTAGACTTCCAACAATATTTAACACTTGAACAACAGTTAGCAAAATTCTATTCCTCCCCCTTTTCAGTTGTGTGTCTCCATTAACAGCAGTATAAAGCCAACATTCCAAGAATGCTTTTTTACTTCTTAGAAATGTAAAGTGTATTGTTTGCAGAATTTAATGACTACATTTATTTCCTGAAAATAACATATACAGGTCTACATGACTTAACATTCAAAAACATTCTGTTAAGTGTTACATTATTTGAAGATTGTGTGAAAACTATATTATACATACATATAGTTCTTCCACAATAACTAGATAAATCCTCATAAAGGGTGTATATTGGAACATTGCTGTTGTTATATACCATCGAGTTGCCTGTGACTCATAGTGAGGATCCTCAATTTTTATATATACTGTTGAGTCAGAACTGACCCATAGTTGACCCTCCAGAAGGTTTTCTGAGGCAGTTAATTACATGGAAGGAGGAGACTGCCCATCATTCTCCCAGAGAGCAGCTGGTGGATTCGACCCACATGCCTTTGGGATTGTAGTACAGCTTCTTCCCACTAGGCCACCTTGCTTGTATCTACAATCAACACCCTCAGTGCCAGTAATCAGGAAATCAAAAGACAAGTTGGGCTGGGTAAGTCTGCTCTCAGGGACATTTCCAAAGTGCTAAAGAGCAAGGATGTCAATTTAGAGACTAAGGTGCACCTGATCCAGGCCATGAAGGTCTCAATTATTTGTTATGCATTGGAGAGCTGGACAATAACAAAGGATAACAGAAAATCAGTGTCTTTGAATTGTGCTGGAGATGAGTATTGGACATGCCATGGACTGTGAAGAAAAGAAACAGTTCTGTTCCAGAAAGAAGAAAAATTAAGTTGCTCCCTGGAGGCAAGAATTTTGAAACTCAATTTTTGCATACTTTGGGCATGTTACCAGGAGGGACCAGTCCTTGGAGAAGGACATCATGCTTGGAAAGTTGGAGGATCAACACAGGAGAGGAAGATCCTGGATGAAATGGAATTACATAATGATGGTGGCAATGGTGGCAGGTGCGTCAGAGACAGTGAGGTTGGGCTCAAGATAGGGCGGGGTTCAGAGCCGTTGTTCATCAGGTTACTATGAGCCCTAGTCAACTTGATAGTGTACAATAATAATCCTACTAGGAAAAGCCTGAGAACTGTATCTATTAAATAGAGCAGAGTGGCCTTCCTGGTGTGCAGCTAGGCTGGGAGGTGGCTGCTCTGAGAGCTGGACTGGGGTTCCGCATATGTCTACTGTAGAGGTGGCCAATGGGATTAGGTGTGCAGGTGCTAGGAGTGCAGCTGGCAGTCGTTACTCTGGCTGCCATCACCATTACTGTAGCTGCTTCCCAATCAAGTGTGGCTGCCTCCACTACTGCTCTGAGTCAGGAGCCCGTAGGCACGTTTCACCTCATCAGTGAGGCGAGTGCCACGTGGAAATGGGGGAGCTAAGGCAAAGTGCTGCTGTACAGCAGGAGTGAAAGGCATCTGGGGACACGCGTGAAGTCGAAAAGAGGGGCACAAGAAGGTGGCAGAGATTGTTATTAAACCTTTAGTCCTGTTGTCATTCCCTCTGCGAGTCTGGAGTCTTTGAAACCATTAAGAAAAATAATAAACACAGCAAGAACTAATTTTCCTTTAAAGCAAATTAAAAAAATCTTACGGGACCATGGATATGTATATATCAGACATTGTCGAGCCAGAAGCACACAACAAACATGATGTTATACAGCCTTGTATTTTTGGTCCTTGTGATCACCTGTGTTATTTTTGGAAATCTCTCACTCTTACGCTTTTGTTTCTTTTTCCTCCAGTGAATTGAAATGAATATTTAATGCTTTTGCCTTTCCATTTAAAGTACTTTCGTAAGTATCACTGAAACAGCTGGTCTAGAGGGAGCAAATTTCCAGAGCTTCTATTTGTTTGGGAATATCTTAGTTTCTCCCTCACTGTTCAATGACAACTTTGTTACGTAAAGATTTCTTGGTTTGCAATTGTTTTCTTTCAGTATTTTGTAGGTTACCTCATTGTCTTCTGGCCTCTACCATTTCTGGGGAAGAAATTGCTGGTCCTATGAAAATCCCTTAGTACATTCTATTTTGTTTTCTCTTGTTGCATTTGTTTCCAGAATTCTCTCATCTTTGGTTTTCAAGATTTTTTTTACCAGAATATGTCAGGCAGGAGCTGATCTTTTTATGTCTTTTTACACTAAGGTTCGTGTAGCTTCCTGCATTTGCAGGCTGGGGAAATTCTGATTAACTCTTGGGAAAAAAGTGTCTATGCTTTTTTTGGTTGTTATAGTGCTCTGAAATTTTAATAATTCTAATGTTATATTTCTTAATTAAATCTCATGTTTCCTTTTGGGTTTGTAGGCCATTTCTTTATTGTTGTTTTTTTTTTTTATCTTGTTTTCCTTGACACTGGCCAGTTATTCTCCAGTTTATGAATCTATCTTTAATGTATTCAAGTTATGCTGCTTTTCTAATTGCTAGTTTATTCTTCAGTTCCAATAGTTTTGGGGTTTTTTAGTGTTTTCCCATTTTTACAGTGAATCTTTCATTTTGTTCCTCCATTTGTTTCCTGATTTCATTATTGTGTTTTCTTAGTGATTTTGGCTGTCTTCCAACATATGTAGCATAGCACTTTTAGTCTAAACATTATCAATTCTTTGCATTATTTTGATCTTCATGGGAGAAATTGCCTCTTTTTTATGTTTTGCTTTTGACTAGTCCTTTTCTTGTGATTTTTGTGTGTTTTGCTATCTCTTGGACATTTGTTATCCGCCCCTCCCCCCTTTTTTCAATTTTGTAGTCTTGTTAAGCTAATTGTTATTGTTGGAAACTTTTCTAACTGGATGTTCTGGTAATGCAGGAATGTAATAGCACTGAAAGGCCAGGCATCCATATCCAGCAGCTGCTTACTCTGTGACAAACTGCTTTTACAAGGATTCACAGCCCTGGGAACCCCACAACTTAATTCCACCCAGTCTTACAAGGTCATGCTATGAGTCGGAACCAGCGAAGTGGCTCCAGCCTTGGTATCTTCTCCTGAGAATTGCTAAGAGGGCACTCATCCTTTGTTTTTGTTGGTTTTATTTGTTTGTTCGTTTTCAGTGCTGATTCAGGAGTTTTGGTGGTTTGATATTTGGAATTCAACATATAAATGCAGAAGGAGAAGTGATTATCTGTTTGGAGATCCTATAACCAACAGGGTTGACTTCCCTGTGGTGAAGGTGTGTGTCCACAGGTTCTCCCACAGCTCTCACTGTGAGTCTTTCCTTGTGTGATGCCTGTCTGCCTGAAGTATTGCCTTTCTTCTGCTGCTTTGCTGCTTGTCCTGGTCCTGAAGCCCATTCATCCCAGACCTCAGTAAGCTTTACCTGCACTCTCTCATAGCACCACTTCTGCCTCTGCCCCTTTATAACTGAGTAGCCCATGAATTTGCATGGCTCCTTTGCACTGCCTTAGAGAAAATAGAGCTACAGTTTCCTCACCTTAGCTCCTTATCTGTCTTCCTTGTTTAGGGTGTTATCTAGTTCCATCCCAAAATAGTTGCAATGAGCAAGAGCTGCTAATGTTAGTGGGTAAGTTCTCCCATGTTTTGGCCCATTCCCTCTATTTTTCTTTGCTTATATACTCACCCTGACTTTCCAATACCATAACTTCTGTGTGGTGTTCTGAGATCCCAGCCTTTGCTTATTTTT
Source organism: Elephantulus edwardii (assembly GCF_000299155.1). Classification (NCBI taxonomy): domain Eukaryota; kingdom Metazoa; phylum Chordata; class Mammalia; order Macroscelidea; family Macroscelididae; genus Elephantulus; species Elephantulus edwardii. Next base: position 15,001,590 of record NW_006399783.1, read on the forward strand.
ATTTGTTAGTTGTTGAAAAGTTAGTGGAAGCCTCTACTCACCCTACCACCTTGCTCGACCTCACTCTGGTATTTTAAATCACAGCATGATGAATCTGGAAAAGGCTATGAGGGGCTATTTAGCATGTTGTTGCTATTGGTATGTGCTGTGGAGTTGTAACAGAGTCATCGCTGATCCTAGAGAGGCCATAAATTTCATTAGAGGAGATTGCCCATATTTCTCCCTAGAAGCAGCTGGTAGATTTGAACTATGTTTCTTTGAGTTGGTAGCACAGTGCCATGCCACTAGACCCACAGAGCTCCCTTATAGATCTGGCACATATTTCCTTATTCACTGATAGTTCACCTAAAAACATGCAGCAAGAATAGTTAGCTGCCCTGCTCTTAACAAATAGGTTATATTTAAAGCCTCTCTTGACAATGAGTTTGTGTCTACATCTAGGTTGGAAGGAAAATTTTCTCTTTTTTAGTTTTCATTAGTTCTGTTTTGTTCTAAGTTTGAGAAAGAGTCACTCAGATCTGATTAAAATGTAATTTCATTAGTAAATGTCTGATTTTTAAAAATAGGGAACACAGAAGGCAGCCTCAGTGAAGCAGGTGTTGTTGTTGTTGTTATGTACCGTCGAATCGCTTGCAACTCATAGCGAACTTATGTACAACAGCCCTAAACTCTGCTCTGTCCTGTGCCAATCGCACTGTCTCCGACACTCCCATCCCAATTATCTCAGTCACTGAATCAGTCCACCTCATAGAGGGCCTTCCTCTCCTGCACCGTCCCTCCACCCTCCCAAGCATGATGTCCCTTTCCAAGGACCAGTCTCTTCTCACAACATGTCCAAAGTATGTTAGACGGAGCCTCAGAATCCTTGCCTCCAAGGAGCCACCCGGTTTAACCCTCTCCAGGACAAATCTGTTTGTGTTCCTAGCAGTCCATGGTATTCTCAATACTCTTCTCCAGCACCACAGCTCAAAGGCATCAATTCTCCTTCTATCCTCCTTGGTCATTGTCCAACTCTCTGATGCATAACAAGTGATTGCGAAGCCCATGGCCTGTATCAGACGCACCTTAGTCTCCAGAGAGACGCCATTGCTCTTCAGTACTTTGGAGAGGTCCCTAACAGCAGACTTTCCCATGGCAATGCGCCTTTTAATTTCCTGGCTGCTGGTGCCAAGACTGTTGACTATGGAACCAAGCAAACTAAAGCTGTGTACAATCTCAATCTCTTCACCATCCATCCTGATGCTGCCAATTGGTCCAGTGGTGAGAATCTTTGTCATCTTGACATTGAGCCTCAATCCATATTGTAGGCTGCAGTCCTTGACACTCTGCAGCAGGTGCTTCAGGTCCTCTTCAGTTTCAGCAAGCAGGGTTGTGTCATCCGCATAACGCAGATTGTTGATAAATCGTCCACCAATCTTGACCCCACATTTCTCCTCATAGAGCCCAGCCTCCCGGATAATCTGTTCTGCATATAGGTTGAAAAGGTATGGAGATAGGATGCATCCCTGGTGTACGCCCTTCCCAATTTTGAACCATGCAGTGTTCCCTTGCTCTGTTCTGACGACTGCCTCCTGGTCCAAGTATAAGTTTCACATTAGAATGATCAAGTGTTCTGGGATTCCCATTCTTCTCAGAGTCAGCCACAGTTTGTTATGATCCACATAGTCAAACACCTTTGCATTATCAATGATACATAGCTAGACATTCCCTGCTTTCAGCCAAGTTCCATTTAACGTTAGTGTTAGAAACACAGATAGACATTCCTCTAGTACTCTCTGCTTTTAACTAAGTTCCATCTAACATGGTCATGTTGTTAGAAGGGGTTATCCCTTAGAAGGGGACATTATTCTTGAAAAGATGGAGGGTCAACAAAAAAAGGGGATGACCTTCAACAAGATGAATTGACTGCAGCAGTTGGCTCAGGTATGTCAGAAATTATGAGACTGGCACAGAGTAGGTCAGGGTTCAGATCTGTTGTTCATAGGGTCTCTACGAGCTGTACTTGATTTGACATTATATAACAACAGCTACAATAACATAATGATAATAATAAAAATGAAAGAGGTAATATGTATTTCTCAAATTGTGATCTGCAGATCACTAGTATGGCTCTTTTGCACCAGAAAGAGACCAAAAAAAGAAAACAAAATACTAGTGAAAATAGTGGTGCCTATGTGGAGTGGCAGTGCCTAACCTTCACAAGGAGGAAGAGTCCCATATAAAACAGCAACAGCTGTTCTTATGAAGTCATACATGTTCCTATACTCCCACACCCACTCCTGTCAATTCTAACACCAACCATCCCTCCAGGGCTCTCAGTGTTCTACCACTGGATCTGCTCTCTATTGAAATGGCCACCTAGAACTCACAGGCAATACAATTGTGGTGTTAATTGGAGTGTAACATTACAATTTATATTAGAAACAGGGTATTATTATTCAGTCAGAACAGTTTCTCAGGCATGTATGGAGGCCTTCTGACCTTCAGTCTTGCTGGATCCTGCCTCAGCGTTCTGGGTCAGTGTTACACAGGCCTTTTGTCCTGCCACTTACAGTATCTATTCCTCAATCTCCCACCAACTAACCTAGGTGAAGGCCCTTGGCTCTGGCTACATGGGTAACAGCTCTGTCTCACGTCAATCTCTAGTTCTCTGCCTCTTTTGTTGCTGCTATAGATGATGATTTGGTTTGCACAGGCATCTCAGGCCCTGGCTGTCATATGGACTGCTAAAAGGACAAACAAGCCTGTCTTGGAGGCAGTACAAATAAAGGTCCTTACAGGTGAGGAAGGTGAAACTGTATATTACATGATTTGGGCATGTCAGGAAGGGCCAGTCCTTGGACAAAGATATCATGTGGCAAAGGAAAGTCATCAGCTAATCAGAGGAAGACCTTCAGGGAGATAGATGAATCCAGTGATTGTAAAAATGGACTTGAGCATATCAAAGATGGTAAGCATGGAGCAGGATAGGTCAATGTTGAGGTCTGCTGTTTAAAGTGTTGTTATGAGCTGTAGTCATATGATGGCACTTACAACAGCAAGAACAACAATCTATGAATGTGGTAAAAAGCAAAGCCAATGCCTGGAAAGGCCATGCTGAGGGCTCTACTGTGCTACAATTCTACTCATTAACTATGCTCAGGCAATGAGACATCCTGTCTCTTTCCTGGAAAGTAACAATGCGCACAGCAGCATGTTAAGGCTTTGGTTCTGCAGTGAAAACTGTTTACTTTGTTTAAAATGTTTCCCCCACCCTTGACTCACAAATTTCTTGGATTATGGGCCTAATTTGTACAGATATCCTAAAGTCCTATGGAACACACTATGGGAAAGCACCAGTCCTAACATTTCCACCTGTTTGCTCACATCAGCAAACTGTAAAGGACCATTTTGTTTTGCATCTTCCAGGCCTGTGCTTTTCTGCAAGGACTCCTGGTGCTCTTCCTTCTTGGGCAGGTCCAGAGCTATTCCCAGGGGCAATGTTTAATTGGTTGAGATTCCAGTGAGTTCCCTGCCTTATTACTCATGTCCTATTTCCAATTAATTCTGTCTTAGAAGAAAGAAAAGAAGTTACTCTGCAGAATGAAACAGTAGCTTCCAAAGCTATTTTGAATATGCTGCTCATGGACTCAATCCAGCCCTTACATTTCACAAGTGTCACAGATCCATTCAGACAAGCAACCTGTGCTTCCAATTTGCCATTTCACGATTCGCTGTCTACATTTCTGGTAACACTTATTCTCTCCTTAAAAATTTTCCTTTGAAAGCTCTTCTTAATGCCCACGCCCTCACCCACTGCCGCTAAGTCAGCTCCTGCACTAAGGAGAAGGACCTCGGGCTTGGAATAAATGCAAAGAATTTAGAAAATGAATGGTGTACCCTACTCTGCATTCTTTATCTAACATACCAATTCAGTCTTTCTTATTAGAGAACATTTTGTTTTGGCACAACTTGAGTCTTGAAAGGCTATTTTTAGTTCTAATCTTTCCCTGGTCAAATTAAGTGTCATTGTTGGCTGTCTGGAAAAAGTGTCTTATGTGATTCAGTGTGGTGACCAGCGTTGGAAAAGTACAGTTTGTCTCAAGGAAGTTAAAAATGAACAAGCAGGGTCCAAATCCAGCTTGTGAGCAAACCACCAGAGTTTTCTATTGCGTATAATCTGATTGTCAGAGAAAAACTGCTTGTGGGTAGATAGGGGGTGGAGGGTGGTGAATCAGGGAATACAAACGCCGCCAGCTAAGCCTGGGCTTTATTTATCCTCTTCAATGGAGTTCTATTTCAGTAACCAGGACTTTGATACTGTAGAAATGTCAATTTGATCAAGCAAATGCCACCATTTAAAAGAGATTATTTTCAACATCTTTCACACCTCCTTCCAATACCAAAAGAAAAGGAGGGGGGGAACCCCCAAACAAAATACATCTAGAAATAAGTCCCCAGAACCCATTAAAGGCAAGAATGCTAAACTGTTTTGAAATAGTTGACCGAGGGACAGAACTGGAAAGCATAGTCTCTATAGAAATCTGTGAGCTACATAAAAGGTTTTTAGACTGCAATCATGGTGGTGGTTGTGCATCAGGCTATGACTCTTAGTGACTCTCTAAACAACCTACTCATCCCCACTACCTCTGATGTGCTCAAGCCCATTGTTACAGTCACTGCATCAATCCATCTCACTGAGAGTCTTCCACTTTTTCGCTGACTTTCTACCTTTTTCAGAATGATGTCTTTTTCCTTGGGCTGGAACCTCCTGGAACTTCCATGAGATGAAGTTTCTCCACCATTGCCTCTAATGAGTCCCCTGGCTTCACATCCTCTAAGGGCCAACGGTAATTATGGTGGAAGACCACTAATATAAAAAGCTAAGGAAAGGTTTCCACAGATAAAGAATCAATCTTAGAGGTGAAGGAGGGGGTAGCCAAAATTAGTAAATAGATAATTGGGCGAAGGGTAAGGCAATATACAATAAGAGATTGATAAGCTATAACTAATTAATTACATTAATCAATGACAATAGTGTTATAAAACATGATGTCTACGGATGATTGTATGAAAAATTAATATGATCTGTAAACCACTCATAAACCTGATCACTTGTGTGTCGGGAACTTCTGTACATTAGCCCAGTGAACCTCACAAGACCCAAGTACTGAACAGTTCAATGGAGAAGCTGGGCAATTTGAGAGTACCATGGACTGCTAGGAAAACAAACAGATTCATCCTGGAAAGGGTTAAACCGGGCGGCTCCCTGGAGGCAAAGATTCTGAGGCTCCGTCTAACATACTTAGGACATGTTGTGAAGAGAGATTAGTCCTTGGAGAAGGACATCATGCTTGGGAGGGTGGAGGGACAGCGCAGGAGGGGAAGGCCCTCTATGAGGTGGATTGATTCAGTGACTGGGGTAATCGGGATGGGAGTGTCAGAGACAGTGCAATTGGCACAGGACAGAGCAGAGTTTAGAGCTGTTGTACATAGGGTCGCTATGAGTTGCAAGTGACTGGACGGCACATAACAACAACAACAACAAACAACCCATTGAAAAAAAAAGGTGGCATAAAAAAGGTGCAGAAATTATCAAACAATATTTTTAATATCCATGCAAGCAAGATCCTGCTGAAAATTATAAAAAAAAATTACTGGAACAGTACATCAGCAGAGAACTGCCAGATGTGCAGGCTGAGTTTAGAAGAGGCTGTGGTACTAGGGACATTACAGCCAATGTTCAATGGATCTTAGCTCAAAGCAGAGCATACCAGAGGAATGTCTGTGTTTCATTGATGATACAAAGACATTTGACTGTGTGGATCACAACAAACTGTGGTTAACTCTGAGAAGAATGGGAATCCCGGCACACATGATTGTGCTCATGTTAAACCTACACTTGAACCAGGAAGTAGTTGTCTGAACAGAGCAACGAAACATTGCATGGTCCAGATCAGGAAAATTGTATACTAGTGATGCATCCTGTCTGCATACCTTACCAATCTACATGTGGAACAGACAGATCATCTGAGAGACTAGTCTCTATGAGGAGGAAGTGTGGCATCAGGATTGAAGGAAGACTCATCAACAACCTATGCTATGCAGAGGACACAACCTTGCGGGCTGAAACTGAAGAAGACCTGAGGCATTTGCTGGTCAAGGACTGTAGCCTTAAATATGGATTGAAGCTCAACATCAAGAAAACAATGTTCAGATCGGTTCTTCATAGGGTCACTATGAGCCATACTTGACTTGATAGCATCCTCAACTACTGTACTCCAAACCACATAAAATTCTTGCCCAAAAGATCATATGTGTATGTGTGTGTGTATATATGTATAGTCTTATATAGTTACATATAGTTTAGTTTTATATATGGTTATATATATAGTTA
>NW_006399783.1:15008065-15029668 GCF_000299155.1 Elephantulus edwardii
AATTTCATCCTTAACCAATTTGAGTGCAGGATGTCATATCTGAAAGCATACAATAAGATATTTGCAAATTAAACCAAGGTCACAATGAGATATCATTTCACCCTTACTGGCATCCTAAGGTAAAATAAATTAATAAATAAAATAACAAATGTTGGTGAGGATGTGGAAAATAAGATAATTTATCCATTGTTGTTAGAGATGCAAGATGGTACAGCTACTGTGAAAAGTAAGGCAGTAGTTCCTCAAAAACTCAAAAACTACCATTACCATCTTCTTTTTCTCATTGTCATCAAATTGGAACTGACTTGTAGCTGATGCTCCAGAAGGTTTTCAGAGCCTGGAAATCACACAGAAGAGGTCTCCCTTCTCTCTCCCTTGGAGATGCTGGTTTCAAACTGACAGAGGTGTCATTTTTGGGTTAGCATCGCAGCTTCCTACAGATGCCACCACCAGAGCTCCTTAGAATGAACATACAGCCGAACAATTCATTCCATTCCTGGGAATATACCGAAAAGACTTGAAAGTGTACGCTGAAAAAGAGACCTGTACATTAATGTTTGTTGCAGCAATAGTCACAATAGCTAAAAAGTGGCAACAACCTAAATGTCCACCAACAGATGAATAGATGAACAAAATGTGGTACATATGTACAGTAAAATACTACTTATCAGTAGGGGAAATGACGTCTTGACCATACTGCAGTATGAGTAAATGTAAATCTACATTTACATGCTATCTTATACCTATGCCTTGAAGACATGCTGAGCCAAAGAAGTCAATCACAAAAGGAGAAATTTATGATTCTACTTGTATAAAACAACGAGGCATATGTATATAGATCAAAGTGACCAGAGTCAAGAGAGAAGGAAAAAGGAAAATTAATGATATGGAAAAATCACACTGATGAAAGGTAGGGTTGATACGGATTAATAGAAGTAGCCTAGTGGCAAGAAGCTGCAATCCCAAAGGCATGTGGTTTGAGGCCACTAGCTGCTCCACAGAAGAAGGATGGGCATTCTCCTCCCATGTGATAAACTGCCTCTGAAAACCCACTGGAGGGTCAGCTATGGGTCAGTTCTGACTCTTTGGTGCACAACAGCAAAACATACATACTTGAATTGGTAAAGTTTTGTGAGATGTGTACTTACAGCAAAAGGAGCACACAAAAGAAAGAGTAATCGCTGAGCTGCTCATGTATAACCAACCACCACGTAGGATTTATTTCCTTGGCTTGGAGGCTTGTTGTTATGTGCCATCGAGTCAACTATGACTCACAGCTCAGATCTTGTTCTATACTGTGTCTTAGACCCTGTGGACACTGTGTTAATCAATCTCATCCCAGGTCTTCCTCTCCTGTGATGACCTTCTACCCTTCTAAGCATGATGTCTTTCTGCAAGGACTGGCCCCTCCTGATAACATTCTCAAAGTATGTGAGACTTAGCTTCAAAATCCCTGCATCCAAGGAGCAACCTAGTTTCACCCTCGCCAGGATAGATCTGTTTCTTCTCTTGACAATCCATACTTTGTCCGTGGTTTTGTAGAATACGACCATTGTTGTTGTTGTTGATTGCCTTCGAGTCAAGCACGACTCATAGTGACCCTATGAACAAAAGGCCTGATGCCCATTGACATTTATCGAAGTTCATAGAGTTTCCAGAGGCAAGTTGTTTGGGAAGTGGATACCACTCCTGCTTCCAAACCTGCCATAAAATGTTGAATCGCCTGCAATGAATGCATAGCCACCCTATGTACAGCAGCTCTGAACTCTTCCCTGTCTTAAGCCAGTCTCACTTATTCTGACGTAAACTGGCATTTAATTCAACCTCCTGGCTTTGTTGCATAGGGTCTGGGGTCTTAAAAGTTTCAAGTGACCATGCAAGGCACCAAATAAAATTTTTAAAAAGTGGTCTCTATTCACCTGGAGTAGCAGAGGAAAGAGAAATAGTACAGTCAGTAAATATTAGATGCCATAGAGTTGGCTCCAACTTATAGTGTTAGGCAAAATAGAAGAAAGCACTGCTTGGGATTGGATTGAGAAACACCGCCTTCCCAATTGCTGCTGTGCTTAATTAAGCCCACTGCCACAGCCCCTGTGCCTGCTCACCTCAAGAGTCTCCCTCTTCACTGACATCCTGCTTTTTCAAGTGTGATGCCCTTCACCAGGGAATGACTTAACTATGAAATAGTTTAATTACTAATAAAGGTCTAATCTTGAACATTTGACTTATTTAAGTATAATGCTCTGGTAAGCATAAGGTCCTCAAAATATGCTCAAAATATGTGAGATGAAGTCTGAATCTTCTTAATCTAAGAAGCACTCTGATGGTGCCTTTTCCAAGACAGATTTATTTGGGTTTTTTTGTAGCCCGTGATATATTTAATATTCTTTACCAAAGATTCACTGAGGAATTCTTATCAAAAGAGTGAAGATGAAAACTAGAATTTTAAATTCTAATAAAATCTAGACTTTTTGGAATCATGAAAGGTGAATGAGTCCCTAAAACTATTGCCTTTAGATAATCTAAAATCTTTAACTAAAAAGTAACCCTTGAAGTAATCTTACATACAAACAACAATTTAATTTAAAAAGGCTGCCTTGAATATTATTCCCTTTTAAGAATTACCCAGAGAGGATAAAATTGACAACAGCTACTTTGAAGACTAGGTAGAAGCCTTAGGGGGCAGTGACTTTGTGTTAATTAGGGAGGCACAACTCAGAAAAGGAGGGTGAGAATAGTTGCACAAATCAAAGAATATAAGCAATATCACAAAATTACGTACGGAAAACTATTGAATTGGTGTTGGCTTTGAAGTACTTAATCTCAATAAGAAAAAAAATACATAAAAGTTTAAGAATAACTAGTATCATAAAACAAAAGTTGTAAGATAGTACAGTGAGTTTGATTATAAACCCTAAATTAAGATTATTTGCTCTTAAGAACTAATTCCCGCTTAAGAGATTTACTCAAGGTCTTATATGGGGTTGATTAGTGGAAGGCCAAGTAAGGAGGCTGGATGTAAGTCCTTCAGTTTTCTCAATCACAGGTGGCTCAGGCCTATCTCTGTACTTCTTGTCTGATACATGTTGTTATTGTTATGTTGTCAAAACTGGCTTTCCAGTGAGCTTTCAGAAGCTGTAAATCATACCACAGGAGATGGTCCATCTTTCTCCTTCAGAACAGCTGGTAGATTTGAACAGCCTGCGTTTGGTTTGGCAATGCAACTCTTTATCCACTAGGCTACCAGAGATGACATATATGAACCCTGTCCTATTCTGTGCCATGCTTATAATTTCTAAGAGGCTTGAGCACATTGCTCAACACACACACACACACACACACACACACACACACACACACATACACACATACTTACATACTTATATCTCTATTTATCTGTTGATGTTATTATTGTGTGCTGTTGAGTTGGAACAAACTCATAGTTGACTCTTCAGTGAATTTTCAGAGGCAGTTAATTACACAAGAGGAGACGGCCAATTCTTCTCCCGCAGAGCGGCGGGAGGATTCAAACCATGTGACTTTGTGATTGGAGTGCTGCTTCTTGCCACATATCATATATATATATATATATTTCATGTATATTTCATATATATAAACTTCATATTATATAAACTACATATTATATAAACATCATATATATATATAAATGTCATATGTGTAAACTTAATATATATAAACTTCTTATATATATAAAAAACTTCATATATGTGTGTATGTGTATATAGATATAGATATAGATATAGATATAGCTATAAACTTCATATATTTGTGTTCATATAAATTGGTATTGTTGTATGATGCTGTCAAGTCGAGTATAAAACACAGTGACTATATGAATAACAGATCAGAACCTTGTCCTATCTTGTGTCATATTCACACTTCTTGATACACTAGAGCCCATTGCAGCAGTCACTGTGTCAGTCCACCTGGTTGGGAATCTTTCTCTCTTTCACAGACCTTCCACCTTTTCAAGTACCATGTCCTTCTCCACGGAACAACCTCTCCTAGCATTTCCAATGTATGTTAGATGAAGCTTCAAAATCTTTGCCTTCAAGCAGCACTCTGGCCGCACTTTTCTGCAAAACATATTTGTTTGTTCTTTTGGCAGTCTATGGGATGTTCAGTATTCTTCTCCAAAACTACAGCTCAAAGACATCCATTCTTCTTCTGTCATCCATATGCCTTGCTAGTGACCAGAAAGACCATGATCTAGATCAGGGGCACCTTACCCTCAAACTGACATCATTGCTCCTCAATAATTTGGATAAGTCCCTTACTGTAGACTTTCCCAGTACTATATGTCTTCAAGTTTCCTGACTGCTGGTACCAAGGGTGGTGATTGTGGATCCAAGCACGATGAAATTGTTAACAACTTCAATCTTTTCTCCATCTATCATGATGTTGCCTCTTTGTCCAGAGGTGAGAATTTTTGTTTTCTTGACATTGACATGCGATTTACATTGAACTCTGTATTCTTTGATCTTCTACAACAAATGCTTCAAGTTCTCTTCACATTCAGCAAGCAATGTTGTGTCATAGGCATAATATAGTTTCTTGGTAAGTATTCCTCCAATCTTGATGCCACATTCTTCTTTATAGAGTCCAGCTTCTTGAATAATGTGCTCAACATAAGATTATGTAGTTAGGATACGTCCCTGGTTCACCCCTTTCTTAATTTTAAGTCATGCAGTGTTCCCTTGCTCTGTTCGCACAGCAGCCTCTTAGTCTAGATAGAAGTTTTACATAAGCACAATTAAGAGTTTTAGGATTCCTGTTCTTCTCAATTTTAGCCATAAGTTGTTACAGCCAAAGATTTTGCATAGAAATATATGAACTAGGCCTCAGAAAACCAATACCAGGTCAGCAATGAGTCTGTTCTGTGACAATGGCAATGAAAAGAGGAAGATATCTCTACAGATAGATAGAGAAAGGGGGGAAGGGAGGAAGAGGGAGAGAGAGAGAGAGGGGGAGAGAGAGAGAGAGAGAGAGAGAGAGAGAGAGAGAAACCAAATTACCAGTGAGTCAATTCTAACTCCTGGCAAGCCAAGTGTATAAAATAGTTTCCAGGGACACTGCCTCTCTTACTGGCCTCCTTTAAGGCCTCCTTTAAACCCATGTCTGGAATTCAATTATTAGGCTTGGTTATATTTTATAAAATAGGGACAGAGTAAATAACATTCCATTTCAATTTACCTTTGAAGAACTATAGCCTACTTAGTGCACACCCTTATCACTCAACCACTAGAAAAGATATAACAGGTTAGGATCATTAACAAGGAAAAAGAAGAGTCCTCTTTTCTAATACTGTGAACTCACAGATTCCAGAAAAAAATAAACAGCTTGGAGAATCAGAATAACAATATTGTTGCTGTTGTATACTATTAATTCGGAACTGACCCATAGTTGTCCCTCCAGTGAGTTTTCATAGGCAAACAGGGAAAAACATTTGGCAATGACATCTCAGACAAGTTCACATTACAAACATTTACAGAATCCTATAGAGCCTCCACAAGAAAAAGACTGGTAATAATTACAAAATAAGAAAAAGACATGGAAAGACTTTTCACAGAAGAAAACATTTGGATGGCAAACAGACACATGAAGAAATGCTCAAAATCACTGGCAATAAGAGACATGCAAATCAAAACAACAATGAGATACCATCTCACCCTAGTAGCAGTCATAAAGTTTAATTGGACAGCAAGCAATAAACATTGAAGAGGACGTGGAGAGATTGGAATTCAAATACAAAGTTGGTGAGATTGTAAAATGGTATACCTATAACTACTCTGGAAGACAGTTTGGCATTTCCTCAAAAAGCTGAACATAAAAATTCCATATGACTCAGCTATTCCACTCCTAGGAATATACTCCAAGGAAAATAGCATTGAGATACAAATTAAGATTTAGACACAAACTGTCACAGCAGCATTATTCACACTAGCAAACACATGGAAACAGCCCAAATATCCATCAACAAATAAATGGATGGAAAAATTGTGGAACATGATGGAATACTATGCAGCACTCAAGAGCAATGATATTGAAAAACACTATATACCATGGGAGAGGCTAGAAAGCATTGTTCTCAGTTAACTTAGTCTCATAAGAACATATACTGCATAAGACCATTATTGTAAAAACAGAAGGATAACTAGTAGGATGTGTAAAAAAGTGCAAAAAGAGAAGAAGGGGGGGTTACGTAGGGGGAGGGGGTAAATCATGAGGTCACAGAGTTTGGTGGGGAGAGGGAGGACATAAAGGAATTAAGAGAGAGCCAGTAGGGACCTGAAAAGACAGGGTAATAGTAGGCATAGATCAATGTTGATTAATTTTATGAAATGAGATGATTGTATGTAAGACAGGTTTGGAAGCAGGAGTGACATCCACTTCCTTAAACAACATGCCTCTGGAAACTATGAACTTAGAAAAAAATGACAATAGTTATAGAACTGGGTTCAGGTCTTTTTTCATAAGGTCGTTACAAGTTGTGCTCAACTCGACATCAGTAAACAAGAACAGCATTGATATCATGGGCTTCTCCACCTCACAGTTCCATGAGAGAGGTACTGAGGTAGTGACCAGTTAGAGGGATGATCATGATTTAAGAAGGTAACTAATCTGCAAAACTAGGACTCAAGCCCAAGTATACAGTCTCCATCCAGGTCCTTTTTCATGTATTACTTTATAAACCTCCAATTTTCTGGTTAAAATGTCCTTTTTCAATGTATTGCCTTTAAAATTACCAAGAAGTCATATGGAATGAATAAGTGTCATTTACAAAGACATCTAGAAAGAATTTATTTTGTTTGACAAGGTTGCTTTTAATAGCAATGGGAGAGTCATTCTTTATTGTTTCACCAGTTATATGATTTCCCCAAATTAACAGGAGATGAAAAAGCACTCCGAACAACACAAATCTCACAGATTCCACATGGTCTTATACTTGTGAGCTAAAGGATGGATGGATGGATGGATGGATAGATGGACGGACAGAGAGCTAGAAATGAATGCAAATATGTTGTTACTGTTGAATTGGTTCTGATTTATAATGACGTATGTATAATAGGGCAAAACGTGGTCCCATTTCATCTTTGCAGTCATTGCTGTCTGAGTTCATAGTTGTCAGCCCATTTCACGGAATGTGTCCCACTTTCTACTCGTTACATATTACCTACACACACACACACACACACACACACACACACACACTCACAAACACAATGACAATTGTTCCTTTAGATCTAAAGATAATTCCACTACAAAGATTGGATTTTACTTTTTTTCCATGGAATTATAATTGAATAACTGTGTCTAAATAGAAAGTCAAGCATCTTCTCTAGCCTTCCATCCTTTGACCCTCTTTATAGTCTCTGTAATTTAACAAAAATAGTCCTGAAATTTAGTAGAGAGTGAGAGGCATTCTTACTGATAAATCCTGGTCAATTTTATTTTTTTAAATACTTCTGCTAATTTTCTCTATTTCTTTTTTTAAGTCAGATTTTAGTACCTGGTGAATTTTAAAATAACATGTTGCTTTTGGACTGGGATGTTGAAGCATTAAAATAGATTTCAGCAAAGAGTATCAATTCCTGACATATATATTTTAAAAATAAATAAAGGAAAAAGAGCGTGCCATTTTTACCATTTTTAGAGCACTGGAGGCATGGAACATGCAGCGTTGATCATTGCTACCACCTCAACAGCTGTTCTTAGACAGATGTTATGTTGTAGAGTCTGGAAGAACCAATTTAGTGCGCTTGAGCACAGGTTTGCAGCCAAATGTCCTTTTGAGGGACCTTGAAGGCCATAGCCAAATAGTTGTTAGCAACTCTCTCATTTACCATCTCTTCCCCTCCCCCCCAAATCAGATTTAACAAAGACCAAAGATGAAGTTCTAAAATGGAAAGGAATGCAAAGAGAACTCAATCTCCCAAAGTGTCCTACTTAATTATATCATCCAGTAGGTTTATTTTTCAAAATGGTTTTCCAAGACAATTTCTTTGACTTTGACTTTGGCTCTATCGTTGGGTTGTAAGATGCCAATAGGGTATGGAGATTAATTTTCATTAATGGTCATATGGTGAAATAGTCATGTGGTGAAAGTCACATAGTTTGATTACTCTTATCATCCTATCAGCTTTAAATTGCATAGATTCAGTGGAAGAAAAAGAGAATCTCACTATTAGCAAAAAGCAAGCAAGGACCAGAAATTACCGCATCAGTCAGTCTGGGACCTAGATGAGAGCATATTTAAGAAACTGTCCTGACTAAAGAATTGCATCCTGTTGGCAAAATAAATTGTAACTTATTAGCTTTCCTAAGAAACCTTGCAAATGCATGAGTAGTTCTGTGAGATCTGTCTGGCCATTGCAATGCACTGCTGACCCAGTAGAAGAGCAGCAAGAGCCCTGAGGGGGACAGTCGATGTTAGGATTGGTAGAAGTTGGTTCAGGAGCATGGGTGCCATGTTTGATCTCTAAGGAACTGCACTGTGTTTTGTTTTGGATGGAGACTGTTTTTCCTTTCACTGTTAGTGGAAGTCAAACTCAGCCACACTGTTTTCACACATGACCATCAGCCCTCCCTCAGGTTTGTCAGAAGGTAGGGGTAAAGAAATGAAAGGTGAGGTGAAGGGCTAGGTTAGGGAGGAGAGGAAAAGAAGGAAAGGTGGAAGTCAACAATCAAATATAATTGTGTTTACAAACCTATAGTCCTCTTACACAATCATGGACACACAACATATACACCCTAAACAGGAAGACAAGCCTTCCACTCCACTGACCACAATCTCATCCCTCCTGAAGTGTAAGACAGCTTTGCAATGATATAACCAGTTGATGTGACATTAGTTCTAATTCAAGGTGCCACAGCAGAATATAAACAGCATCGCATTTTCAATGGTTGATTTTTCAGAAGTAGATTGAATTGGGTTTTTAGAAAGTGCCAGGCCCTATGCTGCGCTGATGGCAGGAGTAGGTGGGAGGGTCTCTGCTGCAAAGTTCCAGAGTCACTATGCATCAGGAACAAATTCTCTGCTATCACTTTTCCACATGATTTTCCTCTTGTGTATTCTCAAGGTTCCCAACCCAGTCTCCCACCCCCATTCAGCCTACAGTAGTTGCCATGGTGACAGAGCAACTGCTTCAACTTGGAAGCTAAGTGTCTACTTCAGTGCAAATTGCCTGCTTTCTTCCCATCTTGGGAACAGGGGCATCCCTCCCATGGTGGGGGGTTACACATTGTAGCAGAAGGGTTGAGTCTGTGTGACCCAGCTGAACTCATACCCCAAAAGGGAAGGGCTGGGAATCCTGGTGTTCTGGAGACTTTCAGATAAGATTTTTTTTCTCTTCAGAGAAAGAAGTAGGAGGTAAGGGGGAGGGGAACTGGAAATTAGTCCTGTGTCCCTCAGCTGACAACTCAATTATGCTGCCTTTGAGGAAACAGAATTTTTAGTTCCTCAATTGTTTCCCTTTTTGCCCTTAGAAATAATGACACACAAATTATGATGTGGCACAGTAGAAATAACTTGAGGTTAGGAGTTATGCACAGGTGGGCTCAAATCCCACACAGGGTTCATCATCATTAGAGTTTCTGAGTGAGACCTCCTGGGTCCCTGCACCACCTTTGACTGAATGCATGGCCTTCAGTTACAGTCACATTATATAATCTCTGTCAATTGGTTTCTTGTGTGTCTTCAGGGACAAAACCCACCTCCATCTTCCCAGTGGTGCCATGGTTAAATTCTCATCTCCAAACTGAGTGGTTGCTAGTTTCACTGCACACACTGGCTCCCCAGGAGAGAGACCTGATGATCTGCTGTAGTTCTAATCTGTCAGATGGTGTCACCATGTATCAAAGCCACAACATCTTCCTGTTGAGCTAAGGGCCAAATGAAGTAATCAGGACAGAAAAGCACTTAAACAATAACCATTATCGGCTGCCCAGTTGCCCTAGAATGGATTCCAGTGACCTCATGGGAGTTGTCCTGTTCTCTGTAGGTTTTCTTCAGCTGTGCTCCTTCCTAGGTAGATGCAGTATTCAGAAAGGTAAAGTAGCTCTGACATGTGGAATTATGTTCCTCCCAAAATATGTATTGTTGTTAGGTGCCTTCGAGTGGAATAAAAGTCATAGTGAGCCTCTAAACTATAGATCTGAACCCTGTCTTATCCTGCGCCATTCTCAATCTCTGACACTCTCTTTTTTATTAATTTAAATGAAAGTTTACAGAGACTTAAGGTTTCCGGTCATTCATTGTTGCACTTTTCTCCCTGCCCACTCCCTCCTTCTAAATTCACTCTTCTCCTTGAAAAGAAAAAGAAAAATTCTTTCATTGTTATGCAATCCCTCCCCTGAAGTCCATTCCACTATGTAACCTTCACTCTGGAATTCTGTAATGACAAGAATACCCATTCATATTTCCCTTTTAAACAGTTTTCTCCCTCATCTGTTTCAATTCAGTATACATTATTTATCCCCTCTTTCTCAGTCTTCCCTCAACCCTGATGTCAGTCCCATTTTACAACAGTGGTCCTATGCAATATTTGTCCTTTTGTGACTGAGATATTTTACTCAGCGTAATGTCCTCCAGGGTCATCCATTTTGCATAATATTTCATGAGTTCCTTGCTTTTCAATGTTGCATAGCATTCCATTGTGTGAATATACCAGAGCTTCTGTATCCTTTCGTTTTTTGATGGGCATTTGGGTTGTTTCCAGCTCTTTGCTATTGCAAACAAAGCCTCAATAAACATGGGTGTGCATATATCTGCTTGGGTGGCAGTTATGGTTTCTTTAGGGTAAATTCCCAATAATGAAATTGCTGAGTCAAACGGTATTTCTATTTGCAACTTTTTGAGAAAGCGCCACACAGCCTTCCAAATAACCCAACTGAAAAATGGGCACAGGATATGAACAGACATTTCACCAAAGAAGACATTCCGATGGAGAACAAACACATGAAGAATTGTTCAAAATCCCTAGCTTTAAGTGAGATGCAAATCAAAACAACTATGAGATATCATCCCACCCGAGTAAGATTAGCAAAATTTAACAGAACAGCAAACATCAAATGCTGGTGAGGTTGTGGAGAAACTGGAACCTTATTCACTGCTGCTGGGAGTGTAAAATGGTGCAACCACTATGGGAGGCTTTCTCCGGCACTCTTGAGTCCATTGCTGTAGTCACTGTTTCAATCCTTCTGATTAAGAATCTTCCTCTCCTTCACCATCCTTCCACCTCCCCAAGCATGTTGTTCCTCTCTTAAGCAAAATGTCCAAAGTCTGTGGGATGAAGCTTTATCATCTGTACATGTAGATGCAATCCTATTTGTAAGCAGGATTTTCTTCAATGTGTTAATGAGATCCTATCTGTGATTCTAAATCTAATTACTGCTGCTTGATTGAGACTAAAGGAAAACAGATACTATCTGAAAACAAAAGAGTTTGACAAGTCTACAAGTCTGTCATGTCTATAAGCACATGAACGCCAAGGATGGTTGATGACTGAAGCTGAAATAGCAGATTCTGGTGGTATAGTCTGTAAGGAGCTACTAACCTAAAGGAGTCACCTCTCTGAAGGTTTGAATCCACCAGTGGCTCTGCAGTAGAAAGATGGTCAATCACCTATCCTGTCATTTATTTTTAAAAGCCTCCAAAAACCTTGTGGAGGGTCAGAAGTCAGTTCCAACCTAAATGTAATGGGTTGAGCAAAATAGAAACAGACAAAAAAGGTCTTTTCTATGTAATGCTCTGAATTCTGACTTCTGGCTTCTGTTTAAATCATCTACTTGTGTTATTTGTTTCAGCAGCACTAGGAAACTAAGATAGCCAAGCATGTTCACAACTTGGAATCTTTGGAGACTCTACTGGCAGTTTATAGAATTGGCATTATTGCTAGCAATGTCTTTACCTCTATGAGGTATTTATTGTATATACCAGATGACTTAGTGGTAAAGAGTTGCATTATCAGTAACCAAAGGAATGTGGTTCATATGCACCATCAGCTCCATAGGAGAAAGACAAGCTGTCTCTTCCTGTGTGATTTACTGCCTCTGAAAACCTGCTGGAGGGTCACTATGAGTTAGTTCCAACTCAATGGTACACAAACCACCACCATTATCAACCCTCAATCTCTGTCACTGTCCTCTCAGTATAGAAGGGATAATGAATTTCTGATGCTCACTTTCCAGAATCAGGCTGAAGACCAACTTTGTGATTGCTTGAAGAAAGGACAATGAAATGTCTTCTCATACACTTTGAGCATGTGGTTAAGAGGGATCAGTTCTTGGGAAAAGGCATCATTCTTGGAAAGGTAGAGTCAGCTAAGGAGAGGAAGACTGTCAAGGACAGGAATAAAATGGACTGACACAGTGACTGAAACAATGGGCTAGAATATATCAATGATCTTGAGAATGGGCTAGGATAGGGCAGAGTTCAAATCCATTGTTCATAACGTCTCTATGAGCTGCAGAGGATTCTGTCTCCTGTGGAAGTTCCTTCTCCACCTCTGATGACAGAGATCCTTATTATTTCCTTGCTAAAATCTTCCAACAGGTTCCCATTGTCCAGAAATAAAATTCTGAACTTTCCTCCAAGTTTCTTAATATCTAGCCCAAGTCTCCACCCCAACTTCCTTTCTCTTCAGATCATGTGTACTACTTCATTTAGAAGAATCTTAGTTTCTCTAAAGCAAGCCTCCCCTTCTGTTTCAGGTTCTTCTCAAAGGCTAATTCCTCAGTGTGAAATTATCTTTCCCACCTCTGCTTCTCTCTTTTGATTTTTTCAAAATAAGAATGGAGTTAGATTGTAAAAAATCTTAACTTAGATATCACCCCCTCATAGAAAACTTTACAGATCATTTTGCCCATTGTCCCATATCATAGTTTGTTATCTTAGTACAGTATAGGTTTTCTTTATAGCACATATTACAATGTGTAGTCATCCTTAGATACCATTTGTTTAACTGCTATTTTGGATTAAAGGGTGAAATAGTATTGTGAGAATATTTGGGTTTTTAAATTTTATTTTATTAATTTTAATGAACATTTACAGAGATGTTGGATTTTCATTCATTCATTGTTGTACTTTTTTTCTTTACCCCCCACCCCCAGTTTGTTCCTCTCTTTGAAAAGCAAAAGATAAACTTCTTCATTGGTATAAAATCCCCCCTCCCCACCCCCAACCCTGCCCACCCCCACCCCAAATGCACTCCACTATACAACCTTAATTCTGGATTCCTGTGATAATCATAATATGCTATCATATATCGCTTTTTAACTGTTTTCTCCCTCATAGTATTTTGAGAATATTTGTACCCTCAGGGCTCACTATGCCCCTTGCACATGTTGTGGAGTGCCTTCCAGTTGATTATGACTCATAGGAACCTTACAGATAGAGAAGAACTGCACCATTGGCTTTCCTAATGTGTTGTGGGGCACCGTGTGTTGACTGTGACTTTGTTCAAGAGACAGAAACCTTGTCCTATTCTTCGCAATTCTCACAATCTCCACTATGCTCATGCCCATTTCATTGCAGTCACTGGGTTAATCCATCTTGTTGAAGAACTTCCTCTCTTTTGCTGAACCTCTAATCTTCCAACTATGATGTCTTATTTCAAGGCTTGGCACTAACTGACCATAAGCCCAAAATATATGAGATGAAGTTTTATCATTATTGTATCAAAAAAGTAACCTGGTTGTGCTTTGTCCAAGGCAGATTCGTTTGTTCTTTTGGGAGGCCATGGGATATTAAATACTCTTTGCCAATACCACATTTAAATTCTTCTCCAGTCTTCCAGCTTTCACATGTACATGAAGCAATTGACCAACTTTCATATGTACATAAGCAGTTGAAAATGGCTTAGACTGAGGATTAAGTATTGTTATAGTAGTTATGTCTCATTCAGTTGCCTGAGACTTATAGTAACACTATGAACAATAGCCCTCAGTCCTGTCCTATCCTGAGACAAGCTCACTGTCTCTGACACATCAACCCCAATGACCTTGTCAATCCTTTTTATCCAGGGTCTTCCTTTCCTGTGTTGACCCTCTACCCTTCTAATCATGGCTTCTCTCTCAGAGGACTGGTCTTTCCTGGCAACTAAGTATGTGAGATGGAGCTTCAAAATCTTTGCCTCCAAGGAGTCACCTGGTTTGACTCTCACCAGGACAGACTTGTTTGTTCTCTTGATAGTCCAAGATATGTTCAGCACTCTTTTCCAGCACTACAACTCAAAGGCATCAATTTTGTAATCCTAGGTTATTTACCAGCTCTCTGATGCACATCAAGTAATTGCAAAGACCATGGCCTGGATTAAGTGCACCTTGGTCTCTAGACTTACATCTTTCCTCTTCAGCACTCTGGAGAGGTCCCTGACAACAGACTTTCCCAATGCAATCTGTCTTTTGGTTTCCTGACTGCTAGTGCCAAGAGTTTTGGATGTAGATCTGAGGAAGATGAAATTGTTAGCAATCTCAATCTCTTCTCCACTTATCATGGTGTTGTCATTTGACCCAGTGGTGAGAATCTTTCATTTCTTGATATTGAGATGCAATCCATATCGAACCCTGCAGTTGACCTTCTGCAGCAAGTGCTACAGGTCCTCCTCAGTTTTGGCAAGCAGGGTTGTTTCTTCTGTATAATGCAGGTTATTGATGAGTCTTCCTCCAATTCGCATAAAGTCTAGCCTCCTGAATGATCTGTTCTGCATTTAGATTAAAAAGGTATGGGACAGGATGCATTCCTGACACACTTTCTTGATTCAGGAAAAGACTAAGTATAGTGGAGCTTAATATTCTAAAGCTCTTAGTTTATGGACAGTTATGGTCCACCATAGCAGTCCTGGTTCCATTTTGAGTCTTTACATGAATTCACAACCATGTGAGTTCTTTATGTTACATCCCAAGTGCTTTGCTGGCCATTAAACCAGTAATACTATGCTTAGTTAGGCAAGACCAAGTAAAGGCAGTTTGCCTACAGGAAGGGTGTGGTTGAAAGTAGATTTACTAGTGTGCAAAAAATTGCTCTGAGAAATAGGAAAGCAGAGAAATAGGAAACTTGCCTGGGCATGTCCTTAATGGTTTATTAAAAATAGCCAATCAGATACATGTTATCTGATTTAAGTTAAATGTTGGGGTGCTGGTATTGTCTTGTAACCACTTTGTGGTTATGAGTCAGGGCCTCATGATTATCACCATGTAGCCAGGTAACCAAAACTCCAGAACCAATCCCATAGTTCTTTTCAACTTGCAATTATCTATGCTTCCCAGTCTTGCTCCTTTCCTCACTTCTGTAGTCCTCCTGCCTGCAACACTGATGAATTCATCTGTCAGAATTGTCAAAGATGCTTTTGTTTGTCTTCTAAAATAAAGAACTCCATGACTGTGATTTATGACTATCTGCCTCTGTAATGGGCACATGACGATAGTTCCCTTTTATGATTTTGTTTTTGTCTTCTCCCTGTTTGTTGCTGTGTACTGTCAAGTTGGAACTATCTCAGAGCTGAGATGACCCCTCCAGGGGATTTCCAGAGGCTGTAAAATTGTATACGAGAAGATTATCCACTTCTCTTCCATAGAGCAGTTGGGGGATTCGAATCTCGTGCTTTTGGGTTGTCAGCACGGCTCTTTATCACTAGGCTACCGGAGTTTCCTTTCTTCTTTTTTATGAATTAATAAAATGGTCTCTGTTAGATGTCATCGAGTCAACTATACCTCTTAGTGACCCTATGAACAACAGATGTGAACGTTACCCTGTCCTGCCCATCCTCACCATTGCTGATAGAAGTCTATTGTTCCAGTCACTATGCCAATCCATCTTGTTGAGAGTCATCCCCCTCTCTTTCTCTCTCACCCTCCACCTTTCCCTACCATACTCCACTGCAGTCTTTACAAAAGCAGACTGTCACACTTTTATTCCACAGAGTATGTTAGAATCAAACTAATTACCTTTGCATGCCAGTTTAGAGCTTAACCAATAGCAACTAGGACTCCTTGCCTTGTATATAAAATAAAAAAAGGAAAGAAACAAAACATCCTCAAACTTTCTGTCAGTGATTCACTAAAGACCTGGAATTAGGAAACCAAAACAGAAAAATATGCTAAAAAAATTTTAGCCTTGAATTGCAACACTGGATTCTACGGGCAAAATATAGACTCAGGAAACACAAACAGATGAAAAGAATGTAACAAAAGAATTGATATTCTCGTTGTTGTTGCTGTTAAATGGTGTTGAGTATAACTCATAGTGACTACGTTCAACAGGCCTGACTGAACCCTGTACTATCCTACACCATACTTACAATCCACGTTACCTATGAGCCCATTGTCATAGGTACTATATCAATCCATCTTATTAAAGGTCTTCCTTTCCTTGGCAGACCCTCCACCTTTCCAAGCATGATGCTCCTTTCCAAGGTAAAAGTGATTGCCAGGACAGTGATGCTTTTGTGGGATGTAAATTGGCCTCCATAACTAGAGACCACTACTGACCTGGCTCACATGACAGTGAGGGGAGGGGTATGATTTGCCTTGATTTCAGAATGGAACAACAAAACTAGGTTTGAATGTTGTTGTTGTTGTTGTTAAGTGCCGTTGAGTTGCAGGCGACTCATAGCGATCCTATGAAGGAGAGTCCTCGACACTTAGGTGCCTTTCATCCTCTCTCCAGGTTCATAGTGTTTCCGGAGGCAAGCTATTATGGAAGTGGATGCCACTCCTCCTTCCAAGCTTGTTTTAATCGGGGAGCTCCACCCCACTCTCTGTCTGCATTGGGTAGCCAACCATTAATGCATTTGACACATCAGTGTCACAGTGTTCAGCCTCACAGCAACCACAAATGACCACGGTACGGCAACTTGTACACCAGGACTATATGACCTAGAGGAATGTCTGAACAAAAGCAATGAAAGACAGGCCTGAAGGCTGCGGATTAAAAGTCACCCACCTTTGGCTTGGTAGCATCGCTTTCCGTCCATTGGGCCAGCTGATCTCTCTGTGTTGATATTATTGTTGTTAAGTGCTGTTGAATGGCAGGCGACTCATAGCGACCCTATGAAGGAGAGTCCTCAATGCTTCGGTGCCTTTCATCCTCTCTCCAATGTTCCATTGTTGCTGTCCATTCGCCGGCAACAATCAGGAACACCGTGATGGAGGTAATCATGATGGAGACACACTACTCTGGAAGCCGTTCAGAGAGTCAATTCAGCTTTAGGTTTGAATAGGTTTTTTAAAAAATCTTATCTTAGTTATAAGACAACAGCTTGTATATTCATTCATCTTTTAGCACATTTTTTAGGTGCTGGAGTTTTCTGTGGGGACAAGATTGGCAAGTGCCCTTCCTTAATGTCATTTATATTCTGAGACAGACCTGAGTTTAACTGTACATTTCCAAACAGGTACATGTGTGTACTTGTATAGGTATGTATGGGTACATTTATGATTCTGGTAATCCATTCCAGCTCTCTAAACCTTAGCGGAATATGATGTTGTCCTAACATAGTAAGTTGCTGGGATAATAAGGCATTATTATTAGTATTCACAAATTACTTATATAAATATTGAAACTTATGTTTGTTAGCTAAAGATGTCTATTAGTCAGTGGTAATGTGCAAAAGAGAATTATTGCTCATTCGTTCAAACCTTCATCCAAGTTTCAAGGCTCTAGTGTTATTATGCAAAGGTGTTTGACTGTGTGGATCACAACAAACTGTGGCTGACTCTGAGAAGAATAAGAACCTCAGAACACTTGATTGTGCTAATGCAAAACCTATACTTGGACTAGGAGGCATATTCAAAACTGGGAAGGGTAGATGCAAGTGATGTGTCCTATCTCCATACCTTTTCAATCTATATCCTGGAGGCTGAGATCTATGAAGTGAAATATGTCAAAAGGATTGGAGGTAGACTCATCAACAATCTGCATCCTGCTTACTGAAACTGAGAAGGACCTGAAGTGCTTGCTGAAAAAGGTCAGGGACTGCAGTCTTCAGTATTGATTGAGCTCAACATAAAGAAAGCAAAGATTCTCACCACTGGACCAATTGGCAGCATCATGATGGACGGTGAAGAGATTGAGATTGTTCACAGCTTTAGTTTGCTTGGTTCCACAATCAACACTCTTGGCACCAGCAGCCAGGAAATTAAAAGACATACTGTGATGGGAAAGTCTGCGGTTAGAGACCTCTCTAAAGTACTGAAGAGCAACGATGCCAGTCTAAAGTCTAAGGTGTCCCTGATGCAGGCCATGGTCTTTGCAATCACTTGCAATGCATCAGAGAGCTGGACAATGACTAGGAAAGATAGAAGGGGATTTGATGCCTTTGAGCTGTAGTATTGGAGAAGAGTATTGAAGATACAACAAACAGGTTTGTCTTGGAGAGGGTGAAGACAGGCTGCTCCTTGGAGGCAAGGATCTGACATACCTTGTACCTGTTGCAGGGAGGGACCAAACCTTGGAGAGAAATGTCATGTTTGAGAGGGTGGAGGAACAGCGCAGGAAAGGAGTACCCTTAATGAGATGGATTGATTCAGTGACTGGGGTAATTGAGGTAGGTATGTCAGAGACAATGAGATTGGCACAGGATCGAGGGGGGTTTAGGGCTGTTGTACATAGAGTTGCTATGAGTCGTAGGTGACTCGACAGCATATAACAACAACAGTGTTATTGTTCAGAGAAGAAAAGACAAGTCCATGTCCTTTATGCATTTACATTTTAGTAAAAGAAACCAGGTAAATGACAAGTAGACAGACACACAAGAAGATGTTAGTGCCAAGCACTGTGAGGATCGTGTGTTGGAGGCTTGGAGAGGGGAGACTTCCCTTAGAAAAAAAGAGAATGTGTGACAGGTGGGATTTACATCAATAACTGAAAAACAAGAAATGAAAACCAAAACCAAATGATGCCCAAACTGAAAGGAAAGTATTCTGGGGGAGGTGAAAGCACACACAAAAGTCCTGAGGAGAGATTGAGTTTTATTTATTCTAGAACAGTAGGGTGGCTCGTCCCACAAGGGGATGGAGCATCACAATGTGACTTTAGGGAGGCCCCAGGGGCCAGGGAATGCCATGTCTTGTCACCCCTAGTAAAGACTTTGTATTTTATTCTAAATTGGATGGCAAACCACTGAAGAGTATCTGTAGAGAAGGATGTGATCTGACTTGATATAAGCTCACCCTGGCATCATGTGTCTAGATTGTAATGCGAAATGAGTGTGGAAGCAGAAACCCAGTTAGGGAAGGATGGCAGTGGTCTTGGTGATGAATGACAGTGACTTGGGCCAGGATGATACAGCAGAATGGAAAGAGATGGCTGCATCAGGATGGCAATTTTGAGGAAACCTCAGGAGTAAGGAAGGCGCACAAGAATGACTAGGGTTTTGGCAAAATCCCACATGCTCTACTATTTTTGGAGTAAATGTAATTTACAGTGCAGTACACATCCTTTTCCCTTGGAACACGGCAGCAAAGGCAAAACCTTCCTGAAATCCAGACACAAGGCCTATTCTAATCTTGCATAGATACACAGAACCCTTCACCATAAGAGTATCAATTACAAAGGAAGATACTTACTCACTCCCCTCCCCCTGTCATCTGAAGTCTCATTAAATTTCTTTGCTGCTATAAAAGGCAAGAGATCATGCTTTAAGATGATGAGTGGTACTTAGATTTGTTGCATTAAATGAGGCTTTAATTCTGATTAAGTGTTACTTCAGAAGGAGTTTATGGAAAAAGATGAGATAGGTGTCACCTTGACATTAACTTAATCTTCTATATCTGCCTCAAAACAACCAGAGTCAAGGGGCTTGTGTGTGGTGGTGTTGATGGCTTAGTGGTTTTGAGTGGAGCTGGGTGTTATTAGGCCTGGAGAACCATCTCTATCATTTCATCCCAAAGTGCCACGTCCTCTCATTCACAATGGCCTGCAACTAGAGACAATTGACATTACAATAGCCATCCACTGATGGGGATGAAAATAGAATTAAGTCATCTTTCATATCTTTCAACTCAGGTTCTTTTATCACATCCTTTGTCTGTAACACATAAAGCCTATGATTTTTAAAAAGTAGTCCTATAATTTCTTCACTAAATTCATTGCTTTTGAGTGGGAACTGACTCACTGATGACCCTCTGTTAGGTTTTTGGGGTGGGGTAGGGTAGGGTAGGGTAGGGCTGTAAATCCCACGGAGGAAAATGTCTATCATTTCCCCAGGGAACTTCTGGGGAATTTCAACTACCAGAGGCTTTGCCTTTGGATTAAATACACAATTTGTTACAGACTGTGTTACCAGAGCTCTCTCTGATTTCTTAAAAACAGTACTATTACACTGCATTTTGGGAATTAATAGCATTGCTTTGTTTAACATAAGTGTTTATAGTATAGCACAACTTCTTAATTTTAAAAAACATATCCACTCTCCACCTTCTTAACCCTTCCACCCTCTTTAGTTTCACCTGGGCCTCTTTCCTTCTCAGACAAGTCCTAGAGTTTGTGGTTTTAAAATTTGGGAAGCTTAGAAGCAAGGGCCATTTCAGTCCTCACACTGCTTGCCATTCAAATCAGTCCCATTTGCACTTTCAAGAGAACAGTGGAAGCTGCCAGAAACATGTGACAGAACTAGTGGAGGGTGAAGAACAGCATTTCAAGCAGATGAGGCAGGAAGGTCCTTCCTTCTCTGACAGCCGGCTGCAGAGGTCTCCTCAGGGGACCATATGTCCTGATGCCTGCTTTTGACCAAATGGAATTCATGACTAGGAATATGTATCGTTGGGTTTTCCTCTAGGCGCCTGCAGCTGTTTGGTGAGAGCTGGAGGGGAGAGCAAATAATTTTTTTTTTGTGGGCTGAGATTGCATTTTACACAATTGAGCTTGCTTTTCCGATGCGGCACCACCCAACATGCTCTGCATTTCTCTGCACGCAGACGTGCGCACGCAGACCTAGGAGTAACACTGCAGATCACTCCTCTCCTTGCGCAAACAGAAGAAAGCCTTTCCCCACAAGGGCTGCTTTCACATTTTGACCATGATCAGATTTTGAAGCTAAGTAATAATAAACATAGATTTTTTAAAAGTACTATAAGACAGAACTCAATTCATCGTCCTTGATTTGATTCTGACTCATATATTTTACAAGAGCAGAACCACCAAGACTATAAATATTTACAGAAGACATCCCCCCCCCCCAACGTGGCGGTGGTGCGAGGGGCGAGGAGGTGGTGGTTTTAAAGCTCTCTGACAATACACATCCTTTCATCAACAGACAAGCTTCTAATCACTGAACCACCAGAGCTCCTCAAAAAAAAAAAAAAGGGGGGGGGGGAATTTTATCTGGGAGAAGACTGCCACCTGGTGGATAATAATTGCTGAGCAATGAAAAACACGCCCTACTTTTAAGACCTGTCACCCATTTACTTTTTTGCCCTTCTATTCTAGCCAGAATCCCTGTTGCCCCAGCCCTGAGGGAGTCGCGCCGCTAATTCAAAGGCCATGCCTCTCTAGCAGTTCAAATCCACCAGCCAGTTCGTGGGAGAAGATGGGCAGTCTCCATCAGTGTGATTTCCAGCCTTGAAAACCCAATGAGTGGGGTG
>NW_006399783.1:15037691-15042106 GCF_000299155.1 Elephantulus edwardii
AGGCCTGCTATTTCAGAAGTGGGTGGCCAATCCTTCTTCCTAGTCTGTCTTAATCCGAATGTTAAGATTTAGGGGAGTATCTGACAGGCACGCAATTTGTGGAGCAGTGAAAGATAAATCCCTCATTGTGGAGTTAACCATTAGTTATAGTGTTGAACCCAACCTTAGCCCAGTGCTTTGACCCACTTACTTCCCAGCTCCACCCTCCACCAGGATAACCCTTCACATCTGCCAAGTCCCTTCAGAAAATATCTTCCATTGTACAACCCATGATCTGACAGCTTGTATCTGAAGCTTTCTTGGCTTCTGTGATTCCAAACACGTCAACTGCTGACATTTTTTTTCTTCCTTTGACCAGTGTCTCTTAAGTTTAGTTGTACTGTCTCCAAGGGAAGGTGATGTGTCCTGTAGAACTCCTGTTTAGATTATATTTTCCTTCGTGGCCCGAGGGCTTTTCCTCAGTAGACCACTAGAACTCCCTTCCTGAGATTGAGGAGAAACAGATGTGAACATGGTATGTATGAAGTCTGAATCGAAGAAAATTGGAAGTTGTCAAAACTGAAGCGAGATGCATGAAGATCAACATTAGTGAGCTGAGATGGTCTCTTGTTGGCTACTTTGAATCAGACAATCATATATTATTCTGGGAATGAAAAATTGAGGAAGAATGGTATTGAATTCATATAAAAAAAAAGACCATTTCAAAATAAATAACCACTTCAGATCTATTCTGAAGTACAATGTTGTGATAGGATACCATCCATCAGCATATAAGGAATATGATCATTATTGAAATATTTGTTATTATATGCTATCGAGTTGCCTGCAACCCATAGTGACCCTATGTACACCAGCTCTAAAGCCCGCCCTGTCCTGAGCCAATCTCACTGATTCTGACACACCAATCCCTATTGCCCCAGTTACTGTATCAATCAATCTGATTTGGGGTCTTCCTCTCCCGAGCCATCCCTCCATCCTTCTGAGCATGATATCCTTCTCCAAGGACCAGTCCCTTCTGGTCACAGGCCCAAAGTATGTGAGACAGAGTTTCAAAATCCTAACCTTCAAGGAGAAACTTGGTTTCACCCTCTCCAATACAGACCTATTTGTTTCCTTGGCTGTCCATGGTATGTTCAAGATTCTTCTCCAGCACAGCAACTCTAAGGCCTCAGTTCTTTTTCTGTCATCCTTAGTCGTTGTCCAACTCTCTGATGTATAGCAAGTTAATTGTGAAGACCTTGGTCTGGATTAGTCTCTAGACTGACATCACTGAATTTCAGCACTCTGGTGGGGTCCCTGACAGCAGATTTTCCCAATACAATTAGTCATTTGGTTTCCTGACTGCTAGTGCCAAGAGTATGGATTGCGGAGCCAAGCAAGCTATAGCTGTTAACAATCTCAATCTCTTCTCCATCTATCATGGTGCTGCCAATTGGTCCAATGGTGAGAGTCTTTGTCTTCTTGATGTTGAGCTTCAATCTGTATTGAAGACTACAGTCCTTGATCTTTTGCAGCAAATGCTTCAGGTCCTCTTCAGTTTCAGCAAGCAGAATTGTATCACCTGCATAACGTAGGTTGTTGCTGAGTTTTCCTTCAATCCTGATGCCACATTCCTCCTCATAAAGCCCAGCTTCCTGAGTGATCTGTTTTGCATATAGATTGAAAAGACATGGAGACAGGATGCATCCCTGACACATACACCTTTCCTGATTTTACAGTAAAATACCTCTGAGCTATACCCCCACCTTTCCTGATTTTGAACCATGCAGCGTTTCCTTGCTCTGTTCTGAAGACTACTTCCTAGTCCAAGTATAGGTTTCACAGAAGCACAATCAAGTGTCCTGGGACTTTCCTCAAGGTCAGCAACAATTTGTTATGATCCACACTGTCAAATGCCTTTGCATAGTCAGCAAAACACAGAAAGGCATTCCTCTGGCACTCTCTGCATTCTGCCAAGAGCTATCTGACACTGGCGATAATGTCTTTAGTACTACAACCTCTTCTAAACTCAACCTGCACTTTTGGTAGTTCTCTGTCAATGTACTGTTCTATCCATTTCTGAATATTCTTCAGCAGGATTTTGCTAGCATGTGATATTAGTGATATTGTTTGATAATTTCCACACATTGTCAGGTCACCTTTTTTGGGGATTGGAATATGTACCAACAGTCTGAAGCCGAGTGACATGAAATTAAATTCATTAATAATATTTGGTGACTGGAATGCAAAAATTAGAAACAAAGAAGCAGTACTAATAGTCAGAAATTACAGACTTCATGACAGAAATGAGGCCAGAGACCAACTGAGTGAATTTTGTATAATCAGTGACTTATTAATGGAAAATATCTTCTTTAAAAAACACAAATGGCAACTATACACATGGACCTCACCTGAAGGGTTACACAGGAAAAAGATTAATTACATATAAGAAATCTTTAGAGAAGTTCAATATCAGCACTCAAAACCAGGCCTGTGCTCACTGGGGAACAGATCATCAACTATTCAAGTTCATACAGAAACTAAAAAAATATTAAAACAAATATGCAAAACCCAAAATATGACCTTGACTCTAGACTTCCGAATTAAAGATCATCTTCTGAATAGGTGTGAGGCATTAAACACTAAAGATAAAAGAGAAGATGAGTTGTGGGATTACATCAATGATATTATCAATGAAGAAAGCAAACATTACTACAAAACAGAAGGAGAAGAAAAGACCAAAATGGTTGTCAGAGCAAAACCTGAAAATTGCACTAGAACATCAAGAAGGCAAAACAAAGGGGGAAAAAACAGTAAGAGAAAAAAAAATGAACAGAAGATTTCAAAGGGCAGTTTGAGAAAGCAAAGCAAAATATTATAACAAAGTATGCAAAGAGATGGAATTGGAGAACAAAGAGGGAGAAGTAGAAGTGGAAAATAAAAAGGGAAGAACTTGCTAAGCATTTCTCAAGCATCAAGAACTTAAAAACAAATGCAAGCCTTGAGTTGCAATACTGAAAGACACTGTAAGCAAAATCTTGAATAACTTAGGAAGTATCACAACAAGATGGACGGATCACACAGAGTCACTGAACCAATAAAAAAGGCCGACATGGAACCATTTCAGGAAGTAGCATATGATCAGGAACCAACAGTGATAAAGGAAGAAGTTCAAGCGGCACTGAAAGCATTGGCAAAAAAGAAGGCCCCAGGATTTGATGGAGTGCCAATTAGAATTGATCTGTTCCAACAAATAGATGAACCCCTAGATGTGCTGACCAGCCTACACAAGAAATTTGAAAGAGAGCTACTTGGCCAAATGCCTGGAAGAAATTCATATTTGTTCCTGTTACAAAAAGATGATTCAATATAATGTGGAAATTTTTGAACAATACTATATGCAAGTAAAATTTTGCTGAAGATTCTTAAAACACAGTTAGAAAAGTACACTGACAGAGAACTGCCAGAAATTCAAACTAGGTTTAGAAGAGGCTGCAGTACCAACCACTGTTCATGTCTGATGGATCCTGGCTGAAAGCAGAGAACACTAGAATGATGGCTTAAAATCAAGAAAGGTGTGCATCAGGATTATACCTTTGATCTATCCATAGTTGTATCCATATCTATTCAACATGTATAATGAAAAAATAATTCAGGAGATCAGACTTTATAAAGAGAGTATGGCATCATAATCAGAGGAAGACTCATCAACAACCTGGGTTAAGCTGATTACATACCCTTGCTTGCTGAAAGTGAGGACGACTCACAAAACTAGTTGCAGAAGATCAAAGACGGATTACATCTCAATATCAAGAAAACAAAAATACTCACCAACTGGGTTAATAGGCAACTTTATGACATATGGCAAAAAGATTGAACAAAAAAAGTGTGTTGCATTGGGGAGATCTACTGTCAAGGACCTCTCCAAGGCAGGTATTAAGGAGCAGTGATGTCAGTTTGAGGACTAAGGTACACCTGATTTTAGCCATGTAATCTTTTATTACTTGCTATACATCTGAAAATTGTGATTAAGGATAACAGAAGAATCAGTGCTTTTGAGTTGTGATGTCATAGAACAGTATAGCATATGCCATGTTGTTATTATGTGCTATCGAGTCACTTGAGACTCAAAGTGATCCTATGCATAACAGTCCTAAACCCTGCTCTATCCTGTGCCAACCTTATTATCTCTGACACACCTACTCCCATTACCCCATCTATGACACCAAATTATCAATTACCCAAAAGCAAAGATAAGAAGGTAAAGAAGGAAAGGGAAAGAAAAGCTAGATTAAAGAGAATGTTGTTGTTGTTATGTGCCGAGTCGTTTGCGACTCATAGCGCCCCAATGTACAACAGCCCTAAACCGTGCTCTATCCTGTGCCAATCTCATTGCCTCTGACACACCCATCCCGATTACCCCAGTCACTGAATCA
>NW_006399783.1:15042206-15047638 GCF_000299155.1 Elephantulus edwardii
ATGAGTGTCGGGTGTGTGTGTGTGTGTGTGTGTGTGTGTGTGTGTGTGTATGTAGCTGAGTATAGAGGCAGGGAACAATTACAGCAAAGTGTGGTAGGACCAAAGGATGGGATGTGGCTGCTGGAGCCACACTGGTTGGATTTGAACCTCTATAACCTTAGCTGAGCCACATGACCTCTCTTGTGCCTCTACTTTTGTATGAATTAGACAAGGGGCCAATAACAGTCACTACCTTATACTATAATAACATCTTTCATAGGGTGATCATGAGAATTAAATTACACACCTCATGTGCATACTTAGCCCTCTTAAGCTTCTGTGGAATGAAAGTGGCATGTGACTGCTCTGATCAGGATCCAAAATACAAGATCCTAAACAGAGTGGGAGAAAAATGTGCAGTGAGGTTCAAACTCATAAAAAAAAAAAGTCTGGTTTTACAGGTCTGATAAGTATGGGTGGGCCTTAGACACTCTTCAAATTCGGAGCTGAACACCTTTTAGTCAAGCAATAGACCTGTCTGTAGAGGAAACAATGACATCCATAAAGAACATGTTCCTTAGAACAATCAGCCACAGGGACCTAGGAGGGCAGTATTTTCCCCAAAGCAAAGTTCATAGGGGAGGAAGGGGCTGGGGACAGGGACATATAGAAACAAGGAAGGAACCCAGACAGGAAGCGAGAAGGGTGCTACTAATCAAAGAGGCTGCAACTAGCCAAAACAGGCTGTGTATAAATTGCTGAATATAAAAGCAACATGTCTCCGGAAACTCTGTGAACTTTGACAAATGTTGATAGTTATAGAAAAGCTTCAGGCCTTTTGTTCATAGGGTCGATATGAGTGGTGGTCAACTCAAAGGCAACCAACAACACACACATAAAATCAATGCACTTTGTAAACTTATACCCAACTTGCAAGTATTTTTTTTAAGTTAGTAGAATGAAGGAAAAGACAAGGGTCTGGGAGCCTTCTCATTTGGTTGTTACTGTTATGTGCTGCCTGCAACTCACAGTGACCCTATGTACAACAGCTCTGCAGCCTGCCCTATTCTGAGCCAGTCTTACTGACTATGATACAACTAATCCCACTGCCCAGTTATTGTGTCAATTCATCTCATCCAGGGTCTTCCTCTCCTGTGTTGTTACTCCACCATTCCAAGCATGGTGTTTTTCTCCAAGGATGGTCCCTCCTGGCCAAATGCCAAAGAATGTGAAATGGAGCTTCAAAATCTTTACCTCCAAGGAGAAACTTGGAATCACCCTCTCCAAGACTGATGATCTGTTTGTTCTCTTGGTGGTCCATGGTATGTTCAAGACTCTCCTCCAACACCAGAACTCAAAGGCATCAATTCTTCTTCTTCTGTCATCCTTAGTTATTGTCCGGCTTTCCGATGCATAGCAAATTATTGCAAATCATGGCTTGGATCAGATGCACCTTAGTTGCTAGACTGAAATCTTTGCTCCTCAGCACTCAAGAGGTCCCTGACAGCAGATTTTCCCAATGCAATTTGTCTTTTGATTGTCTGACTGCTGGTGCTAAAAGTGTTGATTGTAGAGCTGAGGAAGCTGAAATTATTTACATCCTCAATCTCTTCTCCATCCATGGTGCTGACAATTGGCCCAATGGTGAGAATCTTTGTCTTCTTGATGTTAAGTATCGATTCATATTGAAGACTACAGTCCTTCCACAGCAAATGCCTCAGGTTCTCCTCAGTTTCAGCAAGCAAGGTTGTATCATCTCCATAACACTGGTTGTTGATGGATCTTCCTCCAAACCTGATGCCACACTTCTCTTCAACAAGTCCAGCCTCCTGAATGACCTATTTTGCATATAGATTGAAAAGATTTGGAGGTAGGATGCATCATGATGCACTACTTTCTTAAATTTGAGCCATGAAGTATTTCCTTGCTCTGTTATGATGACTATCTCCTGGTCCGAGTATAGGTTTTGAGTGAGTACAATTAAGTGTTCTGGGATTCCCATTCTTCTCAAGTTTAGCCACAGTTTGTTGTGATTTACACAGTAAAATGCCTTTTCATAGTCAGTGAAAGCACAGATGATAGGCATTCCTCTGGTACTCATGTTACAGACGGATAAATGGAGATACAAAAGGCTGAAGGGAGCCTAACTTTTCAGTAAACATTTATCAAGGACTACTTTGTATCATTTGCAGAATGTAGCTGGTCGATGAGTCTTCCTCTAATCCTAATGTCACATTTTTCATAAAATCCAGCATCTTTGATGCTCTATTCAGCATCTGGAAAGGTATAGAGAAAGGATACATCCATAATTCACATCATCCTTGATTTTGACTCATTTAGTGTTCTTTTGTTCTGTTTAGAAAATAGCTTCTTTGTCTAGGCATAGTTTTCACACGAGCAAAATTAAGTGTTCTGGGATTCCTAATTTTCTCAATGTTAGTCATAATTTGTTGTGATCTGTACAAGCAAATGCCGAGTCAATAAACATAGACATTCTTCTGGTATTCTCTGCTTTCTGCAAGATCTATCTGACACCATCAATGATATAGTGGGTGCCATAGCCTCTTCTAAATCCAGCATGAATTTATTGTGGTTCTCTGCCCATATGATGGTCTCATAGTTTTTTAATTATCTTCATAAATATTTTGTTTACATAGGATACTAATGATATTGTATGACAATTTTACATTCTGTTAGATTATGACATAATTTGAGTTTAAGAAGTCAAATGCAATGGGCAAAACTAAGAGATACTCTTTGAAATGAAAAGATAAAAGGCATTGTGACTAGGTGAGAATATGGGTTGCTTCTACTGTACATAATTTTTTAACTTAGTTGGATATCACATGAGTATATTCACTGTGTGAATATGCCTCCATCTATTCAATGATGGGTCTATACACTGTGTTTATTTACTGTGTAAAGGCATTTGACTGTATGGATCATAACAAATTACAATAACATGAGAATACAATAACATTGAGAAGAATGGAAATTCCAGAACACTTAAATGTACTCATTTGAGATCTTTACAAAAACTAAGAGTCAGTTGTGAGAATAGAACTAGGGAACAATGCATGATTTAAAATCAAGAAAAGTGTGTGTCAAGGCTGTATCCTTTCTCCATACCTTTTCAATATATGTGCTAAAAACATAAATTGAAGAAGTTGGATTTTATAAAGAATGTGGCAAAAAGATTGGAAGAAGAATCATCAATAACTGACATTTAGCAGATTACACAACCTTCATTGCACAGAGAAAGATGACTTAAAGCATTTCATGCAGAAGATCTGCAGTCTTCAACATGTATTATCCCTCAACATAATGACAATAAAAATCCTCACAACTGGATCATTTTATAAACAGAGAAAAGATTGATGTCAGGGATTTAATTCTACTTGGATTCACAATCAACACCTATGAAAGCAGCAGTCAAGAAGTCAAACGATGTATTGCAATGAACAAGTCAGCTGTTGAGGACTTCTTGAAAGAGCTAGAGAGTAAAGATATCATTTTGTCAAACAAAGGTGCTCCAACCCACACCATACATTTTCAGTTGCTTCACAGGCATGTGCACCCTGGCAAGTGCATAAGACTGAAAAACTGATGACTTAGTAAAGAAGTAATGCAAGAGAATTAACTAAAGGCAAGGATGTTAAGACCTCATCTTACAGACTGAGTATGTTATCAAGAGGGTACATTACTGAAGAAGGACAACATGCTCAGCAAAGTGGAGGGTCAGTGAGAGACAGGAAGACCCTAGCAAAGATAGGCTAACATAGTCACCGCAGTAATGGGCCTGGGTACATGGTAAATTGTGAGAGTGGCATAGGATTGAAAAGAGTTTTGTCCTCTTGTACAAAGGACTGCTGTGAGCAAGTAATTCACAATGCTGGATTATATAAAGAAGAATGTGGCATCAGGATTGGAGGAAGACTCATCAACAACCTGTGTTATGCAGATAACATAACTCTGCTTGCTAAAAGTGAGGAAGAAATGAAATGCTTGTTGCAGAAGATAAAGGACTACCACCTTCAGTATGGAATACACCTTAACTTAATAAAAACAAAGGTCCCCACCAAAGGACCAACAGTCAATATGATACTAGATGGGAGAAAAGATTGAAGCTATCAATTATTTAAAATCAACACCCTTGGAACTAGCAGCCAGGAAATCAGGAGACATTTTACATTGGGAATGTCTACTTTTGGAGACCTCTCAAAAATGCCCAAGAGCAAAAATGCCATTTTGAAGACCAAGGTGTGCCTGATTCAGCCCATGATCTTCTCAATCACCTGCAATGTGCCAAAGAGCTCTTCTTTGTTCATTTTTGTTTTATTGCTTGTTTTTTAGTACCTAAGGACCACTTGGAGTTGTAGATGACTGCCCCTCCGCAGCCCAGGTCTTGGTCAAAGCTACAAATCACCTCTCTTCCCCACTGGCTAGGCCTCTGCCAGAGCAGAGCTAGAGCTGCAGAGACTCCCTCCACCCCCTACATCACCTGGTTCAGCCAGAGGTGGATTTGCAGAGGGCTTCCTTGTGCCATATCTGTATGCTTGCTTGTTTTCACAGTTTGCTGTTAGGGGTGCATAAATTATCTGTCAGTTTCTGATATTAGGGTAGTGATTTGCATGTTGCTCCTTATTTGTATGCTTGCTTATTTATAGTTTGTTCTTATGAGTATAGAACTTGTCTGTAAGTGGCTGTGCTAAAGTGACCTGGCTTGCAAGATAGACTAGGAAGCAGGATTGGCCATCCACTTCTAAAACAATAGACCTTTGAAAACCCTGTGAACAACAGAGGAACAAGATACGATGTGGCATCAGAGTTAAAGCCCATGTTGATGAGTACTGCCAAGTTGGAACTGGCCCATAGCTGACCCTCTGGTGGATTTCCAGAGGCAGTTAATCCACATGGGAGGAGACTGCCCATTCTTTATCCACTGAACCACGTGCCTTTGGGATTGCGATGCAGCTTCTTGCCAGTAGACCACTGTTGTTTTTGTTGTTATGTGCCGTCGAGTCGTTTGTGACTCATAGCGACCCTATGCACAACAGCCCTAAACCCTGCTCTATCCTGCAACAACCGCACTGCCTCTGACACACCCATCCCAATTACCCCAGTCACCCAATCAATCCATCTCATAGAGGGTCTTCCTCTCCTGCACTGTCCCTCCACCTTCCCAAGCATGATGTCCCTCTCCAAGGACCCGTCCCTCCTGGCAACATGTCCAAAGTATGTCAGAAGAAGCCCCAGAATCCTTGCCTCCAAGGAGTAGCTTGGCTTAATCCTCTCCAAGATGAGTCTGTTTGTTTTCCTGGCAGTCCTTGGTACATTCAGTACTCTTCTCCAGCACCACAGCACAAAGGCATCAACTCTCCTTCTGTCCTCCCTAGTCATTGTCCAACTCTCTGATGCATAACAAGCGATTGCAAAGACCATGGCCTGTATCA
>NW_006399783.1:15056018-15059497 GCF_000299155.1 Elephantulus edwardii
TTCCTTGTGCTTTGGCTTCTCTACGTTCCAGTGCAATCTTCAGAGTTTCTTCTGACATCCATTTTGGTCTTTTCTTCCTCTTCTGTCTTTGTAATGACCGCCTGCACCTTTCCTGGATGATACATTTAACATCCTCCCACAACTCATCTGGTCTTCGCTCATTAGTGTTCAAGGCCTCAAACCTGTTCAATGGAAATGATGAAAATGGTGGCACAGTGTGAAAATTTTAAGCAATGGCATTGAAAATTTGCATAAAATTAAAAGGAAACCTAATTTGCCATGTAAATTTTCACCTCAAACAAAATAAAATGCCATTTTAAAAATAAGACAAGAACATTGACTCCATACAATTCTTTCACAGACCTTCTGGAGGAAGAGAATGAAACACATTAAAGTTATTTAAGGTTCTAATTCAGATAAGTGCCTTAAACTGAATAATGTGTGAAACCAAAGGAAGCTTTGCTTCTAGTAATTGTATTGTTGTTATATGCCGTCAAGTTGCCAGCTACTCATAGCAACCCTATGTACAACAGCTCTGAATCTGCTCTGTATCCTTAGCCAACCTTACTGTCTCTGACACACCTACCCCCATTACCCCAGTCACTGAGTCAATCCATCTCCCCAAGAGTCTTCTTCTCCACCCTCCCAAGCATGACATCATTCTCCAAGGACTGGTCCCTCCTTGCAACATGTCCAAAATATGTCAGATGAATCTTCAGAATCCTTGCCTCCAAGAAGCAGCCTGGTCTCACCATCTCCTCGATGAACCTGTTCATTTTCTTAGCAGTCCATTCAATACTCTTCCCAGCACCACAGCTCAAAGGCACCCGGTCTCCTTCTGTTAATCCAGTTACCATTGTACAGCTTTCTGATACATAGAAAGTAATTGCAAAAACTACGTTCTGGACCTGGTGCACCTTAGTCTCCTTACTGACATTGTTGCTCTACAGTACTCGGGAGAGGTCTCTGACAACAGACTTTCCCAATGCAATTCGTCTTTTAATTTCCTGACTGCTAGTATCAAGAGTGTTGCTTGTGGAACCAAGCAAACTAAAGCTGCTATCTCAATCTCTTCATCGTCTATGGTGATGCTGCCAATCGACCTTCAATCCACATTGAAGGCTGTAGTCCTTGACTTTCTGCAGCAGGCGCTTCAGGTCTTCCTCAGTTTCAGGAAGCAGGGTTGTGTCATCAGCATACGGCAATTGTTGATGTGTCTTCCTCCAATCCTGGTGACACATTCCTCCTCTTAGAGCCCAGCTTCCCAAATGATCTGTTCGGGATATTTCTCCTCGTAGAGCCATGGACTAACAAAAGAACAAACACATTCTAGAGAAGGTGCAGCCGGCATGCGCTGTGGAGGCAAGGATGGTAAAGTTTCATCTTACAAACTTTGAGCATGTTGTTAGGAGGAGCTGATCCTTGGAATAGGACAGAATGCTTGGAAAGGTGGAGGGTCAGTGAAAGAGAGAGGGAGACCCTCAACACGACAGGATTGACACAGTGACTGCAGCAATGGAGTCAAGTGTATCAGAGATGATGACGATGGCACAGGATAGATAGGGCTGGGTTCATGTCCACTGGTCGCTTTGTGTCGTACTGCACTCGATGGCACCTAACAACACGAAGTAGCATCACCTCATTGGATCTGGTGCCCAAATCCTCACTCCACTTTCCCTCAGAGTGTTCTGCTACCCTCCTCAAGGGAGCAGCCTTCTGCTCCTTTCCCTCTGGTTCCCTCCATTCCCCTTCTTCGGGGCCCCAGTCCACAGCTCCAGAGTGCTGGGCGTCCCCACCGTCAACCTCTCTCTCACAGGGCAGCCCGGTCTGCGGTCCTGTGGCCGCCACTCCACGTTCCCGTCGTGCTCTGCGGCGACGGCGGGACGCCAGAGCGGGTTAGGGCGTCACAGCCCGATGGCGGCCCGAGGAGAGCAGCCGGGGAGCTCGGCCCGCTTCGTCTATGTGACCCGCTTCGGTTCTCATCAGTGTGGCAACGTCCTGCACTTGAGCGGGCCCCGGGCTCGGGGTCACGGGCAGTGCGCCCCGTTCAGGGGGCACTGTGGTCAGGAGGAGCCACCGGGAGCGGAAGTGGGGACCCGGGGCGGCGAAGAGCGGCTTCCGGCCCCCGAGAGGGCCCTTGGGGCCGGTCCTCAGGGGTCCGTGGCCTCAGTTTCCCCTCAGCGGAGAGCGTGGAGGGCTCAGAGTGGCTGCAGGCCGACGGCGCGTGCAGGTGGCGTGACTGAGGGGACGCGGTGGGGCGGGTGCGGGACGACCCCGGCCACCATCCCCTCCCACACCCCCTTCTTGTTGGCGGCACGTGTGCCGTCAGTCGGCCCTCCTGCCCTCTTGTTGCTCCGCCTCGCTGCCATCTTGTTCGGAACCGGCCTTCCTGTAAATTAGCTGCTGGGCCTGGAGGCCACCCCCACCACCCCCACTCCACCCCGTGGACCCTCCTTTCCGCCCTCAGCTGCACCCCCAGACTCCTGTCCATCAGCCCTCTTGTCAGCCTCTGGCAGCCATCCTCGTGCTCCGCAGCAGTGGCTGCAGAGTCCCGCGGAAGCCTCTTCCCTGGTTGGCGGCCAGGGCTCCGCTGTCCGTCATCCAAGTTCTAGACGACAGGCTCGGGGAGGTGTGTGCTGTCGGGTCGGAACCGACCCAGAGCTGACCCTCCAGCGAGTTTTCAGAGGCTGTGAATGTCACGGGAGGAGATTGCCCATCTTCCTCCTGAGGAGCAGTGGGTAGATTCCAACCACCTGCCTTCAGGGTGACAGTGCAACTCCTTGCCACTGAGCCACCACAGTGAGGGCAGAAAAGAGCGTTGAACCCCTGAGTTCATGTCATGGTGTGACCTGGAAAAGGATAGCGGATAATGAAGATGAATGTCATTTGACATAAGCTACAGATGTTAGAGGACAGGTCACAGAATGGTTGGAGCCTTTTTTACCCCTATAGTCATGGAGGACTTGATGTAGTGAAGTTGGTGAGTCAGATCACTTGGCTGGTGGTGCTGTTAGGTGGCCTGAGTGGTTTCTAGCTCCCAGAGTCCCTGTGTGCAACAATATAATGAAACAATGTTCAGTCTTGCGCTAACTTTACAACTGTATGTTTCTACCTGCTATTAACCATCACTGCGTCAATCCTACTTAATGAGTTTTCCTTTTACCAAATCCACAGGAACCAAAATACGACGTTGAGTCTATCCCACCTAAATATCAGAATCATCTCAGGAACAGGTTTGAGGCCTTGAACACGAATGCACGAAGATGAGATGAGCTGTGGGAGGTTATCAAGGTATCATCTAGGAAGAGTGCAAATGGCCATTGCAAAGACAGAAGAGGAAGAGAAGACCAAAATGGATGTCAGAAGAGACTGAAAATTGCACTGGAGCACAGAGAAGCCAAAGCAGAAGGAAGAATTCAAGATACTAAATAGTTGAATAGAAGATTTCAAAAGGCAGCATGGGATGACAAAGCAAAATA
>NW_006399783.1:15059597-15060770 GCF_000299155.1 Elephantulus edwardii
ATATCGCGATGGGGAAGTCTGCTGTTAGGGACCTCTCTAAAGTACTCAGGAGCAACGGTGTCTCTCTGGAGACTAAGGTGTGCCTGATACAGGCCATGGTGTTTGCAATCGCTTGTTATGCCTCAGAGACTTGAACAGTGACTAGGGAGGACAGAAGGAGAGTGGATGCTTTTGAGCTGTGGTGCTGGAGAAGAGTACTGAATGTAGCATGGACTGCCAGGAAAACAAACACATTCATCTTGGAGAAGATTAAACCAGGCTGCTCCTGGGCTTCGTCTGACATACTTTGGATGTTGCCAGGAGGGACGGGTCCTTGGAGAGGGACATCATGCTTGGGAGGGTGGAGGGACAGCGCAGGAGGGGAAGACCCTCTATGAGATGTATTGATTCGGTGACTGGGGTAATCGGGATGGGTGTGTTGGAGGCAGTGTGGTTGGCGCAGGACAGAACAGGGTTTACGGCTGTTGTGCATGGGGTCGCTATGAGTCAAAAACGACTCGACGGCACATAACAACAACAACAACATGGTGATGAAGGAGGAAGTTCAAGTTGCTCTGAAGGAATTGGTAAAAAACAAGGCTCCAGCAGTTGATAGCATACCAATTAACATATTTCAACAGACACTGACCTGGATGTGCTCACTATGTTGTGCCAAGAAATTTGGAGGACAGCCAGCGGGTCCACTGACTGGAAAAGATCGATATTTGTACCCATTCCAAAGAAAGGTGACCCAACAGAGTGCAGAAATTATCGAACAATATCATTAATATCACATGTAAGCAAGATTCTGCTGAAAATTATCCAAAAACGTTTGGAACAGTATATCAACAGACAACTGCCAGATGTGCATGCTGGATTTAGAAGAGGTCCTGGTACTAGGGATATTATAGTAATGTTGATATAGCTAAATTGATGGATCTTGGCAGAAAGCAGAGAATACAAGAAGAATGTCTATCTGTGCTTCATTGACTATGCAGAGACTTTTGACTGTGTGGATCACAAGAAGCTATGGCTGACTCTGAGAAGAATGGGAATCCCAGAAAATTTGATCGTGCTAATGCGAAACCTATACTTGGACCAAGAGGCAGCCGTCAGAACAGAGCTAAGAGATACACTACATATACAAAATCAAGAAGGGGGTCTGTAGGGATGTATTCTGTCTCCATACCTTTT
>NW_006399783.1:15060870-15068523 GCF_000299155.1 Elephantulus edwardii
AAAAGGCAGCATGGGATGACAAAGCAAAATATTACAATGAAATGTGCAAGGAGTTGGAGTCAGAAAATCAAAAGGGCTGAACTCGCTCAGCATTTCTTAAGCTCAAGGAACTGAAGAACAAATTCAAACCTTGAGTTGCTATAGTCAAGGATGCTTTAGGCAGAAGATTAAATGATCCAGGAAGTACTAAAAGAAGATGGAAAGAATATACTGAGTCACTGTATCAAAAGAAATTGGCAGACACAAAAGAATTTCATGAAACAACATATGAGCAAGACCTTATGGTGATGAAGGAAGAAGTTCAGGCTGCTTTCCAATTGACATATTTCAGCTAACAGATGCTGCCCTGGACATGCTCACCAAGTTGTATCAAGAAATCTGGAGAACAATTACTTGGCCAACTGACTGGAAGAGATCTATATTTGTTCCTATCCCAAAGAAAGGTGACCCAACATAGTGTGGAAACTATAGAATAATCTCCTTGATTTCATATGCAAACAAAATTCTACTGAAGATTATCCAAAAACGACTAGAACAGCACATCAGCAGAGACCTGCCCTAGTCCAGGCTGGGTTTCAAAGGGGTCATGGGACTAGGGATATTGCACCTGTTGTTAGATGGATCTTAGCTGAAAGCAGGGAATACCAGAGGAATGTATATCTGTGTTTCATTGACTATGCAAGGCATTTGGCTGTGTGGATCATAAGAAACTATGGCTGACTCTG
Organism: Elephantulus edwardii; assembly: GCF_000299155.1. Lineage (NCBI taxonomy): Eukaryota > Metazoa > Chordata > Mammalia > Macroscelidea > Macroscelididae > Elephantulus > Elephantulus edwardii. Next base: position 15,061,596 of record NW_006399783.1, read on the forward strand.
AGAAGAATGGGAATCCCAGAACACTTGATCGTACTAATGCAAAACCTATACTTGGACCAAGAGACAGTCGTCAGAACAGAGCAAGGGAACACTGCATGGTTCAAAATTGGGAAGGGCATACACCAGGAATGTGTCCTGTCTCCATACCTTTTCAATCTGTATGCAGAACAAATTATCCAGGAGGCTGGGCTCTATGAGGAGAAATGTGGGGTCAAGATTGGTGGAAGATCTATCAACAATCTGTGTTATGCAGATGACACAACCCTGCTCACTGAAACTAAGGAGGACCTGAAGCGCTTGCTACAGAGGGTCAAGGACTGTAGCCTCCAATGTGGATTGAGGCTCAATGTCAAGAAGACAAAGATTCTCACCACTGGACCGATTGGCAGCATCAGGATGGGTGGTGAAGAGATTGAGATTGTTCACAGCTTTAGTTTGCTTGGCTCCACAGTCAACACTTTTGAGACCAGTAGCCATGGAATTAAAAGATGTATTGCCGTGGGAAAGTCTGCGGTTAGGGACCTCTCCAAAGTACTGAAGAGCAATGGTGTCTCTCTGGAGACTAAGATGTGTCTGATACAGGTCTTTGCTATCACTTGTTATGCATCAGTGAGTTGGACAGTCACAAAGGAGGATAGAAGGAGAATTGATGCCTTTGAGCTGTGGTGTGGGAGAAGAGTATTGAATGTATCATGGACTGCCAAGAAAACAAACAGATTCATCCTGGAAAGGGTTAAACCGGGCGGTTCCTTGTATGCAAGGATTATGAGGCTTTGTCTAACATACTTTGGACATGTTGTAAGGAGAGACCGGTCTTTGGAGAGGGATATCTTGCTTGGGAGGGTGGAGGGACAGCGCAGGAGGGGGAAGGCCCTCTATGAGATGCTTTGATTTGGTGACTGGGTTAATTAGGATGGGAGTGCCAGAGACAGTGAGATTGGCACAGGACAGAGCAGAGTTTAGGGCTGTTGTACACAGGGTCGCTATGAGTTGCAAGTGACTCGACGGAACATAAAAACAACAATTTTACCAATCATGATGTCTCCTCCAATAGCTGGCTCCTCTCAAATTTTAGTCAAGGGCAAATTGTGCCACCCAGAAACTTTTATCTAAGCATTGAACATGTTTTTTTCATTTGTTCAATCTACTTATGACCTTTCAGAAGTGTTTTGAATTTACAAATTTACCGTATATTTTGCAAATTTCTTGACAGATTCATTCCCACATATTTAATCTTTGTTATCTTTGCTATTGTAATGTGATTTCTTCCTGTAAAAAAAGCAAGCAAAACATGGGACTGGCCATATTTGACTACCATTAACTCCATAAGAGGAAACTGTCCCCATCAACAGCAGTTACAACCCAGAACCATTCCTATGAGGTCAGACATTTCCCCCACACTCTTACACCAACTTTTGCTAATTTTAACACCAACCCAACTGTGCTCTACTGGGTCCGAAAACCTTTGCAATAGCTACATAGATGTCACAGAATATGGAATTTATTAAGGAAACCAACAGGCAACAGGATATAATTCATCAGTCAGGATGACTGTCGAAAACCCTTCAGCCTTGAGCCTTGACATTTTAGTTCAATGGTGGCATTCCTTCCATCCCACAACTCCTCCATCAAACATGAAAAAAGCTTTCTTTGGCTCCATGGGACAACAGTCCGAGAGCAGCCTTACCTCACATTGGGACACTGGTTCTCTGCTGCAACTATTGGTGCTTTCCTCTAATTTCTGGTCTGACTGATGTGGGGATCTCAGGCACATAAGGCCAATGCTGCATTCTGGGCCTCTTCTTTGCTGGTAGTGAGATTCTCAATTTGTGTTGCTGAACTTGCTCAATTTAAACCTAGTAGGATGGCCAAATTGGCAGATCCCCCCAGAATAAACAAACACAACTATTTACATGTTGCTGCCCAGCCATAATGCAACATCAAAGTGTTTTTTTTTTCATTACAGTTTTAGCTCAATATAGAATTCTGGCTTCAGAATTATTTCATGATATGCATAGTACTATCTGGATTTAGATCCCTAAGTACAGCTCCTTGGGTACAGTTCTTTTAGAGCTAGGAAACCAAAAGTAAGTTATCTGCCTCCAACACACAATATATAATGGTGGAGTAGGGTTAGGACAAATACTCTAGAAGTCCTTGTTCTTTGCAAACACTCTAGAAGGCCTTGGGAAGCCCAAGTATAGGCCTACTATATCACATGTATTTTATTGTGTTCTCTAAATGTGTAGTGTTGATACTCAATGAAGCCTATTGATTTTATGAAAAATAAAACCCAACCACTTTACTGAGGATTAATTCGCATACATTATAAGCTAGACTTTATGAAGAAGAATGTGGCATTAGCACTGGAGGAAGACTCATCAACAACTTACAGTATACAGATAAGACAACCTTGCTTGCTGAAAGTGAGAAAGTCTTGAAGAGCTTGCTACAGAGAATCAAGGACTACAACCTTTGATTTGGTTGTACCTCAATATCAAGAAAACTATATGCAACATTGTGATAGATGGAGAATAGATGGAAATTGTCAGTAATTTCATTTTTCTTGGATCCACAGTCAACACACTTGATACCAGCAGTCAGGAGGTCAGGATACATATAACATTAAGAAAGTCTTCTGTAAAGGATTTCTCTAAAGTTCTGAAAAGCAATGATGTTAATCTAATGACTAAGTTGCACCTGATTCAGGCCACAGTCTTTCCAGTCACCTGCTTTGCATCTGAGAACTGTACAAGGAATAAGAGTGAAAGAAGAAAAATGTAAGCATTTGAATTTTGGTTTTGGAGAAAAGTACTGAATATCCTATGGACTGCCAAAAACCCAAACAGATGAGTGTTGGGGAAAGTGCAACCAGAATGTTCAATGGAGGCAAAGTTGATGAAGCTTCACCTCACATATTTTGGACATGGTGTTAGGAGAGGCTGTTTCTTGGAAAAGGACATTATGTTTGGAAAGTTGGAAGGTCAGTGAATGAAAAGAAGACCTTCAATGGGATAGATTTATGCAGGGTCTGTGGCAATGGGCTCAAATGTTTTGGGGATGGTGATGATGGCACAGGATTGAACAGAGTTCAGATCTTTAGCTCATGGGATCACTATGATTCATACTCAGTGGCACTTAACAACAACAACAACAACAGTAATCAGCAATGTTAACCCTGGTGTCATGGCTTCTCCTAAACCTATATTGTACTACTTGCAGTTCTCTGTCAATGCAATATACTAGCCATTTTTTTATAATCCTCAGCAATATTTGGAAGCAGGAGTGGCATCCACTTCCTAAACAACATGCCTCTGGAAACTCTATGAATTTTAATAAATGTCATTAGTTATAGAAAGTCTTCGGGCCTTTTGTTAATAGGTTCCCTATGAGTCATACTTGACTCGAAGTCAATCAACAACAACAACAACAACATTATTAATATTAAATAAGTTCCACATTCTGTGGGAGGCTCTTGCTAGAAGAGGCTGTTCATTCAAGAGGAACATTATTCTTGAAATGATAGAGGGTCAGCAAAAGATAGGAAGACCCTCAAGTAGGTGTATTCAAGTGTATCGAGATTGTGAGGATGGCACAGGATAAGACAGGATTCAAATATTTTGTTCATAGGTTCATTATGAGTTGTTCATGGCTTGATGGCACCTAACAACAAACAAGTAATCAAGTTAAAATATACATTTTTATCACTTTGTTTTGTTTTTAATCAAGCATGTACTTTTGTCTTTTTCTTTAACAGACAGAAGTCTCAGGCCTGAAGGAATATCACCTTCTAAGAGCAATCAGTGCAAGGGTAAGTCTAAGTGGAATCAGCATCTACCTTCCTCTTCCAAATGTCTTCTGTCCCTGGCTTCATCTGAGCCATGAGATTTCTCTAGTAAGAGATCTCTGCTACTCTGAAAACAAAACAAAATAAAAAATTGTCCTCTGTAGTAGTCCTCAGAGGCCTGAGGATTACCATAATAATTATAATAGAAGGGAGCAAGAAAGCACTGCATGGTTCAAAATCAGGAAAGGTATATGCCAGGGATGCATATTATCTCTATACCTTTTCAATCTGTATGTGGAACAGAGCATCCGGGAGACTAGGCTCTATGAGGAGGAATGTGGTATTAGGTTTGGAGGAAGACTCATCAACAACCTGCACTTGTAGATGACACAGCCTTGCTTGCTGAAACTGATGAGGATATGAGACATTTTCTGGAGAAGGTCAAGAACTGCAGCCTTCAAATAGGCTGAAGTTCAACAACAACAACAAAAAAACAAACAAAAAATGATGATTCTCACCACTGGACCAATAGGCAACATCATGATAGAAAAGAGTTTGAGATTGAGAACAGCTTCAGCTTGCTTAGCTCTATAATCAACACTCATGAAATGAAAAGATGAATTACATTGGGAAAGTCTGCTGTCAGGGACCTCTCTGGAGTACTGAAGAGCAACAATGTCAGTCCAGAGACCAAGTTGTGCCTGATACAGACAATGGTCTTTGCAATTACTTGCTACATATTAAAAAGCTTGACAATGACTACAGATGATAGAAGAAGAATTGATGCCTTTGATTTGTGGTGCTGGAGAAGAGTATTGATTATACATGCTAAGAGAAAAACCAAGTTTATCCTGGAGAGGGTGAAACTACTTGGAGGCAAGGATTTTGAAGCTCCATCTGACGCACTTTGGGCATGTTTCAAGGAGGGACCAGTCCTTGGAGAGAGACATCATGCAAGAGAGGAAGACCCTGGATGAGAGGGATTGATTTCAGTAACTGGGGAAATGGGGTGGGTGTGCCAGAAACAATGGCTCTGTCAGAGACTTCTAACAGAGGTTGGCTCAAGATAGAGCAGGGTTCAGAGCCTTTGTACGTAGGGTCACTATGAGTTGCAAACAACTTGATGGCACATAATAACAACATTTCCCTAAAAAGCCCTGTCTCCAAGATCCTCTCCTTTGCTATTTTTTTTTATTTTTAACAACTCTATTGTGTTAAAATTCACAATCCATATACTTTAGTCATTTAAAGCACACAATTCAGTTATTTTTAGTACATTCAGAATTGTGCAGCAATCATCACAGTCAATTTTGGAATACTCTCATTACCCTAATAGAAATTCCATATCCATTACAGCCACTTTCTGTTTTCCTTCACTACCACTCCCATTCCAGTCCTAGAAAACTACTAATTTACTTCTTTGTCTCTATGGAGTTGCCTACTTCAAATATTTTATATATTGTGGTGACTAGCATTTTCTGGTTTCTTTAGTATTGCTCAATAACTAGTTTTATTGCACAGTGACTGACTTTACTCACTATAATCTGGTAAGATCTTTTGAATCTGGTTTCTTTCACTTAGTCTACTGCTTTTTGGATGTTAATTTTGCGTTAATTGTTCCATCTAATCATTTCCAGCTCCTTAGGGCCCTACATAGAGTAGAATGAAACACTGTCCAATCCTGCACTCCTACTAAGGGCTGCTTTATTTGTTCCCAGCATTACAACTCCTGGGTCGATCTTTTGAAGTCTCTTCCTCTTTTTTGCTTATTTTTGTCTCTGTAGAACCCAAAAGTATTTGAGATGAAATTTCACCATCCTTTCTTCTAAGGACCATTCTGACAATATTTCTTCTAAGATGTTTACTATTATTCTCGGTCAGTAATAAGTTCAAAGGCATTAGTTCTTCATGAATGCTTAGAGGCAAGAAAAAAATATCATGACTTACTTAGGCCATCTTAGTCCCTGTAGTACCTTGTAAAAGGATATCATACTTGGGAAGGTGGAAGGTCATTGAATGGAGAAGATCCTTAATAAAATGAATTGAAACTGTGACTTTAAGAATGGGCTGAAGTATATCAGAGATGAAGAGTATGGTATGCAGAGAACAGGGCAAGGTCAGACACATTGTTCACAGGGTGGCTATGAATAGTAGTTGACATAATGGCATTTAACAACAACAGTCTTTGAATTGCTAATATTTGTTTCATTGTGAATCCAAAATGATTTATTTATTTTTTTTCTAACCTCTTTGATGGTTAAAATCCACTATGTGAGAAAGATGGGCACTTTCCTCCAATGCAATTTACAGACCCCAAAAACCTGCAGGAGAGTTAGCTGTGAGTAAGTTCAAATTCCACAACAATGAGGGAAAGAAGACAGTTTTTAGAAGATGTCTTTTGCAGATTTATCTAGTATATTATTTGATTTCTGACTGCTGCTCCATGGATGTTGATTGTAGATAATGAAATTTTTGACAATTTTAGTATTTTCTGTTTGCTGTTATGTTGCTTACTGAACTGGTTGCAAGGATTTTTATTTTATTTATAGTTCCAAATCCTCTTCACTTTCAGCAAGAAAAATTGTGTCATCTGTGTACTGCTGGTTGTTGATAAATCTTCCTGCAATCCTGATGCCACATTCTTCATATAGTCCACCTTATTGAGTATTTTGCTCAGGATATAGATTAAGTATACTGGAAGATTATAACCTTGTCACATACTTCCTAATGTTAAATAATGGCAGTATCCTGTAGTTGTGTTTGAACAAGTGCTTGTTTTTTTTTTAATATCCACCACACCGTTAGTTTGTCATACTTTGGTGGCTTGCATGCTCCTGTAATTCTGGACACTATGCCACTGAAAATGCTACCAGGGTCACCTGTGTTGGACAAATTTCAGCAGAATTTTCAGATTAAGACATACTATTATTGTTGATTGCCTTCAAGTCGAACACAATTCATAATGACCTTAGGAATAAAAGGCCTGAAGCCTTTCTATAGCTATCAACATTAATCAAAGTTCATATTTTCTGGAGGCTAAAAGAAGAATTTTTATCTACTTCTGAAAATATAGGCTCATGAATACCTTAGGATGCCAATTTTAGGTCTTGTTAATTGACTGAATTGTTTTATTGTTATTAT
>NW_006399783.1:15070892-15093146 GCF_000299155.1 Elephantulus edwardii
TTATGCAGACGACACAACCCTGCTTGCTGAAACTGAGGAGGACCTGAAGCGCTTGCTGCAGAAGGTCAAGGACTACAGCCTTCAATATGCATTGAAGCTCAAAACAGCAAGAAAACAAAGATTCTCACCACTGGGCCAGTTGGCAGCATCAGCATCAGTATGGATGGTGGAGAGATTGAGATAGTTAAAAGTTTTAGTTTACTTGGCTCCATAGTCAACACTCTTGGTAACAACATCCAGGAAATCAAGAGATGAATTGCACTGGGTCAGCTGTGAGGAACCTCTCAAGAGTACTGAAGAGCAATGACGTTAGGCTGGAGACTAAGGTACGCCTGATCTGGGCTATAGTCTTCTCAATTATGTGCTATGCATCAGAGAGTTGGACAGTGAATAGGGATGATAGAAAGAGAATTGATGCCTTTGAGCTGTGGTGCTGGAGAAGAATGTTGAATATACCATGGACTGCTAGGAGAACAAACAGGTTTATCCTGGAGAAGGTGAAGCTGGAATGCTCCTTGGAGTCAAGGATTCTGAAGCTTCATCTGACATACTTTGGTCATGTTGGTAGGAGGGACTGGTCCTTGGAGAGGGACATCATGTTTGGCAGAGTGGAGGGGCAGTGAAGGAGAGGAAGACCTTCAATGAGATGGATCAGTTCCATTGACTGGAGTGGTGGAAATGAGTCCGTTTGAGATGGCTAGGTTAGCACAAGATAGAACGGTGTTTGGAGCTCTTGTACATAGGGTCACCATGAGTCAGAAGCAACTCGATGGCACATAGCAACAACAACAACACAGATGGAAAAGGCAATTTTCAATTTTATCTGGAATGGAAAGAGACTCCATATAAGCAAAGCACTCCTGAAAAAGAAACAAGGTAGGACACATTTCACTTCCTGATAGCAAATTCTACTATACATCCATGGTGGTCAAGAAGCATGGTACTTGTACAGTGACAGACACAGATCAATGGAATAGAGTTGAGAACTTAGAGACCAGCTGATCTACCTATGTTCAACTGATTTTTTGGCAAGGAGATGAAAGCAATTAGGTGGAGAAATTAAAGCCTCTTTAACAAACGGTGATGGCAAAATTGGAAAACTATCTGTAGAAAACTCAAGCAAGATCCACACCTCACACCATACAGAAAAACCAACTCAAAGTGGATCAAAGACCTCGGAATAAAACCAAGGACTATGCATTTCATCAGAGAAAAGCTTGGAAGAAGTAGAGGCCCTAAACCCCAAAATGAACAGTCTTCCAAGCTTCCTGAAAAACCAGCAGAGAAGAGTAAAATAGATGAATGGGACTGTCTAAGAATCAAGTCCCTGTGCATATCAAAAACGTCTCTAACAGGGTAAAAAGGAAAGCCATAGATTGGGGAAAAATATTTAGTAATGACATGTCTGATAAGGAACTCATATCTAAAATTTATAGAGTCCTCCAGCACCTCAACAAGATAAATAACCCAATTGTAAAATGGGCGCAAGATAGAAACAGACACTTCACCAAAGAAGACATTCAGATGGTGAACAAACAAATGAAGAAATGTTCAAAATCCCTAGTTTTTAGAGAGATACAAATAAAAATAACTATGAGATATCATCTCATCCCAATAACAATAGCAAAGTTCAATAAAGAAGCAAAAAACAATTGCTGTTATGGTTGTGGAGAAATTTGAGCCCTTATTCACTGTTGGTGAGCGTGTAAAATGCTGCAACCATTCTTGAGGACAGTATGGAACTTTCTCAAAAAGTTAGAAATAGGAATAACATTTGACCTAGCAATTCCACTACTGGGAATATACCCTAAAGAAACCAGAGCTGCCATCACATGCACACTCATGATTCTTGCTATGTTGTTCACAATAGCAAAGAGATAGAAGCAATCCAAGTGCCCATCAACAAATGAATGGATTAGGAACATGTGTTATATTCATTAACACAATGGAGTACTATGCAGCACTGAAAAACAAGGAACTCATAAAATATACAAAATGGATGACCCTGGAGGACATTATGCTGAGTGAAATATCTCCATCACAGAAGGACAAATACTGCATAACACTACTGTTACACAACAGAACTGACATGGGGGCTGGGGTAAACTAAGAAAAGAGGGTATAAATAATGAGCACTGAATTGGAACTAAGGAAAGAACTGTCTAAAAGGTATATATAATTAGGCATTATTTTAATGACAGTAGTCCAGATTAAGAGGTGTAGAGCAAAGTGGACTGGGGTTGGAGGAGGAAGGAAATTATGCAACAGTGAAATGTTGTTGTTTTTTTTTAATTAAAAAAGGAAACTGGGGGCCTGTAGGGAGGAAAATGCAAAAGTGAATGAATGGAAATCCAAATTTTCTGCAAACTTTCATTAAAATAACAATAAAAATTATTTTTTAAAAAACACAACCCCAAATATACTATTTATATATAATTTTCAAGTAGAAATACTTTTGTTTCTTCTTTGTCTTTTCTTATGCCTCTAAGTGAATTATTTTATCTAATTGTCTTGAGTAAGACCTTATTGAATACTTGTGGAGATAGTAGATTTCCGTCCTTGCCTTGTTCCTGATCTTAGTGGAAATTCTTCTAATGTTGCATTTTTAAATAAAGTTTTGGAGTCAGTCTTTTATATAAAGAAATTGAGAATTAAATTTTATGTATACATAATATGTAATTTTACATAATACATTTCTACATATATAATTCTGTATATATAATGTATTTCGTGTGTGTGTATAATGTAATCCTCAAGATTTAATTTCCTTCAGTACTTTTCCCTCCAATCATGAATAAATGTTTAAACTTTGTCAAAGTCTCCCTCAGCTCTATGATAATATTTTTTTCTTAAGTTTTATTAATAGATATGTAATATAAATTGATTTGATAATACTGAACCAACTTCTCATCTTTGGAATAAATCCTTGATAATGGTGTAGAATTTTCTTAATATAGTAGTGAATTTTATTTGCTAATAATTTGTATAGAATTTTGTATCAATATTCATGAGAGATATTGGTCTGTAGCTTTTCTTCATCTGATTTAAATAGCAATGATATATTTATTTCATAAAAGTAATTTGGAACTTTACTTTTTTTCAATGAAGTAATTTATATTTATTTTGGTTTGCTTACATCTACAGTCAACATCTCTTGGCACCAGCAGCCAGGACATTAAAAGACGTATTGGGATGGGAAAGTCTGTGGTTAGAGACTTCTCTAAAGTGCTGAAGTACAAATATGTCAGTCTGGAGACTAAGGTGCACCTGATACATGCTATGGTCTTTGCAATCGTTTGCTATGCATCGAAGATCTGGACAATGACTAGGGATGATAGAAGGAGAATTGATGCCTTTGAGCTGTAGTGATGGAGAAAAGTATTGAATATACCATGGATTGCTAGGAAAATGAATAGGTTTGTCCTAGAGAGGGTGAAGCTGGGCTGCTCCTTGGAGGCAAGAATTCTGAAGAATACTTTGGGCATGTTGCAAGGAGGGACCAGTCCTTGGAGAGGACATCATGCTTGGGAGGATGGAAGGACAGTGCAGGTAGGAAGACCCTTGATGAGATGGATTGATTCAGTGACTGGAGTGATAATGGGGGCTGGTGTGTCGGAGGTGGTGAGATTGGCACAGGATAAGGCAGAGTTTAGGGCTGTTGTACATAGGGTTGCTATGAGTCGCAGGCGACTTGATGGCACGTAACAACAACAACAACAACAACAGTGGAGTAATTTATAGAACATTGACTATCTGGGACTTTCAAAGTGTCCTAAATTTCCTCTGTGAAATCATCTGAGCCTCACTCTTTTTGTGAGACAATCCTTTATTTTATATAGATATAATAAAATTTTCCTCATGTGTCTTTTACCTTGTGTTTTTTTAATTTTATACTAGTTTATTTACAAAATTCAAATACATTGTTTTCAAGAACTATTTCAATTTCCTCATTCCCCACCCAACAAATTGTACAATCCCATGATTAAATCCTCTTTCCCCCTACACATCCTCATCCCTCTGCTTCCAACATCTCCTACCCCTCTTGGATTCTTATACTCATTCTACAATAATGGTTTTATACAATATTTATCCATATGGGACCGAGTTAGTTCACTCAGCATAATGCTCTCCAGTCCCTCCCAAGTTAGGTAATAATTTACAAAGTCATGGCTCCTGCGTGCTACATAGTATTCCATTGTGTGAATGTACCATTATTTCTCAATCCATTAGTTTGTGTTTGGGCATTTGGGCTGTTTCCATGTTCTTGCGATGGTTTTTGTCTATTAATTTTTAAAAATAATATCTTGATTTTTTTTACTAATTTATTTATTAGATCTTTTTTGTCTTTTCCTATTTATGCTTTTATTTATTTATGTTTCCTTTTACCTTGAAAATATGCATTTCATGATCAGGAAATTTAGTTAATTTATAATTTTTTTTTCATTTGTAAAAGTACTTAATTCAGTAGATTTTTTTCTTAATTGTTGTTATGTGTCATCGAATCTCTTGCAACTCATAGAAACCCTGTAGAAAGCCTTGAAGTCTGGTCTATCATGAACTTATCTCACTGACTTTGACACACCTACCCCCATTACCCCAATTGCTTTGTCTATCTCATATGGGGCTTCCTCTCCTTCACTGTTTCTCTACCTTTCCAAGAATGATGTCCTTCTCCAAGGACTTGTCCCTCCTGGCTACATGTCCAAAGTATGTAAGATACAGCTTCAAAATCCTTGCCTCCAAGGAACAGCTTGGTTTCACCTTCAGGACAGACCTGTCTGTTCTTTTGGCCATCTGTGGTATAGTCAGTACTCTTCTTCAACACCAGAACTCAAGAGCATAGATTCTTCCTCTATCATCTTAGTCTTTATCCAGCTCTCTGATGCATAGAAAGTAATTACAAAGACCATGCCTTGGATCACATGTACCTTAGTCTCTAGACTGACATCATTACTCTTCAGCATTCTGGAGATGTTCTTGAAAGCACATTTTCCCAATGCAATTTGTGTTTTGATTTCCTGACTGCTGGTGCCAAGAGAATTGATTTTGGAACCAAGATAGCTGAAGTTTTTAATAATATCTTTTCCATCTACGATGATGTTGCCATTTGGCCCAGTGGTGAGAATCTTTGTTTTCTTGGTGTTGTATTCTTTTTAAATATACCCAGTAGATTCCAATTTGTAGTTATTGTAGTTGTCAAGTGCCGTTGAGTTGTAGGCGACTCATAGCAACCCTATGAATGAAAGACCTGAACACTTGTATAACTTTCATCATTTCTCCAGATTCATAGGGTTTCTGGAGGTAAGCTATTTCAGAAGTGGATGTCACTGCTGCTTCCAAGCCTTTTTTAATCAGGGAGCTCCACCAAACACTGTCCACCATGGGTAACCATTATTGCATTTGACACATCAGGGTCACTGTGTTTAGTATCACAGCCAGTTTTACCTCTGTACAACAAATTAACAGACCAGTTCTATATGAAATAGAAGAATGTTTGACCAAAAACAATTAAAACCAAATCATGGTTCAAACTCCATGAGCTCCGTCATTCCAAATTTCTCCATAATCATGCATTCTCATTGGTTCTCATCACCCAAAACTGCCTATCTGGGAGCATTCCGCTGCTTCTTCAATCTTTCCCTATTCTGATGCCACATGTTTCTTCATAAAGTCTAACTTCTTGAATGATTTTTTTCACCATATAGACTTGAGTACACATCAGGGAAGGATACATATATAAGCAAAAGATGAACAAAGGCGTGAAGCCTTTCTATAACTATTATCATTTCTCCAAGTTTATAGACTTTTGAGAGGCATGTAATTTAGCAAGTGGATGCCAGTCCTGTTTCCAAACCTGAATCAATCTGGGAGCTCCAAAAAACACTGCCCATGATGGGTAGCCAATTATGATGTTTGACACACCTATGGCCTAGTAGTCAATCATTGCAGCAACTCTGTTATTTCAGTAGAGCAAATAGACCTCTGGTGTACCATCAAAAAGTTTTCATCCAAAATCAATTAACATTTGGCAAGGCACTCGAGTCCTACAGTATTTTAAAATTCTGGCATGCCCAAATGCTGGTGGACTCTGGGCCAGAGAACCCCAATTCATCTGGCAAGTCCCATCTGCTGACATCCACTTGGGATGAAAAGAAAGCCATAAGAGCCCTAAGTGTGAGAGGCCATCCTAAGATCCAGCATAAACCGATTCACAATGCACTACTTCATTATAATTTCAGCATATTTCGTCCCTTTAGGGAGCTCTGATGGCCTAGGGGAAAGCTGCCTTGTCAGCACAAAAGTATTCAGTTCAAATCTACCAGCTGCTTTCAGGGAGAAAGATGGGCAGTCTCCGCCTGTGTGGGTTACAGCCTCTAAAAGCCAGCTGGAGAGGGTCACATATGAGTCATTTCTGACTTCATAGTACATAACAACACCAATCATATCTTTTACCCTAAAGTTACCTAATATTGTTGTTGGTTGTTTATGAGTTGCCTATTACTCATAATAACCCTACAAATGGGAGATGTGAACCTTGCCCTGTCCTGTACCATCCTTACAATCTTTGATATGTTCCAGTTCATCATTACAGTCACTGTGTCACCCCATCTTGTTGGGAGTTGTCTTCTCTTTCTTGACTCCCCACCATTCTTAGCATTCTTCTTCTTCCAAAGACTAGCTCCTCTTGACAACATGCAAAAAGTATGTGAGATGGAGTTTCATTATCCTTGACTCTAAGGAGCACTGTGGTTGAATGTTGTTATGTGCCATCGAGTTAACTGTGACTCGTAGTGACCCCATGAACAGCAGATCTGAACCTTGCGCTACCCTGGTACTATCCATCTCTGACACACTTAAGCCCATTCTTACAGTCACTTTGTCAGTCTGTCTTGTTATAGATCTTTCTTTCTTACAGATTTTCCCAATGCGGCATGTCTCTTGATATTTTTTGACTGTTGATAAGAAGGTATTGATTGTGAATTCAAGAAAGTTGAAATTGTTGACCATTTCAGTCTTTTCTTCATCTGTCATGGTGGTGTCTATTCATTCATTGAGGAGGACTTTTGTTTTCTTAATGTTTATATGTAATCCATATTGAAGACTGTGATCTTTGATCTTCTGAGACAGGCACTTCAAGTCGTCCTCATTTTCAGCAAGCAGGGTTGTTGTTGATGAGTCTTCCTCCAGTTCTGACACCGCATTCTTGCTGATGACATAACTGTTCTAAGTTTCCTGGGTTTTGTCTTTGCTACTCTCACTTATAAAAGTTTTTATCTTTGCTACTCTCACTTATAAAAGTCATTGCCATCAAGTCACTGTAAATCTCACAGTAGTAGATTATCTATCTTCATCTTGTGGAGCAGTTGGTAAATTTGAAACAGTTTCCTTTGGGTTGGCAGCACAATTTGCTACTCAGTAGATCACCAGTACTCTCTTTTGCATTGTAACCAGAGAATTTTATTTATAATATTTCTACTTTATAGATGTTACTAATATTTCTTGTTGTTGTTGTTGTTGTTATGTGCCGCCGAGTCGCCTGCGACTCATAGCGACCCTATGTACAACAGCCCTAAACTCCACTCTGTCCTGTGCCAATCGCACTGTCTCTGACACTCCCATCCCAATTATCCCAGTCACTGAATCAATCCACCTCATAGAGGGCCTTCCTCTCTTGCGCCGTCCCTCCACCCTCCCAAGCATGATGTCCCTCTCTAAGGACCGGTCTCTCCTCACTACATGTCCAAAGTAAGTTAGACGGAGCCTCAGAATCCTTGCCTCCAAGGAGCCACCCGGTTTAACCCTTTCCAGGACAAATCTATTTGTTTTCCTAGCAGTCCATGGTATTCTCAGTACTCTTCTCCAGCACCACAGCTCAAAGGCATCAATTCTCCTTCTATCCTCCTTGGTCATTGTCCAACTCTCTGATGTATAACAGGTGATTGTGAAGACCATGGCATGTATCAGATGCACCTTAGTCTCCAGAGAGACTGCTCTTCAGCACTTTGGAGAGGTCCCTAACAGCAGACTTTCCCATGGCAATGTGCCTTTTAATTTCCTGGCTGCTGGTGCCAAGAGTGTTGATTGTGGAGCCAAGCAAACTGAAGCTGTGTACAGTCTCAATCTCTTCACCATCCATCCTGATGCTGCCAATTGGTCCAGTGGTGAGAATCTTTGTCTTCTTGACATTGAGCCTCAATCCATATTTCTTATGTGACATAATTTAATTTACTATTCTTTCCTTGGAGTTCCAGTGGCCTCATGATAAAGAGCTGGACTTACATTCCAAAACACGAGGTTTGAATCCTTTCTGTTTCATGGGGGAAATATGGGCATTCTCTCCTGTATGATTTACTGCCTCTCAAAAGATACTGAAGGGTCAGCTATAGGTCATTTCCCACCGGAGGGTACTTAATAATATCAGTCCTTCTCTTTTGTTCTTACCTCTTCTCACAGTTCCAAGTAATTGAAGTAAGTAATTGAAGACTGTCTCTTTAAATCATGCTCACCCTTTAAATTGAACCATTAAATTGTGTACTTGACATTTTGTGTGGTATCTGGCCCTTTAAATTACATATTGAAATCACATTTGTGTAATTTAGTGCTCCAGTCTGCCCGATTAGTTTTTACTATTTTCAGTTTAAAGATATACTTAATAATAGATGTTGGAAAGGATGTGGAGAAAAGGCTACTCATACATTGTTGGTGGGATTGTAAAATGGTGCAACCATTCTGAAAGACAGTTTGACGTATCCTCTAAAAGCTGAACATAGAAATTCCATATGAACCAGCTATTCCACTACTTGGAATATACCCTGAGAATATAAAATCTGAGGCACAAACTGAGATTTGTACACCAATGTTGATAGCAGCATTATTCAGCATTGTAAGAACATGGAAATAGCCCAAATGTCCAACCACAAATGAATAGATTGAGAAATTATGTACATTCACACAGTGGAATACCATGAAACATGCAATAGCAACTTGGGAGGGACTGAAGAGTATTATGCTGAGTGAAATAACTCAGTCCCAGAAGGATAAATATTTTATAAGATCGTTAGTGTAGAATGAGTATAAGGATCCAGGTAGAGTGGGAGAGGCTGGAAGCAGAGGGATGTGGATGTACAGAGGCGAAAGGGGATTAATTATTGGATTGTACAATTTGATGAGTGGGGGGTGCGGGGAATTGAAAGAATTTGTTCTAATTTGTATTAGAATTTTGTAAATAAACGAGTGGAATAAGAGGAAAGGTAAATGAAAAAAAAAATAAAGATATCCTTAAGTTCTATCAGAAGCTTCTGCCCTCCTATGGTCAACTTTTCTAGTAATTCTTCTTTCCCCATAGTTTCTCTTGATTTACCTTTGAGGACCATAAGCCCTTGCTTTGGGATCAGGCAGAGGGAAATGAGATCACAGTTCTGCAACTTAGTGTATTTTCTCATTTTAACTTATTTTAAGTTTTATTGTTGTTGTTATGTACCATAGAGTCGCTTGTGACTCATAGCGACCCTATGTACAAGAGCCCTAAATGCCATTCTATCCTGTGCCAACCTAGCCATCTCAAACACACTCATTCCCACCACTTCAGTCGAAGAATCGATCCATCTCATTGAAGGTTTTCCTCTCCTGCACCGCCCCTCCACTCTGCCAAACATGATGTCCCTCTCCAAGGACCAGTCCCTCCTTGCAACATGCCCAAAGTATGTCAGACAAAGCTTCAGAATCCTTGACTCCAAGGGGCATTCCGGCTTCACGTTCTCCAGGACAAACCTGTTTGTTCTCTTAGAAGTCCATGGTATATTCAACACTCTTCTCCAGCACCACAGCTCAAAGGCATCAATTCTCTTTCTATCATCCCTATTCACTGTCCAACTCTCTGATGCATAGCACATAATTGCAAAGACTATAGCCTGGATCAGGTGTACCTTAGTCTCAAGCCTGACGTCATTGCTCTTCAGTGCTCTTGAGAGGTTCCTCACAGCTGACTTTCCCAAAGCAATTCATCTCTTGATTTCCTGGCTGCTGTTAGAGTGTTGATTGTGGAGCCAAGTAAACTAAAACTGTTAGCTATCTCAATCTCTTCACCATCCATACTGATGCTACCACTTGACCCAGTGGTGAGACTCTTTGTTTTCTTGATGTTGAGCTTTAATCCACATAGGAGGCTGCAGTCCTTGACCTTCTGCAGCAAGCGCTTCAGGTCCTCCTCAGTTTCAGCAAGCAGGGTTGTGTCATCTGCGAAAACCTTTAAGTTTTAGTAGTCTGAATAATAATACTGACTGTGGTTTTAAATAAATACGTTTGTAATCTAAAAGTACTAAGTACAAAATTTGTTCAAGTTGATATTTCTGTTGTTTTCAGCTATCTATAAAGACCCCATTGAAAAGTTCTGAATAAAATAAGTCATATAATCAGAATGAGTTCATGCTGTAAGAAGAGATTGAGTTGGAGACAGGCATGACTGAAGCCCAATTATATAATATATAATCATAAAAATATTCTACTTGATGTCATTTCAGACTGAATTACTTTTGCCTTTTAAGGTTTTCAATATTAGAAATTTATAAATAGTTAAGATTGTCATTCATAAATTTGTTTAGTTTTTTGCAATTAGTCATAACAAGGCATACATGTAAATCATTCGTTTTAGCACTAGTGAATCAGAGTTAATAGTTATAGAGTTAGTTCAATGGGTAGAATTCAAATCTTTATAGACTTTAGGCTTTTTAGCTTTTACGAGATATTCTAAAAACATGACTTGGCCATCGTTTGAACTAGGTTCGAGCCTCTGGGAGCTAGGGTCAATGGTAATGTACAGAGTCTCTGCAAATTATTGCTTTTCAGAGAAAGTTTGAGTCTAAAGCGTCTTTGCTCTGTCTTCTCTGTCTTTTTCTCAAAGGGAGCCCTAGTGGCTTCTTATTGTTATGTGCCGTCAAATCGCCTGCAACTCATAGTGACACTATGTACAGTAGTCCTGAATCCCGCCCTTTCCTGAGCCAGTCTCAGTATCTCAAACACACCTATCCGCATGACCCCAGTTACTGTGTCAACCCATCTCATAGGGTCTTCCTTTCCTACACTGTCCCTCCACCCTTCAAAGCATAATATCCTTTTCCAGGGACTGGCCCTTCTTGGCAACATGCCCAAAGTATGTGAGACAGAGCTTCAAAATCCATGCCTCTAAAGAGAAACTTTGTTTCACCCTCTCCAATACAGACCTGTTTGTTCTCTTGGTGGTCCATAAAAGGTTCAGTACTCTTCTCCAGCACCGCAATTCTAAGACATCAATTCTTCTATAATCTTTCATCATTGTCCTTCTCTCTAATGCATAGCAAGTAATTGCATACCTTAGTCTCTATAGACTGACATTATTGCTCTTTAGCATTTTGGAGAGATCCCTGGCAACAGATTTCTAATTTGTTTTTTGATTTCCTGACTGCTGATGCCAAGAGCAGTGGTAAGGAATTGTGTGGCCAATGCAAATTTAGTATATGTTTGTATATGAAAAATTTTTGGTGATACCATATTTAACAAAGACTAGTATACTAAATTAGAAATTATTAAAACTATTGTCTCCCAAGTTAGAAATAGATAATCCTGGTAAGAAATTCACTTCCTTTCCAATTCTATTTTTTTTTCTTTTACAGTTGCATATGTTGTTGCTTTGTTTTTTTTTACTTTTTAAAATTCATTTTAATGAACATTTACAGAGATTTTGGATTTTCATTCATTCATTGTTGCACTTTTTCCTTTACCCCCCTCCCCCCAATTCTTTTTCATTCTTCTGATTATAGCAAGAAAGTCTCAAGTTGATACTAGTGCTGGTATATATTTTGTGCTATAATCAGAAGAATTGAAAGAGAATTGAAAAGAATGGGGACTTCTCACCACATTAATGTCATCTTTTTGTTAAATCATTCATTATCCCTGTAATATTAGCCTAGTTAATTAACTACTTTGCTTATCAGTTTTCTTACTTGCAAAATGGGGATAATCTTGTTTAAAAGGTTTCTTTGAAGATTAAATGAAATGAAGTATGCAGAGTACCTAGCACAATGCCTGCAAAAGAATAAATATTCAAAATATTGACATAATATTAAGTAGAGTTGGAAGCAGGAGTGGCATCCTCTTCCTAAACACCATGCCTCTGGAAACACTGTGAACTTTGATAAATGTCAATAGTTGTAGAGGGGCTTCAGGCCTTTTGTTCATAGGTTCGCTCTAAGATGTGCTTGACTCAAAGGTGATCGTCAACATTAAGTAGAGAATGTGTAGGAGGCAATTAAGTCATAGTGGACAAAGCACATTGTGGGCATCCATCAGATATTTATTTAATAAACACAAAAGATTTAGATATGAATTGTTCGCAGAGTACTTTGAAGGCTCATTTTCTAACCACTGAAGATTTTTGAATGGTAAAGTTAACAGATACAGGTGCAATTGTGGAAAATAAACTTGTCAGTTGCTAGTTAATTCAGTGATAAAAAAAAAAAATCAGCAGCTCTTTTAAACAAACAAGACCAGGCAGGGTGGCTCCCCATCCTCACAGAACTTGGAAGACCCATAATTTTTAATTATAATTTTTCTTAATAAAGGATGGGGTTCCACAATCAACACTCTTGTCACCAGCAATCAGAAAATCAAAAGGTGAACTGCACTGGGGATGCCTACTGTCGGGGACTTCTCCAGAATGCTGAAGAGCAATGATACCAGTCTAGAGACTAAGGTGCACCTGATCCAGGACATGGTCTTCGCATTTACTTGCTATGCGTCAGAGAGCTGGACATGACTAAGGATGACAGAAGAAGAATAATCAATGCTTTCGAGTTGTCGTACTGGAGAAGAGTATTGAAATGTTTATACTGTGGACCACTAAGAAAACAAATCATTTGTTTTAGAGAAGGTGATACCAAGTTTCTCCTTGGAGGCTAGGAATTTGAAACTTCATCTCATGTACTTTGGGTACGTGGCCAGGAGAGACTTGGTTCATCTCATGCTCAGAAGGGTGGAGGGGAAGACCCAGATGAGATGGATTGATACAGTAACTGGTGCAGTGGGGGTTGGTGTATCAGAATCGGTGAGACTAGCTCAGGACAGAGTGGGCTTCAGAGCTGTTGTACATAGTGTTGTTAAGAATCACAGGTGACTAGATGACAAAGAACAACAGCAGCAGTTGTTATAGTTTAGGTGCAATTATTACAGTTTGTTGTTGTTATCTGCTGTCAAGTAACTTAGACTCATATGTACAACAGCCTTAAACCCAGCTCTATCCTGTGTCAAACATATTGTCTCTGACACACCTAACCCTACAATCCCAGTGACTGAATCAATCCATCTCATCAAGGGTCTTTCTCTTCTGTGCTGTCCCTCCACCCTCCCAAGTATGATGTCCCTCTCCAAGGACTGATCATTCCTTGCAGCATGTCCAAAGTATATCTGTTAAAGCCTCAGAATCCTTGCCTCCAAGGAGCAGCTTGGTATCACTCTCTTTAGGGTGAACCTTTTGTTCCCCTAGCAGTCCATGGTATATTCAGTACTCTTCTCCAACACCACAGTTCAAAGGAATCAATTCTATCACCCCAACTACAATTGTCCAGCTTTCTGATGCACAGCAAGTAATTGCAAAGAATATGGCCTGGGTCAGGCACACCTTAGCTCCAGACTGACATCATTGCTCTTCCATACTCTGGAGAGGTCCCTGACAGCAGACTTTCCCAGTGCAGTTCATATTTTAATTTTTTGGCTGCTGGTAACAAGACTGTTGATTGTGGAGCCAAGCAAACAGAAGCTGTTAACCATTTCAATCTCTTCAACATCTATCATGATGCTGCTAGTTGGCCCAGTGTTGAGATTCTTTGTACTAATAATAAATGCTTTGGAAGCAGTGAATAAGTTGAGAATGAGAGCATAGGGGGGGGCTTTGTGGTTATGAAGGAAGCATTCCTCTTTCTTCTTTTAAAATAAAGATAAGAATCCACAATATGAGGAATAAATTATAAGTGAAAAAGGGTGTGACTAAAATACTGAATATAAATCAGTAATGGATATTGATTAAGAAAGAGCTAGTATAATTTGTGGTATGACATGTGAGGAAAGACTAGAGGGAATTTAAAGCCTCAGATGGTATAGTCCAAAGCATAACTTCAAACTACCTCAGTTAAGTACACAAAATAAATAGAAGAAATAATTTTGTCTGTTCTCTTTTTTTATATCTTCTACATTTTCATTTTTCAAGTAAATACTGAAAAATTTGAAATATTCCTATCCTTAAAAAGTTTATGCCTAGTTTAGTTAAGACTCACAAAAAGAAACAATTGGCGAAGATATAAGCATAGCATTTTATAGATGGTAGACATTTATAGGAAAGAATAAATAAAAACTAATTTCTCCAAATGTGAGTTATTTTCCCATGCCATAGCTCCAGATCCTGTTATTTATTTGAGTTGATGAAATTTCCCTCTTAAAGAAATTTTGCTTTGATGAAATTTCCCTCTTAAAGAAATTTTGCTTTGGAGCACTTTTTTTTTTTATCATTGACTCAATGCAAAACCATTTGCCTTAAATAGAAGTTTAAAACAAACCTAGTAAAGGCAAAATAATATTACAAAATTCTTGCTAAATATTTTTTGTGTGTGTATTGTCTTTTATCAAAATATATAGCTGCACTAGTACCAAACCAAGATTATCTTCTCAATATTATCAGAAGATTGGAAAAGAATTGTAAAGACAGTGAGTTTCTAAGGATTTTGTCTCTAAATATGGCTTTTCTAGTATAGATGACTGACTATGGAAGAGAGTGACTATGCTAATGGGGCATGTTGGCTTATCCACAAAGGGATTGGCTGTCTATCATTCCAATAATTCTATAAGAAGGTTGGCTAGTCTCACCAATAAATTGAACAGCTCTAGTTGTGGAGATGGAATTCTTCCTTCTCCAGAAGAGGAAAGAGACCTCCCCCAGTCTGGTGAAATGAGTAGCAGCATGGTGGAACCAGAGACACGATGTGAAATGAGGCCTGGGAGCAGTGAGGGAGAGCCAATATTGGCAAGACTGAGAACTTTATTGGACAATTGAGAGGAAAGCCAATATTGGCAGAACTGAGAACTTGGGAACCCTGAGAGCCATGAGGCTTAAGGCTGAAGTTCCTGCGTGTACATTCCAGGAATTGTCTTGACTGAATTCTGTTATTTATCTGGATTATAACCTTTTGACTTCCCCAGTATGACTCTGTGTGGTCTGTGAGCTATCACATTGTATTTTGGACCTAGCAAAGCAATAAGATTGGTATTGAGATGAGTAGAAAGAGGCATGGGACTGTGGGGAACATGTCTGACCTCATGTGAATTGGTTTTGTGTGATTGATGCTATTCATGGGGACAGTTTCCCTCTGTCAAGTTGTTAAAGATCAGATATGGCTGTTCGCATGAGGCTCTTGCTCTTTTTACAGTTTTCCATCATGTAGTTTAGTGTTGTTTGTGTGTGTGTGTGTTATATCTGTAATTTATTCATATTTTGTGGTATATATATCTCATACATTGGGAAATACAATTTTAGAGCATACTCTTAATTCATCAAATGAAATAAATCCTACAATAACTGTGAGCATAGGGTAATATATGAGATAGGAGAAGGTCCTCTGGAAACGAATGTGTTGAATGAATAGGAGAAAGGCAGATACAGAATATTGGCAAGGCAGTGGTGAGATGTGGTTATAGTAGTTGGGATAAGAATGGGAACTCAAGAGATAAACTATGGCAAGTTGTGCCTTCTGATGTTTGTTTAGCAACTCTGTTGCTAAGTAGCAGAATTATAATTTGAAGACTTACTTTTGAAATCAGAAAAGGAGGGAGACTGAACTAGACTGAACTTAGATGTTTTCGAGGTTGTTTTTAAGTGCTCATCTACTAACCCAAAGGTTGGTGGTTTTGAGCCCATCCAGAGTATCCTCAAGAAAGGCCTGCCAGTTTGCTACTGAAAGGCCACAGTTCTGACAACCCAAGGAAACAAAGTTCTCTGTTCTGCATACATGGATCACCTTGATGGCAATGGGTTTTTCCAAGAGTTACTTTGCTTTCTTGGTTATTTTTAGCATGTTAATGTTATTATCTAATTGGTAATCTTGTATTATATATAGATTAGAAATAAACCAATGAGGGTTAAAACTCCCCCAAAGAGCTCTAGAGACATCTTCAATCTCAGGATTGTGAGTCCTTCAGAATATGTGTTGAATTTGATATTGTGTGTTCTCAATATCTTTTGAAAAATTAGGTTCAATTCTGAAGAAAGCAGCTGAAAAATATGACTTTCCAATACCTTTGAAGGAAACTTCCAAAATAATGAAGAAGAAAAAAAAAGAGGTGTGTTATTATAAAGAAGGGAGCAATATTTTAATTTTAGATAATCCTCTCTAAGTAAAAATATGTGAAGTTACCCAAATCAGTAAAAATAGTCTGAGTTTTTGAATAATTTAATTTATTGAAGTATGGAAATAGAAGTAATTTAGCAGAAATAGAACTTGATTTGGAAATATTTATAAATGCTAAAGAATAGTCCGTCTAGTGTTTGAAGGTATAAAGCATATTTTAACCAAAATGTAAACTACTGGAAAATTTTTCAAAGGATGATTTATGTTACATAGAATTTAACAAACAGTTAAAGGAAATGAAGTATAACAACGCTAAGAATTTCACAGAAAAGATTAATACATCCATTTGGGTGTCATACTGTTCTTTTCAAAGACAAAGGATGCACATTAAGTTTCTAGTAAGAAAACGGTAGTGAATATTTAGTGCAGAGACATTTTCACTGCTGGTGGTCCAAATGATATGGTAACTTGGGTGTTTTAGAAATACTCAAAATCATTTGTCCTACTTTGATTGTCACTATATATTTTTTGTACATTGGTTGAAATAAATTGTTAAGTGATAATGGCACATAAAATTGTATTGTCATTAAGCTTTCAGTTTGTTTAATATATACAATTATTGATATTAGACCAATTTTATTTGGACTCATAGTGACCTTCCATCAGGTTTCCAATGCTATAAATCTTTATGGGAGGAGACTGCCCATCTCATGGATTTGAACCTCTGACCTCATGGTTAGCATCCTGACACGTTACACACTATGCCACAAGACCTCTGTCTGTCTCTCCCATTTCCCTTATCTTCCTCTCCCTCCCCATCTCTTTTTTTCAGTCTCATTGCTCCTTACTTGGACCAACTCGTAGCTGACCCTACGTTGAGTTTTCTGAGGCTGTAAATTGAATGGAAATAGATTGTCCATCTTTCTATTGCTGAACTGCTCATGGATGTAACTAAAACTACTGTGTAGTATTTAATGAGCTAAGTATTTTGTATAATCTATCTATCTATCTATCTATCTATCTATCTATCTATCTATCTATCATCTATCATCTTTCTGTCTAATTTCTAATAATGAATTGTAATAAGTTAATCTTAGATAAGAGGTAAAAAGTTATTACATCAAACAACTGGTAAGTAGGAAAAACAAATTTGAAACTAGATAAATTTTAATCCCATGAGCTCCATTCTTTGGACTTTAGTATAGACTTCTACTAGGTACATTAATTCATTGATGCTTTCCACTAATTTTGCTTTTGTGTATCATAGGAGAAATATTTAATTATTACTAGAATAAAAGGCATTTAAAAAAATCAAATAACTTCCCTGTGGTTTAGACACTGGAATAGAAATTAACTCTTTAATGTGTTGGAACTATTTAGATATAACACTGTGTAGACACTGCTCTTGAAAGGAAACATCATTCAAGACATTTAATTTAAATAAAAACACAAATGAAATGCTAAGAATGTTAGAAAAAGAGATAAGATAAAAGTACATTTATCCTGAGGAAACAACTCAGTGCTAATTATAGCCTTATAACGATTATATCATTTTATATTGACATACAATACATTTGAGTCATTCCTGGTGTCTCCATCAAGATGTATTCCTACCTTAACTGTGCTTATCTTTTTTTTTTTTAAGGCTGTAGTATGGAAGAGCGTATACAAAGTAATTTCTAGAATGCTTCAAGAAAATGAAAAATACAGACTCAGGCTAAATTCCCAGCAATTATCTAGTGAAAGTAAGTTGACACAATTTTTATTATAGTAAAGAGTTATAAAGTATTCATCTGAGAGCTGCACAGTGAATAAGGATGACAGGAAAAGAAATAATGCATTTAAATTGTAATATTGGGGAAGAGTAGTGACTAACAAGTGGACTGAAAAAGAACAAACCCATACCTTGGAGTAAGTGCAATCAGAGTGCTACTTAGAGGCAAGGATGGTGAAGTTTTGTCTTACATACTTGGGCATGTTGCTAAGAAAGTATGTTCCTTAGAAAGAGGCATCATTTTGGAAGGGTGGCAAGTCAATGAAAAAGAGAAAGACCCTTGACGAGATGGGTTAACACAACATCGAGGGACTGCAGCATGAAGTGATTGCAGCAGTGGTCTCAAGTATGTCAGAGATGATCAAGGTGCAACAAGATAGGACAGGATTCAGGTCTGTTGTTCATAAAGTTGCTTATGAGTTTTACTTGACTCGATAGCACCTAACAACAACAACAACAAGGGAAATTAGTTACCCTTGAATCATCTTAAACTTATAGTTTTCACAACATAACATTCAGTGTTCAAATTAAATGTGAATTTCAATGTCAACTTTGAAAATACAAATTTGAAACCTTATCCATATTAATCAGAAAAATGTTTTAGTTGCAATATAAAATTATAAATTCTTTGTCACTTTAGTTACTTCCTTTACATGCATACTGCAGTCCAATTAATGCATTTAACACAAACTGCCCTTGAGTTATGGCCCTGATGCCATTATTTCATTCTTGGAGTACAACTTATGAATTAAATAAACTGTGCTCTAAAACTACATCATTGTAGAGTTGATGCGGTGGTTAGAGTCACAACATTAAATGTAATCTAATATGTTGATTAAAATAATCAGGAAGTCTCCATTCTCAATTTTGTTTGATAAAATTTGTGTAACTAATAATGCCACATAAATTGGTAAATCAAAATAGTTACTCTTTTCCTTCACAGGCATCTTTTAATGCACAGAGCACCACAATGACCTAGTACTTATATGGTTTCTTAGAGTATAACTTGAAACCAGCTTGTCTGTGGCAGTCAATCAACCTACAGTGCATTAGTTTACAAAGCACCCACTCATAATAATTATAACAATGCCATTTTGTAAGCAGCATGACACTGGAAACTCATTACTGTTTATGTAATATTGCATCAGTAGTAGTGTAACTTATTTGCAATAATGGCATATATGCTAATGTTCACATTAGTGATTAATAGTTTAACTTCTTACCTAATTTTAAATTTGAGAGAAAAAAACTTTTTAAGAAGCAAATGAGGCAGGAGGGGAGGGGATTAGTGTAAAGAAAGCAGTCAGTGGTTTGTTTGGTTTTTTTTTTTAAATGGAAAAGATATTTTAATAAGTAGAGTAATGTAAAAAAATGCTTGGACATTATTCTGAGTGTAATCCTAATTACTGCATGCTGTCTGTCGATCTTGTCAGCTTCTTCTGGGCTTTTGTAAGACCCTTTCTATTAAAAATAAAGTGAGCTTGTAAGGATGACTTAACAATTTAAAATGATATATACTGTTTTCCATATCTAACAAAAACCAAAAGGCACCCTTCTAATTTGTTATTTTATGTTACAGTTTTAAACCAGATTATAAAACTTTCTTTAAAAACTAGTAATTCTATAAATGAACATATTTATTTCTTACTAGAAAGCCAGTGATAGAAGTCAACTTAAATTTTCCTTATATTTTATGTTGTTCTTAGATACAGATTATACAAGATGAACCTTGTCTTCTTCTGGTAAGAATCCATTTTGTTGCCAATTATAAACTGTATCCTTTACACCTCCCTAGGGTATTGTTGTTAGATGCCCTTGAGTCAGTTCCAGCTCTTGGTGATCCCAGGCACAGCAGAATGAACTGCTTCCTGGTTCTATGCCGTCCTCACAATCATTGTTATGTTTGAGCTCCTTGTTAAAGCCTCTATACTAGTAATTTTGTTGGGAGTCAAACTCTTTAATCAATACCCATTACTCTTCTCTGCCAGAGACCATTGGTGGCCTAGTCTGTAGAGAGTTTTGCTGTAAACCCAAAGGTTCAAAACCACCAGTGGCTCCGAGAGTGAAAGGTAGGAAATCTGATCCCATGTAACTGATTGCCCCAGAAACCCAATAGAAGGTCAGATTTCATTTGGTTCTAACTTGACAACAGTGAATGACTAACCTAGTTTCTTCCTCAAACTCAGTGATTACAACAAAATTGCTGTTCATTAAGGTCAAGTCAGCTCAGATTCGTGGTGATTACACATAACAAAGTGAAATACTGTGTGATTTCATAATTACTGGCATACTCAAGTTTGTTGTTCCTATTTGTCAGTCCATCTCAGTGTGGGTTTCTCTTGTTTTTGCTGATTCTAGACTTTGTCAAACACACTGTCCTTTTCTAGAAATTATTGGTCATATGAACTCAATTAATATATATTGAAATAAAAATTTCATTTAGATTCACTTTGAATTATGCCATTGAATCTATCTATGGTATCAGTCATTGTTTATCTTTCTATAGCTCCCCTTCATTCTCTTGCTCATTAAGCATGCTGCCAATAAGAAATACATCTCAACATCAAGAAAACAAAAGTCCTCACAATGGGACCACTAGGCAACATCATGATAGAAGATTAAAATTGTCAACAATTTCAACTTGCTTAGATCCACAATCAGCACCCTTGGTATCAACACTCTAGAAATCAAAAGATGTGTTGTTTTGGGAAATCCTTCTGTCAAGAACCTTTCTAAACTACTAAGGAACAGTGGTGTCAGTTTAAAGACTAATATGTACTTGATCCAGGCCATGATCTTTTTAATCACCTAGTACATGTCAGAGAGCTGGGCAATGAATAATGACAGAGGAATTGATGCCTTTGAATTCTGGTGTGGGAGAATAGTACTAAATATCTCATGGACTGCCAAAAGAAAATATAGATATATTTCGGAGTTATTGCTTCTTGGAGTCAAGGATGGCTAAGTTTCATTTCACATGTTGCTGGAGGAGGCTATTCCTTGAAGGACATAATGCTTGGAAAGGTGAAGAGGACCCATAACAAAATAGATTGACATAGTGACATTGACAGTGTGCTCAAGTATGTCAGAGATGATGAGGATGGCACAGGATAGGACAGGGTTCAGATCTGTTGTTCATTGGGTCATTATGAGTTTTACTCAACTCGATGGCCCCTAACAATAACAGCAGCAACAATTTTGTTCTCTTGCTTTTTAAGAATGCCATCATATTTAGTATGATTTTTACTACTACTCCTTAAAGAATTTTATTGCTTTTAGTATACTGAAGATTCTTTCTGTATCTCTGACCATATTTTCACTTTTAGTTTTACATTTTTTTTATTATTCATTTCAACGAAAATTTACTTTGGATTTCCATTAATTCGTTGTTGCACTTTTCTCCCCTCCCAACCCTCACGCCTAGTACACTCCCCTCTTGGAAAAGTAAAAGAAAAATTCTTTCATTGTTTTACAATCCCTCTCCACAGGTCCACTCCACTCTGCAGCCTTCGCTCTGGCTCTCGGTCATGACAAAAATACCTAATCACATATCCCTTTTAAACAGTTTTCTCCCTCATCTGTTTCAATGCAGTATACATTATTTAACCCATCTTTCTCCATCTCCCCCCCAACCCCGATGTCACTCCTGTTTTACAACAGTGGAACCATGCACTATTTATCTTTTTTGTGAGAGAGATACTTCACTAAGCATAATGTCCTCCAGGGTCACCCATTTTGAGTAATATTGCAGCGTAGTATTTCATTGTGTGAATATACCACAGCTTCTCTATCCATTCGTTTGTTTATGGACACTTGGGTTGTTTTCAACTCCTTGCTATTGTGAACAAAGCCGTGATAAACATGGGTGTGCATATATCTACTTGGTTGACAGTTATGGTCTCTTTGGGGTATATTCCCCACAGTGGAATTTCTGGGTTAAATGGTATCTCTATTTGCAACTTTTTGAGAAAGTGCCATACCACCTTCCACAGTGGTTGCACCATTTTACGCTTCCACCAACAGTGAATAAGGGTTCCAGTTTCTCCACAACCTCACCAGCATTTGTTGCTTGCGTTCTGTTATATATTGCTATTCTGATTGGGGTGAGATGAT
>NW_006399783.1:15093581-15095369 GCF_000299155.1 Elephantulus edwardii
TTTAGTCCTAGGTCTATGATCCACCTTGAGTTGGTTTTTGTATATGGAGTGAGGTGTGGATCTTGCTTGAGTCTTCTGCAGATATTTTTCCAATTTTGCCAGCACCATTTGTTAAAAAGGCTGTTGTTTCCCTACTTAACTGATTTCATCTCCTTGTCAAAAAGTCAGTTGACCATAGATAGATGGGCTGATTTCTGGATTATTAATTCTATTCCATTGATCTATGTGTCTGCTGTCTTGACCATCATGGCAGCATAGTAGGATTTGAAATCAGGGAGTGAGATGCTTCCTATCTTGTTTCTCTTTGTAAGGAGTGCTTTGCTTATTTAGGGCTTCTTTCCATTCCAAATGAAACTGGAGATTGCCTTTTCAATCTCGTTGAAGAATGGCATTGGTATTTGTATTGGGATTGCATTAAATGTGTAAATTGCCTTTGGTAGTATTGCCATTTTCACAATGTTGAGTTGTCCTATCCATGAGCAAGGGATATTCTTCCACTTCTCCAGGTCTCTTTTTGTTTCTTGTAGTAATGTTTCATAATTTTCTTTGAATAGATCCTTTGTGCTTCTGGTTACATTTACTCCCAAGTATTTAACCTTGTGATTAGCTGTTGTGAATGGTATTGTTTTTCTTAATTCTGGCTCTGTATTCTCTTTGTCACTGTAGAGAAATCCAGCTGATTTTTGTATTTTGATCTTGTATCCTGCCACTTTGCTGAATTGGTCCACAGTGTCAAATCGTTTTCTTGCTGAGTTTTTAGGGTTTTCTAAGTGTGCTATCATATCATCTGCATAGAAAGATAATTTTACATCCTCTTTGCCAAATTGGATACCTCTTATTTCCCTCTCTTGTCTTATTGCTATCGCTAAGACTTCCAATACAATATTGAATAGGAGAGGTGATAGTGGGCATCCTTGCCTAGTTCCTGTCCTTAAAGGGAATGCCTTTAACCTCCCTCCTTTGAGAACAATGTTGGCTCTCCGGTTTGCCTAAATACTTTTTACTCTGTTGAAGAAATTCTTCTCTCATCCTATTTTGTTGAGTATTTTAATCAGGAAAGTGTGTTGGATTTTGTCAAAGGCCTTTTCTGCATCAATTGATGGGATCATGTGGTTCTTGTTCTTTGCTTTGTTAATGTGATGAACTACATTAATTGTTTTTCTTATGTTGAACCATCCTTGCATACCTGTTATGAATCCCACTTGGTCATAATGAATTTTTTCTTTGATGTATTGTTGGATTCTATTGGCCAGGACTTTATTAAGGATTTTTGCATCTGTGTTCGTGAGAGATACTGGCCTATAATTTTCTATTTTGGTGGTGTACCTTCCTGGCTTTGGTATCAAGGATATGTTTGCTTTATAGAATGAGTCTGGGAGAATTCTATCTTTTTCTGTTTCCTGAAATCGTTTATGTAGAATTGGTGACAGTTCTTCTCTGAGTGTTTGATGAAATTCATTTGTAAAACCATCTGGTCCAGGGCTTTTTTTTTTGTTGGAAGTCTTTTTATTACCTTTTCAATTACTTCTTTTGTAACAGGTCTGTTCAGATGTTCAGTTTCAGTTTGTGTCAGTTTAGGTAGGTTGTGCATTTTAAAGTATTTGTCTATTTCCTCTAGGTTTTCATATTTGTTTGAGTACAGATTATCTGAGAGACTGGGCTCTATGAGGATAAGTGTGGTGTCAGGATTGGTGGAAGATCTATCAACAGTCTGTGTTATGCAGATGACACAACCCTGCTTGCTGAAACTGAGGAGGACCTGAAACGCTTGCTGCAGAGGGTCAAGGA
>NW_006399783.1:15097014-15106142 GCF_000299155.1 Elephantulus edwardii
GCCTTTGAGCTGTGGTGCTGGAGAAGAGTATTGAATGTACCATGGACTGCCAAGAAAACAAACATATTCATCCTGGAGAGGGTTAAATCAGGCTGCTCCTTGGAGGCAAGGATTCTGGGGCTTCCCCTGACATCCTTTGTACATGTTGTAAGGAGGTCCTTGGAGAGGGACATCATGCTTGGGAGCGTGGAGGGACGGCGCAAGATGCGAAGACCCTCTATGAGGTGGATTGATTCAGTGACTGGGGTAGTTAGGATGGGTGTGTTAGAGGCAGTGAGATTGGCACAGGCTAGAACAGGGTTTACAGCTGTTGTACTTAGGGTCGCTATAAGTCGCAAGCAACTCGACAGCATATAATAACAACAACAACAAAGAGTTTTTCATAATATTCCAGTGTTAGCGTTTTTATTTTAGTTGATTCTGTTGTGATATTTCCTGTTTCTTCTCTTATTTCGATTATTTGTGTCTTTTCCTTCTTTTCTTTTGTGAGTTTTGGTAGTGGTTTGTTGATTTCCTTGACCTTTTCAAAGAACCAACTCCTAGTTTTGTTTATAGTTTCAATTGTTTTTTGGTTTTCTATTTCATTTATATCTGCCCTAATTTTTATAATTTCATATTTTTAGAGGTTGTCAGGTTTTCTTGTTGTGCTTTTTCAGTTTGCTGGAGATGTTGGGTTAGAGAGTCAATGGTCAGTTTTTCGTGCCTTTGATGTGTTTGCTTATTGCTATAAATTGACCTCTGAGTACTGCTTTGGCTGTTTCCCAGAGGTTTTGGTAAGTGGTGTTTTCATTGTCAGTTTTTTCAAGAAACTTTTTAATTTCATTTTTTATTTCTTCTAGTACCCAGTCATGTTCAAGCAAGGTGTTGTTCAGCTTCCAAATGTATGTTTTCCCCCCCTTTATCTTCTTATTGTTAATTTCTAGTTTACAGCATTATGGTCCGAAAAGATGTTTTGTATTATTTCTATGATTTTGAATTTATTGTTGCTTTCCTTGTCTATTCTGGAGAATGTTCCATGCACATTGGAGAAGAAGGTATACTCTGCTTTTCTGGGGTGCATTAGCCTATAAATATCTATGAGGTCAAGTTGGCTTATTGTGTACTTTATTTCTTAAGTATTTTGGTGAGTTTCTTTCTGGTAGTTCTTTCTTTTCCTGAGAGGTGTGTGTTGAAGTCTTTAAGTAGTATAGTAGTGTTGTCTATTTCCTTTTTCAATTTTGTTAATGTTTGTCTTATGTATTTTGCAGGTCTTTCATTTGGTGCATAGATATTTATTATTGTTATGTCCTCTTGTTCTATTGACCCTTTCAGCATTATTTCGTGACCTTCCTTGTCATTTGTGATTGTTTTTACGTTGGCATTTATTTTATCAGAGATTAATATTGCTACTCCTGCTTTTTTCCTGGTTGCCATTTGCTTGGTATATTTTCCCCCACACTTTTATTTTTAGTCTTTCTTTATCTTCATTTTTCAGGTGTGTCTCTTGTAGATAACATAATTGATGGATTTTGGTTTTTTATCCAATCTGCCACTCTTTTTCTCTTCAGTGGTGCATTTAAACCATTCACATTCAGTGTGATTATTGAGAGGCAAGGTTTTATTGGTATCATTGTGTTGAGGTGTTGCTAGTTACTTTGGTCCATGCTGCTTTCTGTGGTATGTCGGTAAGAAGGACATCTCTGAGTCTTTCCTGCAACACTGGTCTTGTTTTTACAAACTCTCTTAGGTTCTGCTTTTCTGGGAATATTTTGATCTCTCCTTCATATTTGATGGATAATTTTTCTGGGTACAGTATTCTTGGTTGACAATTGTGTTCTTTGAGTGTTTGATATATGTCTTTCCATCTTGCAGATGACATAAACTTGTTCAACAAAACAGAAGAGGAATTGAAGCATGTGCTGCAAAAATCAGACTGCATTCTTTAATATGGATTGCATCTGAACATCAAGAAAACAAAGATTCTTGTCCCCAGGCCAATTGGCAGCATCATGATATATGGAGAAAATATTGGGGTTGTTAATAATTTCATCTTGCTTGGATCCACAATCAACATTCTTGGCACCAGTCAGGAAATTCAAAGATGATGTGCTTTAGGAAATCGGCTGCCAGGAACCTCTCTAAAATACTAAAGAACAACAATAGTTTAGAGACTAAGGTGTGTCTGATGTAGAGACTAAAGTCATGGTCTTCTTAATTACTTGCTGTGTATCAGAGAGCTGAACAGTGACTAAGGATGACAGAAGAAAATTGATGCCTTTGAGTTGTGTTGCTGGAGAAGAGTATTGAACATACTGTGGATTGCCAAGAAAACAAAGAAGTCTGTCCTAGAAAGTGTAAAACTAGGATGCTTCTTGGAAGCAAGGATTTTGAAATTCTGTCTCATATACTCTGGGCAGGTTGCCAGGAGGGACCAATCATTGGAGGAGGATATTGTGCTTGGAAGGGCAGAGGTTCAGTGCAGGAGAGGAAGACCCTGGATAAAATGGATTGACACAGTAACTGATAAAATGGATTGACACAGTAACTGTTACAATGGGATCAAGTGTATAAGATACGGTGTAATTGGCTCAAGATGGGGCAGTGTTCAGGGCTCCCTCACTTGAATCCTCATACACATTTTACTGGTTATCTATTTCTACATTAATGGTTTTATCTGGTATTGTCCTAATGGAACTGAGTTAATTCATGTAGCACAATGCTCTTCAGTCCTTCTCAAGTTAGGTAGTGATTTTCAAAATCATTGTTCCTGCATGCTAGAAAGTGTTCCATCCTGTGAATGTACCATACTTTCCCAATCTATTCAAATGTGGTTGGACATTAGGGCAGTTTTCATGTTCTTGAGATGGTTAATGATGCTGCCATGGACATTGGTGTACAAATCTCTCTTTGTGCCTCAGTTCTTATTTTCTTGGGGTATATTATAAGCAGTGGAATAGCTAGATCATATGGAATTTCTACAGCTTTTTCAGAAAACACAAAATTACCTTCCAGAGTGGTTGTACCATTTTACAATCTCACCAACAGTGTATAAGAGTTTCTATCTCTCCACATCCTCTCCAACATTTATTACTTGCTGTCCTATTAAACTTTGCCACTGCTACTGGTGTGAGATGGTATCTCATTGTGATTTTGATTTGCATCTTTCTTATTGCCAGTGATTTTGAGCTTTTCATGTGTCTGTTGGCCATCCAAATATCTTCTTCTGTGAAAGTCGTTCTATGTCTTTTGCCCATTTTGTAATTGTTCATCTTTTTCTTGTGGAGGCCATGTAAGATTTTATTAGCTTTTGATATTAGACTTTTTTATGAAATGGTATTGCCAAATATTTTTCCCCAGCCAGGAGGTTTTCTTTTCACTCTGTTGAAAAATGTTTTTGATGCCAAAATGTAGAAGATCCCATTCATCAATTTTATCCTCTCAAGGGTGTGCATTTCTGGCTATATTTGACAGTCTCTTTATACTGTAAACTAGGCCATCTAAGCTTGATCTCAGTCTATCTTTTGTGAACTTTATGGTTTTTGGATTTACTTCCAGGCCTCTCATCTACCTTGAGTTGATTTTTGTGTATGGTGTGAGATGTGGATCCTATTTTTGCTTTCTGCAGGTTGCAGTCCCATTTTTCCAGCATCATTTGTTGGGGTTGTCAATTTTCCATTTGATAAGTTTTATTTTTTTGTTGAATATCAGTTGATATAGATAGCCTGGTCCATTTCTGGGTTCCTAATTTTATTCTTTTTTTTAAATTTATTATTAAATTCTATTAGTTTTAGTGAACATTTACAGAGATTTTAGGTTTTCATTCATTCATTGTTGCACTGTTTTCTCTACCCTCCTCCCCAGTTCGTTCTTCTTCCCCCCCACCCCCGAATGTCTGTTTTAATTGTCCAATTGCCACAGTGCTTGTCAAAGCCAGTTCTGATTAATCTCCTTTGTCAGTGTGTCCTTTGCCATTCCCTATCACTCCTCCCTGAGAGAGACTTCACCCTGATTCATAAGGAAAAGGGAATGGCGTATTCTTTTAGCTACTTCCTGCTGGAAAGGGACGCTGTAGGTTTCAGGGTGAAGATCTTCTCTCACTACTCTAAAGGGCCCCTTTGGCAATAGGAAACACATAGACTATTGTGGAGATTGATTTTTGGAATTTAGATGCACTGTTATCAGTTGTGCTTAGCCATACATGTTCATATCCTTGAAAATGTATCATGGAAGTTTTGCAGCCTAGAAGATACAAATTTAACTAACAAGTTAAAAGTACATGAGTCAAAAATTAAAAAGCAATAATATTCCGAGTAGAGGTTCTAATAGTGGCACAAATCAAGTTACAGAGGGAAGGTGGTTCTTACAACAAAAGGCCTATTGGTCAATGTACCAGTACCATGCTGTTTTGGTTACTACGACTGTGTAGTTTTGATGTCAGGGAGTGCTGTTCCTCCCACTTCATTTTTGTTTTCTAGAAGTGCTTTGCTTACTCAAGGTCTCTTTCCTATCCAGATAAACTTGATGATTTCCCTTTCAATCTCCTTGAAAAAATGATTTTGGTATCTGTATTGGGATTATTGACTTAATCTGCTTCCCTCAGGCCTGTTTTTAATTGTTTTTAGTCAAACTTTCTTCTAGGTTATATAGCCTTGGTCCGTTCACTTGCTGTACAGAGGTTACTCGTGTTTGCTGTGAAGCTGAAAATTGTGACACTGATGTGTCAAATGTGACAATGGTTACCCATAGGGAAGAGTGTTTTGTGGAGCTCTCCGATTAAAACAAGCTTGGAAGCAGGAGTGGCATCCACTTCCAAAGTAGCTTGCCTCTGGAAACCCTATGAACATGGAGAAAGGATGCAAGCTATACAAATGTTCAGGTCTTTTGTTCAAAGGGTCGCTATGAGTCGCCTTCAACTCAATGACACTTAACAGCAACAACATTGGGGTTATGTTGAACGTGTAGATTGCTTTTGGTAGGATTGTCATTTTCACAATATTGAATCTTCCTATTCATAAAGAGGGCACTTTTTCCCATTTATTTAGGTCTATTACTGTGTATTGCAGAAAACTTCTGTAGTTTGTTTGTTTGGTTTTTTTTTTTTTGCTTTCTTTTGTTTTGTTTTGTTGTTTACAGGCCTTTTCTATCTAGTTAGGTTCACTCCCAAGTATCATCTCAATTTATGGTTGACTATTATAAATGGCATATCTGTTTGTTCTCTTGGCCATCCCTGGGATGTTCAGTGCTCTTCTCAAACACCACAGCTCAAATGCATCAATTCTTTTGTATAATCCTAATTCACTTTTCAGCTCTTAGATACATAGCAAGTAATTAGAAAGACTATGGCCTGAATCAGATGCACTTTAGTCCTCAAACTGACATCATTCCTTAATAATTTTAAGAGCTCCCTAACTGCATATTTTCCCAGTGCAATGCATGTACTTATTTCTTAACTTCTGGTACCAAGGGTGTTAAGCGTACATCAAGCTATTGACAGTTTCAATCTCCTCTCCATCCATAATGATGTTGCCTGTTGGTCTAGTGATTAAGAATCTTTGTTTTCTTGACATTGAGATGCAGTCCTTATTTAAGGCTGTATTCCTTGATCCTCTGAAAAAGTACTTCAAGTCCTCCTCACTTTCAGCAAAGAGCTGAACAGAAGATTTCAAAGGACAGCTCAGGAGGACAAAGCAAAGT
This sequence comes from Elephantulus edwardii, assembly GCF_000299155.1. Classification (NCBI taxonomy): domain Eukaryota; kingdom Metazoa; phylum Chordata; class Mammalia; order Macroscelidea; family Macroscelididae; genus Elephantulus; species Elephantulus edwardii. Next base: position 15,102,688 of record NW_006399783.1, read on the forward strand.
ATTATAATGGAATGTGCAGATATCTGGATTTGGAGAATAAAAAGGGAAGAACTTGCTCTGCATTTCTCAAGCTGAGAAAATGGGAAAACGAATTTACCTTATGCTGTAATATTGAAAGATGCTATGGGCATCACTGAATGATGCAGAAATCATCATCAGAAGATGGGGGGAATACACAGAATAACTGTACCAGAAATAACAGATCGACACTGAAAAATTTCGGGAAGTACCATATTAACGTGAGCCAATGGTAATGAAGGAGGAAGTGGACACTGCTTTGAAGGCATTGACAAAAAATAAGGCCCAGAAATCGATGGGATACAAATTGACTTGTTTCAGTTAACAGATGCAGCCTTGGATATGCTCACCAGTCTATGCCAGGAAATCTGGAGGATAGCTGTATGGCAAACAGATTGAAAGAAGTCCATATTTGTTCCCATTCCCAAGAAACGTGATCTAGCTGAATGTGGAAACTGTCAAACAATATTATTAATATCACATGCAGGAAAAATGCTACTGAAGATAAACAGTACATCAATAGAGAACTGCTAGTTCAAGCAGTATTTAGAAGAGGCTATGATACCATGGATATCATTGCTGATGTCAGATGGATCCTGGTAGAAAGTAAGGAATACTAGAATTTAAGAGAGATGTCTGAAATCAAGTGAGAGACTCACTTTCACAGCTCACACAATGAAATGCTAACAGGGGAGGGTACTGCCTATAAATCTCGCTAGACAGAAACTTCTTGAGTTGAGAAAACTGGCCATGTGCCACTTTGCAGACAAAAGAAGACAATGAACTTTAAGAAAGAGGTTTGCAGTAAGGCATGATTTCCATAAGACTGCAGTGCAGACCAGAGAGGACCTGAAGGACTTTAGGAAAGGCAAACTTTCCTTCTTTACAGGCTCAGGAAGGACTTCCAGTAGAACAAGTTGCCCACCTCAGTAGGGTGAACATTTGAAGAGTGCACCTAATCAGTAAAATAACAAAGATAAAGAACAATCTATGCAGATATAATAGTTTAGTGATTACTACAGAGCTCCACAAGAAAAACACTGATAACTCAATTACAAAATGGGCAAAAGACATGGTAAGACTTTCACATTTGAAGACATTCAGATGGCCAACAGACACAGGAAGACATTCTCAAAGTAATTAGCAATAATAGAGTTGCAAATCAAAACCACAGTAACAAAAAAACAAAACAAAAAAACCACAATGACATACCATCTCACCCCAGTAGAAGTAGCAAAGTTTAAAAGGACAGCAAGCAATAAATGTTGGAGTGATGTGGAGGAATAAGAACTCTTATACACTGTTGGGATTGTAAAATAGTACAACCAGTTGGTAAGGCAGTTTAGCATTTACTCAAAAAGCAGAACTTAGAATTTCCATATGACCCAGATATTCCATTGCTAGGAATATACCCCAAGGAAAATAGAACTGAGACACAAATGGAGATTTTTCCCCCCCCCAATATTCATAACATTATTCACCATTGAAAGAACATGGAAACAGTCCAAATGTCCAGCAAGAAATGAATGGATTGAGAAATTGTGATAAAGTCATATGATAGAACACTCTGCAGCACTCAGGAGCAACTATTTAAAAAATAACAATATGGGCGAGCTCTGGTGGCCTAGTGGCAAGAAGCTGCAACTACAGTCTCAGAGGTTGTTATTGTTGTTATGTGCCATGGAGTCGTTGGCGACTCATAGCGACCCTATGTACAACAGCCCTAAACCGTGCTCTATCCTGTGCCAATCTCATTGGCTCTGACACACCCATCCCGAGTACCCCAGTCACTGAATCAATCCACCTCATAGAGGGTCTTCCCCTCTTGAGCTGTCCCTCTACTCTACCCAGCATGATGTCCCTCTCTAAAGACCTGTTTCTCCTTACAACACGCTTCAAATCCACCAGATGCTCTGCTGGAGAAGGAGGAACAATCTCCTCCTGTACAGTCAGATCTGATTTGACAGTACACACAAAAAATAATGAAATAAAATAAATTTAAAGAAAAAAATTAAAAAAAATACAATATGTGGGAGAGACTGGAGAGCATTATGCTGAGTGAACTCAGTCTGATGAGGACAAATACTATAAAAGACCATTATTGTAAAATAGAAGGATAACTGGTAAGATAGGCCTAAAAGACCAGAGGGGAAGAGGAGGGAGCTAGGGGATCTGAGAGTGAAAAAGGGTGAAATCACAGGGTCACAAGTTTGCTGGGTGGAGGGAAGGGGTGAAAGAATTAGGAAAGATCCAGTGGGGACCTTAGAAAATAATGAAAGGCTGGGCATAGATAAATAGTGATTAATTTTATAAAACAATGTATGGGAATGATTGAATGAAGCACAATATATGAATGAAGGAATATGTGAAACACAATGTATATGAATTTTGTGTGTAGATCAATTAAAATAAAGTAAAAAACACAGTAAATATGGGAAGTAGCCAACTGCTGCTTTGAGGCCTTGTGTTGTTGTGTACCACTGAGTCAGAGCAGACCCATAGCTAACCCTCCAGTTGGTTTTCAGAGGCAGTTAATTGAAAGGGAGGAGAAAGGTGTTCCCATCTCTTTCCTGTGAAACAGGCAGTGATCTTGAAATATGTGCCTTCAGGATTGCAGCACAACCTCTTGCCAGTAGACCATCAGAGTCCCCTTTTGTGTGCAGAACAACTAAATTTTGTATGCAGACCAATTAAAAAGTTTAAAAACACCAGTAAATCTGGTAAGTAGCCATCTGCTCCTTTGAGATCTTGTTGTTGTTAGTGCTATCAAGTTGAGTAAGACCCATAGCAACCCCATGAGCAAAAGATGTGAACCCTGTTCTATCTGTGCCATTCTCACACTTCTTGACACACAGAGCCCATTGCAGCAGTCACTGTGTCAATCCGTCTGGTTGAAGGTCTTCCTCTTCTTTGCCGACCCTCTTCCCTTCTTAGCTTCATGTCCTTCTCCAAGCAATAGCTCCTCCAAGCAACATGCTCAAAGTATACATCATCATTCTTACCTCCAAAGAGCACTCTGGCTGTGCCCTTTCCAAGACATATCTATTTGTTCTCTTGGCCATTCATGGGATGGTCAGTGTTCTTCTCCAACATCACAGCTCAAAGGTGTCAATTCTTTTCCTGTCATCCTTATTCATTCTCCAGCTCTCAAATGCATAGCAAGTAATTGGAAAGACTATGGCCTGAATCAGACACAGTTTAGTCCTCAAAGTGACATCATTACTCCTCAATAATTTGGAGAGGTACCTGTCTGCAGATTTTCCCACCGCTATAACTCTCTGATTCATAACAAGTGATTGTGAAGATGATGACCTATATCAAACGATCCTTAGTCTCCAGAGAGACACTATTGCTCTTCAGTACTTTGGAGAGGTCCCTAACAGCAGACTTTCCCATGGCAATGCACCTTTTAATTTCCTGGCTACTGGTGCCAAGAG
>NW_006399783.1:15107657-15111559 GCF_000299155.1 Elephantulus edwardii
GATGGGAGTGTCAGAGACAGTGCGATTGGCACAGGACAGAGCAGAGTTTAGGGTTGTTGTACATAGGGTCGCTATGAGTCGCAAGCGACTCGATGACACATAACAACAACAACAACAACATGTGTCTCCTTATATCCTGACTGCTCAAGAGTGTTAATTGTGGATCAAGAAGATGAAGCTGTTGACAGTTTCAATCTCCTTTCCATCCATCATGATGCTGCCTATTAGTCCAGTGGTAAGAATCTTCATTCTCCTAATATTGAGATGTAATCCATACCAAAGGCTGCATTCCTTGATCTTTTGCAACAAGTGCTTCAAGTCCTCCTCCCTTTCATTAAGCAAGGCTGTGTCATTTGCATACGGCAGGTTATTGATTAGTCTCCTTCCAATCCTGATGCCACACTCTTCCTCATAGAGTCTAACTTTTCGGGTAATTTGCTCAGCATACACATTGATTCAGTATGGAGAGAGAATATACCTCTGGCACACTGCCCTCCCAATTCCAAACCATGCAGTGCTCCCCTGTTCCATTCATATAACAGTTTCCTGACCAGATATAGTTTCCATATGAGCACAGTCAAGTGCTCTGGGATTCCCATTCTTCTCAATGTCAGCTACAACTTCTTATTATCCACACAGTCAAATGCCTTTGCATAGTAAATAAAGCACAAATAGACATTCCTCTGGTATTCCTTACTTACAGCCAGGATCCCTCTGACATCATCAATGATATCCCTGGTGTCACAGCCTCTTCTAAATCTTGCTTGAACTTCTGGGCATTCCCTATATATGTACTGTTCCAGCCATTTTTTCATGATCTTCATCAATATTTTGCTTGCATGTGATAACAATGAAATTGATTGTAGATCTTAGAATTGTTAAAATTTACTGTAACTACCTATTATCACATTTTATGTTGATTCTTACAATCTTATGTAATAAGGTTCAGTTTTTCTCATCTTTTATTTAGGATTCATCTATATTTGGATCTCTTTATCATTGAAGATTATGAAGAGTTTAAAGAGAAAACATTAAATGAATCAACATTTTATTTTGATGTGTTTCTTAGAATTAGGGTTTTAATAATAATAATAATAATAGATGAGCTACTTACTTTATATATAATGCCAAAGTATTTCTCTATGTGTTAATAAAAACTTTACTTATTGTACTTTTTTCCAAAACTAAGACTTGTTCCTTATATTATATGAAATGAATTTATATATATAAATATATATAAATTTTGAATTAGCCTAGCAATACTATTGCACGTGTTAAAAGTGCCAACTTTTCACTTTGATTAGAGTCTGCCATCACTGCTTCATTTCTCCCTTCTTTGAGATGTAACTTTTAAATTAAACTTTAATTAATTTGAATTAATGTTTGCTTCCTCATTTTTACCTGAATTTCTCAATTATTATAAAAATCTAAAATTTACATAACAATTATTTTGAAACCTGAAATAAAAGTTTTATTTTAGTTGTGATTTTAATGCAAGTTTACAGAGAAGTTAGATTTTTATTCATTCATTGTACATTTTACCCTCTCCCTCCATCCCCCAGTTCACTTTTTTAAAAGAATATTCAGTCATTGTTGCAAAATTGCCAATAGAATTAAATTTTAAAAGTGATAATTTCTTTATTATAATAAGGAATATACTAGGAAGACTTTGCCACAAAGATCAGAGGAGACTCCATTTTCCTTGCTAGGCCCTTTAGTAACAGATGCATTTTTAAAATGTCAACAAATGAGATGCATAAACTCGGAATATCATTTGTAAATGTTTTCAGTAAAGTCCTTTATTTTCTACTTAAAGTAATATTAAGTATTATCTACCTAACATTGTAACTTTAACATCCTGTGGACTGCCAAAAGAACAGTGTCTGTGGAGGCAAGAATGATGAAACTTTGCCTCACATACTTTGGGCATGTTGCTAGGAAGGGCTATTTTTTGGAAAGGGCCATGATGCTTAGAAGGGCGGAGGGTCGGAGAAGGGAGAGAAAGACCCTCACCCAGGTGGACTGACATAACGATTGCTGCTTTGAAGATGACACAGAATAGGACAGGGTTCAGATCCACTGTTCATTGGATTGCTATGAGTTATACTCAACAGCACCTAATAACAACAACAACTACATTACCTACATTGTTAATTACCTTCTGTGATGTTAGCGTAAAACTTGGTTTTTCTAGCTGTTAGATTAGCCCACTTTGGTCTCCAGCTACCTTAAATGCAGACACATGATCCTACAAATCATGAACATCTGTGGGATGAGCGAGAGCATGAGCGCTTCTTATACTGAGTTATAAGACTTGAGGGAGACTGGAGCAAGACCGTAATGAAAATAAAACCCTGGTGATGGTGGTGGAGAAAATGTGGCATTGCTGTGGAGAAACTGTGGCAAGGAGCCCTTAGATAAAGGCCACAGTTAAACATTTTGCTGTTCTTGAAAGATAGAAGGAAAACCTGACTCCTGAACTGAAACCAGATCCTGAACTAATTGAGGATTTGTGCCTTTGGACTTCTGGGCTGAAAGCAGGGCTTGCATTTTAAGATAGTCTTTGTCTCACCCACTCTCCAACTTACTTCCCGAATAACTTACTTAACCACTCTCAGTACCACAACTATGAGTAAAGCCTGTGAGTTAACAATGGATATCAGACTTGAATAATTGGCAGAAAGAGGTACAGGATCATGTGAGGTTGTGGGTTAGACCAAGCAGCTATCTATTTGCTGTATGGATAATCCTTTATGAAGTAGATAGAAGTCAGACTCGGCCACCACTGCCCTCACTTTGCATCTGCTCTCTAGGCAATTATGCAGGTTTTTATGCCTTCTGCAAATACAGTTTCTTTTCCTACATGGAAATGAAGACATAGTTGGAACTGGACTTAGTAGGGGAAGAGAAAAACACATTTGTTTGTGGTCAGTCTCCATATACACTATTGTTGTATACTCTCGAGTCATAACTGACCCATAGCTGACCTTCCAGTGGGTTTTCAGAGGCAACAAATCAAACTGGAGGAAATTGCCCATCCTTCTCTCAAGGAGCAGCTGGTAGATTCGAACGAAACACGTGCTTATTAGGGTTGCAGCTCAGCTTCTTACCATTAGGCCATATATAGTAGGCATTATTTTTCTTGAGATAGTGGGTTCTTTTAAATCCAGGAGAATAATTGGTGATATCTATTTTTTTGGGACATCAAAGAGTGGGCTTCCTCAATTCTCTTTACAAAAGTGTTACAAAGTATTAACCACACAAAATTCTTATGAAATAGTAGAAGATGAAAAGACCAAAAGTAATTAATGATTTTGTTTCTTTCTTTAACATAACATAATTATGAAACAGAAATAGCTTAAGATTAGGGGCAATTCTTTATTAACTCCATCTGTTTCCAATTGAAGGATACATTCCCTAGACAAATGAGCACTATTTTGTCCCCACACAGGGTTCAAAGGTCCTATGGCACAGGTCAAAATACATTTTTGTAGGAATAGGTTGAATAAAATTTTTAGGTTGCTCTATCCATGAATAAGCCTTCAAATTTTAGCTTTTTTAGCTTATACAATATAAATATATTAGGAAAAAAATGAGGCATTTACTTGTATTTCTGTAATTTATATTGCATGAAGTTGTTTTATCTTATGAGCAGGGATGTTACCTGCTGCACCTTATAGTTTAAGTTTTTCTAAAATTGCTTTGAGGGGCCATTGATGGCACAGTTTTTGGCTATGTGAAGAACAAATTCAAACCTAGAGTTGCTATAATCAAGGATGCTTTGGGCAGAATGTTAAATGATCCAGGAAATATTAAAAGAAGATGGAAGGAATATACTGAGTCATTGTATAGAAAGGAATTGGCAGATACAGAAGAACTAAATGAAATAACATATGAGCAAG
>NW_006399783.1:15117754-15118505 GCF_000299155.1 Elephantulus edwardii
CATAACAAGTGATTGCAAAAACCATGGCCTGTATCAGGTGCACCTTAGTCTCCAGAGAGACACCGCTGCTCTTGAGTACTTTAGAGAGGTCCCTAGCCGCAGACTTTCCCATCGCAATACATTTTTTTATTTCCTGGCTACTGGTGCCAAGAGTGTTGACCATGGAGCAGAGTAAACTGAAGCTTTAGACCCCAAAATTGTCAGTCTTGTCTGGGAGTTCAAGATGACTATTGCAACAGATTAGAGGACCCAGTAGCAGAGAATTGGGAGTTCTGGGAGGGATGGTTGGTATTAAAGTTGATAGAAGAAAGTGCAGGAGCACAGAGGCTTGTTTGTCATCATAGGAATGGGTTTTGTGCTGTTGGTGTTGTGGATGGAGATTGTTCTTCCTTGTGAAATGTGTGGAGTTCAGATGTGGCTACCCCCATGCCATTCACAATGTTTTAATATGTGTAAAAGACTACTACCCTGATGAAGACCTTTTACTGGTTTTAAACCCTTTGCTCTATTCAAATCACTGTGTACTATGTACTAGTTCCATATGAGGTTCATTAAGTGTTCTGGAATTTCCATTCCTCACGACATTATCTATAATTTGTTGTGATTCACATAGTTAAAAACTTTGAGCACACATACCACTCAGGTAACATGTTGGTTTATTAGACTTATAAGTTTCAGCAAGCAGGGTTGTGTCATCCGCATAACGCAGATTGTTGATAAATCAATAAATCGTCCACCAATCCTGACCCCA
>NW_006399783.1:15118605-15123925 GCF_000299155.1 Elephantulus edwardii
AAACGACTCGACGGCACATAACAACAACAACAACAGCTAGCTGAGGTTATTTATTGAAGAGGGACATGCTTGGAAAGATGGAAGGTCAGCGAAAGAGAGGAAGACCCTCAGTGAGATACAGTGACACTTCAGCAATGGGTTGTCATGTGTCAGAGATGGTAGGAATGCCACTGGATAGGGTAGGGTTCAGACTGGCTGTTCATGGGGTCACTATGAGTCATGCTCAGCTTGATGGCTCCTGTCAACAACAACAATGGCACACTGGTGAAAGGTTCATAGTTTAAGTCCACCAGCTGCTGCTCAGAAGAAAGATGTTGCAAAGTGTTCCTGTAAAGATTGTGACCTAGAAAGCCCTGTGGGGCAATTTTATTCTTCAGTATAGGGTTGTTATGAGTTGGAACCGATTGAATGACAAAAGTTTTGGTTTGACAGGAAGAATGAATTGTAATGATAAATTGTATTTGGGGAGATAGAAGTCAGACTCTCTACTTGATTTTTACTGACACCAACTCAATAAAATCAAACCAGTTGCCATTGAGTTGCTGCTGACTCACTAAGACCTCTATATGTTGCAGAATAGAATGTTTCTCCTTAGCAATTTGGAACTAGATCTTCAGGCCAGTCTCTAAAGGTTTCTTGTGGGTTTGAGTTTGAATCGTCAAATTTTGGCCTGGTGTCTTTGTGGCAAGAAGTGCACTGCAATCCCGAAGGCATATGATTTGAATCCACCAGCTGCTCCATTGGAGAAGAATGAACAATCTCTTCCCATAAGATTAACTGGTTACATTTACTCATAAGTATTAAATCTTGTGATTAGCTATTGTGAAGGGTATTGTTTTTCTTAGCTCCAGCTCTGTATTCTCTTTGTCACTATAGAGAAACCCAGCTGATTTTGTATGCTGATCTTGTATCCTGCCACTTTGTTGAATTGATCAACTATGTCCAGTAGTTTCTTGCTGAATCTTTAGGGTTTTCTGAATATACTATCATATCATCTGCATAGAGGGATAATTTTACCTCCTCTTTGCCAAATTGGATACCTCTTATTTCCTTCTCTTGTCTTATTGCTATCACTAAGACTTCCACTACAATATTGAATAGGAGAGGTGATAGTGGGCATCCTTGCCTAGTTCCTGTTCTTAAAGGGAATGCCTTTAAGTTCTCTCCATTGAGAACAATGTTGGCTCTTGGGTTTGCATATATACTTTTTAATATGTTGAAGAAATTCACTTCTAATCCTATTTTGCTGAGTGTTCTAATCAGGAAAGTGTGTTGGATTTTGTCAAAGGCCTTTTCTGCATCAATTGATAGGATCATGTGGTTCTTTGCTTTATAGAAATAGAAAGGCATGTTAAATGTTGTCAGGGATTAAAAAGTGAGCAAGGAGCTAGAGTACAATACATGTGATTCAAAAAACAGGATCTTTGTGAGAAAGGATATATTAGCTTTATTGCATTAATGTTAATATCCTGGTTATAATTTTGAAATAATTTTGCAAGATTAGGGAAAATTTAATAAAAGATCTTATTTTTTTACAATTATATGTGAATCTACAATTACCTAAAAAAGTAAGTAAGTATATATTATTCCTCATGTTCAAATATTGCCTATTAAAATGTTGTTGTTTGCCTCAAGTCAAGTATTACTCATAGTGCCCCTATGAACAAAAGGCCTTTCAATGACTATTATCATTTCTCCAAATTCATAGAGTTTCCAGAGGCATGTGATTTAGGAAGTGGATACCAGTCCTGCTTACAAACAAACCTGTCTTAAAACTGGAATGCCACCAAACACTATCCACCATGGGCAACCATTATGGCATTTGACTCCCAAATGGCACAAGGTTCAGCATCACAGCAATCCCATATTACCTCAGTGCAGCAAATTGACAGAGGAGTGCTGTACAATTTAGAAGAATGTTCCTCCAAAATAAAATAACATTAGACCCTTGCGCCCAGCGGACTTTTAAATTCAAAATACGTAGATATAAACAAAAGGCCTGAAGCCTTTCTATAACTACTGTAATTTCTCCAAGTTCATAGAGTTCCCATAAGCATTTGGTTTAAGAAGTGGATGCCATTCCTGCTTCCAAACTTGAATCAGTCTGGGAGCTCCACCAAACACTGCCCACAGGGCGTAGTCATTATGGTGTTTGGCACACCTATGGCATAGTTGTTCCATTAGGCATTTGAGACTCCTATGGCACAGGATTCAAGTGTCAAGCCAACCCAGATTACCTCAGCACAACAAATTGACCAGAGTGCTGTATGAATTAGAACAACAATCCTCTGAAATAATTGCAACAAGGCATTAAAATATAATCCCTCAGGCCCAATTTTTAAATATAAGGGCCCTCCAGAAGATCTTATTGACTCTGTACTTTGTGAAAAAAACCATTCATTGAAAATCTTTTGAGGCACAGTTTTACCTTGACATATATGGGGTCTCCATGAGTGAGAATCAACATCATGTTAACTAGCAGGATAGGAAATAACAATACATAATACACTAAGTTTCCTTTAAAATATTAATTGACAGTGTATCTGTGGGTCTTTGTCTAGATATTATTCTGTTCCAGTGACCTTTGTACCTATCTTTTCTCTAATTCTAATCTACAGTTACTTTAAAATTTAGTCCTTATCTCCATGCTTTCAGATTTGGTCATGTGTATAGAAATTGTATATTCTAGAAAAGTTGCAGTTTTAAGTAAAAGGAATCTGAAGAATCCCAGTAATTATTCCTGAAAAATTGGAGTAACTACTTCATGGAATGTGTCCTTATTTAAATATCTATACTTTCTAAGAATCTAGTGGCATATGATTTTTTTTTATGTTTTTGACAGTGTTCCAGTATGACCTCAAATGACTCCATTGGATTGCCAATTGTTATGTTGGTCTTCCTGTGCCTCCAACCTGTTCTCATTTTCTCCCTTTATCCTAGGAATCTGGTGGTGTTTAAAGCAAATTTTCAAACGATTGGTGATAGCCTAGATTTGAGGATGCATGATTACTTTATTTCTAGTATTTTAGAATATTCCAGAGGTTAGCTTTGGGTTTTTGTTGTTGTTTATCTGAGGTTTTTTGGTTTTTTTTTTTAAATCACTATAAAATGGAATCTTCCAGACATGAAGCAATAGAGACCAACTAACAAATGAAACAAACAATCCCAAGGAAAGGTATTTCCTAAATATGTACTACCCACTCCATCCTGCGGGTGGGAGTCTTCAATAATTTAATGGTCTAGGACAGAGACTGTGTTGACTCAAGCCATAAGTCTTACCTGAATCAGGTCCAAGCAAAGTGTTCATTTATTTACTCTTCATTTATTCTTGTAATATTTGTTAAGTATAGACCATGTTCCATATTCTGTTCCAGGAACTGGAAAAAGAATCAAAACATTTAAAAAAAATCTCTGACTTCAATAGAAGAAAGACAATAAGCAAAAATAAGAAATAAAGTATGTTAAAGTACTATGGGGGAAATAAAACAATAAATCAAAGAAGGGAAAGAGAATGTGTCCAAGAACACAGGTTAAGTAAGGTACCATTGAGTTGATTACCACTCATAGTGACTCTATGAACTCTGCACTATCCTGTGCCATCCTCCTCATCTCTGATATGCTCCAGCCTATTGTTATAGTCACTGTGTCAATTGTTGTGAGTCTTCCTCTTTTTTTTTTCTGACCCTCTACTTTTTGCAACATGTATTTTTCCAAGAATGAGCCCTTCTTGGCAACATGCCCAAGTATGTGAGATGATGTTTCATCATCTTTGCCCCTAAAGAGAGGATGGTATTTAGATAAAACAAACAAACAAACAAAACAAAAAAAAACCCAACTTAAGTAAGGAAGTTTAGATATGCAAATTCAAACAGAATAAATATACATTCAGTGTTGTAAGGGGGAAGAGAGTAATAGCAGGTGAAGTGAGAGGGTAACAGCTGTCAGGTGGTAAGTAATTGTGCTGCTAACTCAAAGGCATATTGTTTGAATCCAGCAGCTACTCCATGAGTGAAAAATAGACAATCTCCTCCCATGTCATTTACTGTGTTTTGAAACTCACCAGAGGGTCAGCTATCGGTTGGTGGTACATAACAACACAACTTTGAAGAATTTCCTTAGATTTAGTTGGAAAACAGAGGAGAGTTTTGTGCAGAGGATTGACATAACTGACTTTACTGAACAGTGGCTATTATTTTGAGAATGGATTGAAAGGAGGCAAAGCCCTTTTATGTGAGTCACTGAGCCACTCCTCTCATTTTTTAATGTGAACATAAAAAATAAAGCCCGTATAAATTTTCTAGAAAAGGATACTTTTCCTGGGGAATTTGCAAATACTAGTTTCTCCTTGGTGGAGATATATAATCTTATCTTCTGGGAGTAGGGCACTGAAGACTGTTTCACTTTATTTATGAACTATGGACAATGCTTCAGAGAGCTGGACAATGACTAGAGAGGATAGAAGGAGAATTTATGTCTTTGAGCTGTGATACTGGAGAAGGCTAATGAATATACCATGGACTGTTAAGAAAATGAACAGGTTCAACCAGGAGAGGGTTAAACCAGGCTGCTCCTTGGAAGCAAGGATTCTGCAGCTTTGTCTGACATACTTGGGGCATGTTGCAAGGAGGGACCAGTCCTTGAAGAAGGACATCATGTTTGGGAGGTTGGAGGGACAGCACAAGTGAGGAAGATCCTCTATGAGGTGGATTGTTTCAGTGACTGGGTAATCAAGGTAGGTGTTTCGGAGACAGTGAGATTGGCACAGGATAGAGCAGGGTTTACAGCTGTTATACAGAGGGTCGCTATGAGTTGCAGGTGACTCGACGGCACATGACAGCAACAGACAATGCTTGTTTCTGGTTTTTTTACTACGAGTCATTGAGTGAGTTTCAACTCATAGCAACACTTGTAGAATGAAACTCTGCCTGGTCCTGCACCATCCTCACAATCTCTATTGTTAAACCCATGCATTGTGGCAACCAGTTTATCAATTTGTCTTTCTGAGGATCTTCCTTTTCACTGACCCTCTTACTTTTCAAAGCAAGGTGTCCTTCTCCAGGAACTCACCCCTCTTGACAACATGCACAAAATACTTAAAATGAAGTCTCACCATTCTGTAATCTGTTAATCCTCTTTGGTTTCAGAGAACATCTCTCAGAGGATTTCAGGCCCATAAAAAGAATGTTCTGCAATGTCTTTCATAGCACTTATGTTTTAGTCAACAGTTTGATTTCATTTTATTAGTTTACTAAACCAAACCAAAATCAAGCAGATGAATATCAAGTTTATCCCATTTTCCTCTTTATATAGTCCAGGTTTT
>NW_006399783.1:15127200-15134581 GCF_000299155.1 Elephantulus edwardii
TCTGATTCCTATGCATGCCATCAGGTGAAATCCAGGTATATAAACTGCGTTTATGCCTCTTAAAAAAGGTATTTGCTATGAATAAGTCATTGATTATGCAAAACTTGATCATTCTCTCTCCAGCTCCATTTCTGTCACCGAGTCCATGTTTTCCAACTACTGAATCCAGCAAACCAGTATGAAATTAAAAAAAAAAATTAAAAATGAAAAGTAGATTGAGTAAAAACTTGATCAGACCTTGTAATTAATTGTATTAATTTGCATGGTAGAGGTGGTGATGATGGTGCAAGACAGGGCAAGATTTAGATCTATTGTTTATAGGGTTGCTATGAGTCAGCGATAACTTGTTTGCACCTTACAACAACATTGTAAAGAATGTCATAAAATGTATAAAAATGAGCAAATGAAAAATAAAAAAACAATTTTTTAAAAAACTACTTTAAAAAAATTATAGTTGTTTACTTACATAGTTCGTATATATTGTTTTTCTCATCAGATCTTTCCCATTTCCGTTACCCATCCCATAGTCCCTCCATCAAATTATGAGACCCTATGATTAACACTCCCCCCCCAGCTCACCCCTCTGCTACCACCCTCCCCATCTTGGATCCTCACACACATCTACAATAATGGTCTTATAACATTTTGTCATTATACAACTGAGTTAGTTCACTTAGCTTAATGCTCTCTTGTCCCTCCCAGGTTAAATAGTAATTTCTAAAATTGTTGCTTTTGCATGCTGCATTATCATGTGAATACATCATAATTTCTCAATCCGTTTGATTGTGGTTGGACATCTGGGCTGTTTCCATGTTCTTATGATGGTGAATGACTCTGCTATGAACATTGGTGTACAAGTCTCTGTTTATGCCTCAGTTCTCATATTCTCAGGGTATAATCCAAATAGTGAAATAGCTGGGTCATATGGAATTTCTGTGTTCAGTTTGTGAGGAAATGCCAAACTGCCTTCCAGAGTGGTTATACCATTTTACAATCCCACCAACAGTATTTAAGAGCTTCTATTTTGCTATATCCTTTCCAACATTTTTTGCTTGCTCTCCTGTTAAACTTTGCCACTGCAAATGCCACTGTATGATGATATCTCATTGTGGTTTTTATTTGCATCTCTCTTATTGCCAGTGATTTTGAGCAGTTCTTTATGTCTGTTGGCCATCTGAATATCTTCTGTGTAAATTCTTTCCAAGTGTTTTGCCCATTTTTTAATTGTGTTATCTGTCTTTTTCTTGAAAACCTCTGTGCTGTCTTTGTTACTGTATAGGAATCCCACTGATTTTTTTTTTTTATATTGATCTTGTATCCTGCCACCCTGCTAAATTCACTAGCTATAACAGATTTTTCTGGTGAGTCCTTGGGATTTTCTGTGTACACTATCATCTGCATATATTAACAGCTTAACCATCTCTTTGCCAATCTGGATGCCTTTTATTTCCTTTTTTTGTTGTATTGTCCTGCAAGGACTTCCAATAAAATATTGAATAGAAATTATAACAGTGAGCATCCTTGTCTGGTATCTGTTCTCAAGGAAAATGCTTTTAGTCTTTCTCCATTGAAAATGATATTGGCTTTTAGTTTTGAATACATACTTTTCACAGTGTTCGGGAAATTCCCCTCTATTCCTATTTTGCTAAGTGTCTTAATCAGGAAGGGGTGTTAGATACCTTTAGTTTTTATTTTCCTCTCTATCCTTCCCCCCCTTTTTTTAAAAGAGTTTAGGTTTTTTTATTTAAGTAAAGGTTAATGAATAATTTTGTTTTTTCATACAGTAAAAATGTCCCTTATTCTTACTTCTTGTGTGTATTCCCCCCAGGTACATTTCTTAGTGTCATTAGTTATACCTCGTTAAAGTTGTTAGCTTTACCCACAATTGGTACTGCTTTCTCTATCATTAAAAATACTGTCTACTCTATCTTCAAAGTCCTAATATAATTTTTTTTTAAGTAGAAATCCAAACTTTTCTTCTAGATGCACATTGACCTCCAACCTTTGGTTTAGATTCAAACATGTTAACCATTTGCACTGCCCAGGACTCTAGGGGCTGGGTGTTAGTGAAATATGTATAAGTGGATTCAAATATAGTTTGAGGCTTTATGGGATACTTCCTTGAGGGAGTAATATTGCAAATAAGTCTCAAGTATTATAAAAAATAATAAAAAATATAGATTAAAACTTTGAAAGATGGAATGTCAGAGGAAACATCATCAAGAAAGCCACTGGATTGAGAAGGAGGCTGTATATGGAAAGCCACTTGTGTAGTCAGTAATGGAAAGAGTGACATGAGCTGTGGCTTGGGGAGATGGCAGAGCCCAAATCACAAAGGACCTGGAACTCATTCTTAAAACAAACAAACAAAATTTGTCTGAAGAGGTTTAAGCAAGAGAGAAACATTATCAGAATCCAATTTTGAGAAATTTCTTGTATTAGAGTATAAAGAGGAGCTTTGCAGTGAGTAAAACATGATTGACAAGAAACATGTCTGGTGGGAGATAGACTGCCCTGAGGGGGAGCTGTGTAGGTAGATAGAGGTGAACTCATTTGAGAGATATTTGGGAGGTAGAATTATCAGGGCTACATGTGGGTGTGAAGAAAAAATCAATGCCAAGAATTCCTCGTAGGTTTCTGGCTGGGACAATGGGAGAATCATAGGGTGACTCAGTGAAAGAGGCAATGAGAGAAGGGGGGGAGAGTGTTGAGGAAAGAGACATGAGCTCAGTTTTGGACATGTTGACAACCAGCTACACAGAATCTCTGGGAAATGATTGCATTTATGGGTCTCCTATTGAGACCTTACTTCTAGAAATGATCATTTAGAGGTTAATGAAATAGAAATGGTGCTTGAAATAAAAAGATTGCTGAGGAAGACACAATGTTTGAGGACAGGGTGCAAACCTTCACTTTAAATCAGTCGCCACTCAACTTCATAACTCCTGATGAAACTGGCAGGGGATTTTGCTTAAGAGTGTCTTACAACCCAAATTCTGATCAGTCCTCCTTTTTTTCTCTCCCCTTCATCCTTAGAGCACTCCCTGATAAACCTCCTACATGCAAGCCTGTTTCAAAATGCACTTTTTGGGGAATCTAACTATAAACAGTCTTTCTACTCAATTATGATTTACTTTTCAAGGTACGCTAGGAAATTTAAAAAAACAACAACAAATGAATGGATCATTTAATGGGGAAATGGTGTCTTGGAATGTCTTTTAAACATAGAAATGCCCAGGCAAATTTTAAAGTTTTCTCAAAAAAGCCTTTACACTTATCAACATATTTCTTTCTAAAAGGATCCTTAGACCTTGATTTGAAGAGTTCTTTGTGAGGTATCTGCTTCTGTTATGTCAATGTTGAGTTTCACCTAAAGGGCTTGCTCCTTCATTTAAAGAATCTCCTCCTTCATATCTTTCTATCCAATCAGAGGAAGCACTTTGGCCTTTCTGCCATTTGCCTTTCTGGTCTCCTTTCTTCTTTTAAATCAAAAGTAGACAATGTCCTCTTCCCTTTTTAAGAAGAAAGAATGTTATACATTTCATAGCATTCTTACTGCAGTTATTTGAAATTTAAATATAGAGCTCCTTGTGTTAGTTTGAACGTAGCCTTCTTTTATACTTGCCTCTAGGAGATTCTTGGATTTTTATAAAGCTTATATTCTTATCAAGCCATTAAATTTTGAATAGTGTTCTTAAGCTGACAGCTTAGCAAGATTTATAATGAGACATTTAGTGCTTTTATTATCTTTCATGAGAGATACATTTACCCAGGGAAACAAACCAAAACACTAAATGCTAAGATGTAATGAAAAACCATCTCAGAAGCATCCTAAATACTTTGAAATTGCTGTAGGTAAAAAAAGGATTTTGGAAAGAGAATAATTTAAGTCTTTCAGGAAGAAGATTCACATTGTATTCTTTATCTCCACTTCCATATCTGAAAACATTTTCTCCAGGAATAGAAATTATTGAGTGTGCGTTGTTTTTGTTATGTGCCATCAATACACCTACCACTCATAGTGACTGTATGTACAACAGCTCTGAAACCTGCTCTCTCTTGGGTCAACTTTATTGTCTCAGTCACAATGACTTCCATTACCCTAGTCACTGAGTCAATCCATCTCATCCAGGGGCTTCCTCTCTCCACTCTTCCAAGAATGATGTCCCTCTCCAAGGACTGGTTCCTCCTTGCAACATGCACAAAGTATGTCAGATGGAGATTCAGAATCCTTGTCTCCACGGACCAGCCTGGTTTCACCCTCTCAAGGATTAACCTGTTTGTTTTATTAGCAGTCCATTGTATATTCAATACTTTTTTCCAGCACCACAACTGAAAGGTATCTATTCTTTTTCTATCATTCTCAGTCATTGTCCAGCTTTCTGAGGTATAGCAAGTAATTGTGAAGACTCTGGTCGTCTGGATCAGCTGCACCTTGGACTCCAGACTGACATCATTGCTCTTAAGTACTCTGGAGAAGTCCTTGACAGTACATTTTCCAAATGAAATTCGTCTTTTGATTTCCTGGCTGCTGGTACCCAAACTGTTGATTGTGAATGAAGCAACCTGAAGCTGTTAATAATCTCAATTTCTTCATCATCTGTCATGATACTGTCAAATGGCCCAGTGGTGAGAATCTTTGTTTTCTTGATGTTGAGCTTAAATCTATATTGAAGGCTGCAGTCCTTGGCCTTCTGCTGCAAATGCCTCAGGTCCTCCTCCGTTTCGGCAAGCAAGGATGTGTCATCTGCATAATGCAGGTTGTTAATGAGTCTTCCACCAATCCTGGTGCCATATTCCTCCTCATAGAACCTAGCCTCCAGGATGATTTGTTCTGCATATAGATTGAAAAGATATGGAGATAGAAGGTATCCCTAATGTACACCTTTCCTGATTTTGAACCACACAGTGTTTTCTTGCTTTGTTAAGATGATTTCCTCCTGGTCCAAGTAGAGGTTCCACATAGCACAATCAAGTGTTCTGGGATTCCCATTCTTCTAAAGATTAGCCACAGTTTGTTGTGATCCACATAGTCAAATGTCTTTTCAGTCAATGAAACAGAGATAGACATTCCTCTGGTACTCACTCTCTGCTTTCAACCACTAGCCATGAAACATTGGCTATGATGTTTTTTGTGCCATGACCTCTTTTAAATCCAGCTTGCACATCTGGCAGTTCTCTGTTGATGTGGTATTCCAGTCATTTTTGGATCATTTTCAGCAGGATGTTAGTGATTTTGTTCGATAATTTCTGCACTCTGTTGGGTCATCTTTACTGGGAACAAGAACAAATATGGATCTCTTCCAGTAAGTTGACCAGATGTTATTTTTTCCAGATTTCTTGCCACCATTTAGTGAGCACGTCCAGGGCAGCGTCTGTTTGTTGAAATATGTCAATTGGTGTATCATCAATTCCTGAAGGCTTGGGTTTTGTTTATGGTTTTTTTGTTTTGTTTTGTTTTGTTTTTTGGTTGGTTTTTTTTTTTGCTAATTCCTTTAGAGCAGCTTGAATTTCCTTCTTCATAACCATAAGTTTTTGATCATATGTTGTTTCGTTAAATTTTTCTGTATGAGCCAATTCTTTTTGGTACAGTCACTCTGTATACTATTTCCATCTTATTTTAATGCTTCTTGGATCATTTTTAATATTCTGGCCAAAGCATCCTTAAGTATTGTAACTCAAGGCTAGAGTTAGTTCTTCGATTCCTTCAGCTTAGGAAATGCCGAGCCCTTTAGATTTTCTGACTACAGCTCTTTGTACATTTCATTATAATACTTTACTTTGTCTTTCCAAGCTGCCTTTTGAAATCTCTTTTCAGCTCCTTAACTTCTTGATTTCTTCCCTTTGCTTTGGCTTCTTGGTGTGCTCGAGTGCAATATTCAGAGTCTCATCTGACATCCATATCGGTCTTGTCTTCCTCCTCTGTCTTTGTAATGACCTTTTGCATTCTTCCTGGATGATATTCTTGGTATCTTCCCATAGCTTATCTGGTCTTCGCTCTTCAGTGTTCAAGACCTCAAACCTATTCCTCAGATGATTTTGAAATTCAAGTGGGATAAACTCAAGGTCATATTTTGGTTCCTGCGGATTTGATTTAAAGTCTTTAGTCTGAATTTACCTATAAGTAGCTGATGGTCTGTTCCACAATCAGCACTTGGCCAAGTTTTCACATCTGATATGGAATTCTTTCTACAGATTTAATTTATCTGATGCCTGTGCATACCATCAGGTGAAATCCATGTGTTTAGTCTGCGTTTGTTTCTTACAAAGTATTTCCAGTGAATAAATAATTGACTGTGCAGAATTCTATCATTTTATCATTTTTGACACCAAGTCCATTTTTCCGACTTACCTGCTAATCATTATTATTAATGCATATTGACTGCATGTTTGATTAATTTTTGACTGTAAAAGTTGGTAGAAATCTTCTAGTTTCCTTCTCTTTGGTTCTGGTTGTTGGTGTATATATTTGAATGATAGTGGTATTTATTCACTAAATTTCCTTGTAAGCATATAGCTATTATCCTGTCACTCACAACATTGCATTTCAAGATGGATATAGAAATCACTTTTCACTATGAAAGCAACCCCATTTTCCCTCACCTTTTCATCTCTGTTACAGTAGATCATATTGTAGATTAAAATTGTCCCATGCCAATTCATCTCATTTTGCTAACACCTAGTATGTGCATTCCATTTCTTAACAATGTCCAACTTTCCTACATTAATGATTCTCACATTCTACATTCTAGTCACTAGTGTCTGCTTACAACTGTTCCTCCTCCTTTATTTTTTCATATTTGAGAGCTCAGCCAGAGTTGCTATGTCTGCTAGTCTACTCTAAATGTGCCCTATGGTACATAGGGTTTTCAAAGGCCTGTTATTTCAGAAGTGGATGGCCAATCCTTCTTCATAGTCTGCCTTAATTTGAATGGTCACCTGTAGAACAGTATCTGACAGACTAGCATTTTATAGAAAGCAGTAGATGAAGGACATTTCCCAATTACACAAGTAACCAATATATTCAGAGTTGCTTTCCCACCCTTGGCATGTGTGTCTTTACCCATCCCTTGCCCCGTTTCATCAGCATTCCCTTACACTCCCCCTCTACAGATTCAATACCTCTGTTCCCCTATCTAGCCATTAATATGATACCTTAGGTCTCAAGTCCTCTGTGCTTCTGTGATGCCTAGCAGCTTGTGCTGCTGCAGGTCTTCTGTGCTGTGGCCACTCTCCTTCGAGTTTAGGAGTCTCTAAGTCCAAATTCCAGGTACTAGTTTTAGGGAAGGGTTTCAATTTCAGAACTTGATATCGAAGGTTACACTGATAATGAGAGGTAAAGAAAAAAACAGAGATAGGTAACAGTATTCTATATTTTATT
>NW_006399783.1:15134681-15135524 GCF_000299155.1 Elephantulus edwardii
ATCATTTACTCAGTACACTAATTGAGTAAGTATGATGTATAGTACCTTTCTTGTTAAATATGGCTTTTCTAACCATTGATTTTTACTTAGTACTATTCAATTCATTAACATAGTACCATTCAACCATGAAGTGAATAAGTACTTTTAGGATGAGGACATGCAAATAAGATGTGTAGACTGATGAAGAGATTGGTCAGTCTTGTCATCTGCCAGTTTTATATTGAGCAGTTTTAGAGGCAGAAAATGAGAATCTGATAGCAAAAATGAAGCAGAGTGCAGCATTAGTTCACAGGGCTCAGAGATTCTTTCAGGAGATAGAGACCAAGATTGAAACATGCACATAAGCAGAAGTAGAAGTGGCAGATAATCAGAGATGTGAGACAGAGTTCACCTGGAACTGGTACACTCTGGAGCGAATGCTGAGAATCTCCAACTAGGCTTGCTGCATAACCAAGGGTAGGGAGAGTCTATGCCATTGATAAGAGTAAAAGAACTTGTAATATGGCCTAGTAGAATCTATAGAATCTAGGAGGCTGAGGTTCAGAGGTCCTGGGAGCACATTTGAGAAGCTGTCCTGACAGAATTGTGTCATGTTTCCAATTTGTATTGTAACCTGTTATTCCCCTAATGTTGTTGTTGTTGTTGTTGTTATGTGCCATTGAGTCGTTGGCAACTCATAGCGATCCTGTGTACAACAGCCCTAAACCGTGCTCTATCCTGTGCCAGTCTCATTGACTCTGACATGCCCAACCCGATTACCCCAGTCACTGAATCAGTCCACCACATAGAGGATCTTCCCTTCCTGCACTGTCCCTCTACTCTACCCAGCATGATGTCCCTCTC
>NW_006399783.1:15145524-15150882 GCF_000299155.1 Elephantulus edwardii
AAGTATTTTTTATATAAAGTATATGGTTATCTCATTACACATGAGAAAAGCTAGAATTGATTTTTTGATGCTGGGACTGTAAGATTGTTTCACATATATTTTTTGACACACTCAAAAAAGTAACTGACAATCTAAATTTTAAAACATTGTATAAATTATTGGCTAATTATATGGAAAACATTGTATAAATTATTGGCTAATTATATGGAAATATTATCAGGAGAGGTGCCTAATTTTGTCATGTTGGAAAAATAGAAAGTTGACAAAAGAGAGGAAGATCCTTAAGGAGATGGATCTGCACAATGACTACAAAAATAGGCTTGAGCACAGGAAAGCCCTATGAAGATGATACAGCAGTTAGCTGTCACAAGGTTTTGATCTATTTTATATAGACTTAATAGTCCCTAATAATGATCTAAAGAGCGCCAAGGACCAGCAGACAACTTGTGGTACTGTCTACCACCAGACTCTTAGTATCAAGAAGCTAAGGTGATTGATAATTACAGGCTGCACAAACAGATCGTCTGAGTGCTCTCTTAATCCCTGTGTGTTTGCCAGTCAGAGCAGTCAGTCATCAGTCACTGGCCGCCTACTAAGTACTATGTTAAGTGTGTTCCATAACAGTCGGACTTCTGCAGATTAAATGTCTATGAAATTTAGCGATCTTTGGATGAAAGAGAAGTACATTTTGATACTCATAAGACTAGAGGTTCAGGAGGATTATGACGTCTTTGAGGAATCTTGACATAGGTGATTAGAAGAAAGGATGCATTTCTTTTTTCCTTAATATTGAGTGTAAACTACAGTAGAGTAGCTTGGTAATTATTTCAACTAGATAACTAGAGTTGTAATTTTAAGAGTACCTTTTGAGAGAGGGGTAAAATGAGAATTAGTGATTAGGTATAAGAGATTGGGATAGAGAGCTAGAGACTAAATTTGTGAATTATCTATATTTAAAAATGAGCTCATTTAGAGGAACTAATTTTAGTTTTAGAAATATTTTTAGTTTGCCAATTTGTGGTTTTAGGACTGCATTTTTTTTTAACTTTTCCCTGACCATTTAACTATCATATTTACTAGCGTGGGTTCATTTTAAGTAATTTGTCGAAGCTCTGGTGGCTTAGTGGCAAAGAAGCTACTCTGCAATCCTGATGGCTTGTGGTTCAAATCCACCAGATGCTATGCTGAAGAAGGAGAGGCAATCTCCTCCTGTGCCAGTTGGGTCTGATTCGATGGTACACAACAAGAAAAAAGAAATTGAGTTTTGTCTCATTTCCTTTTTCAGTCTTTTCTTGGGGAAGAGTAGACCATCCTGAAAAGAGAGAAGGAAAAAAAATAGTATATTAGTCAATATTTTCCAGTAAAGAATGAGTGTAAACATTTACTATTGATTAGGTGAATACTGAAATAGCTTAAATCTAGATATTTTGTCCCGGACATTGCTTGTTAACTGTTAAAGGTGAAATTATCCTGATTCTCATTCTGAACCTCCTCTTTTGGAAAAATAATAGATTTTAATAAAACTATTAGTCTCTTGTTGATGAAAATAATTGAGAATTCAGTTACTTTCCCAGAGGTTGATGGTTCAGACTCACCCAAAGATTCCTCAGAAGACCACCTGGTGCTCTGCTTCTGAAAAGTGACAGCCTTGAGAACACTATGCAGCATTTCTGCTCTGCACAAATAAGATTTCCATGAGTTGAAATAATTTAAAATACTACTAGCAATAAATGTTGGAAGGAGGAGTGGCACCCACTTCCATAATAGCTTGCCTCCGGAAACCTTATGAACCTGGAGAGAGGATGAAAGGCACCCAGGTGTCGAGGACTCTCCTTCGAAGGGTCGCTATAGTCGCCTGTGACTCGACGGCACTTAACAACAATAATTACAACAAAAACAGAGTTTGTGTGGAAAGCCAGTAAGAGAAAGAAGGAAATAGCATGGAAGAAAAAAAAATTTTTATCTCCTTTTTTCCCCATTTAATTTTTTAATTATTATAAATTTTCATAAACGTTTACAGAGACTTTGGATTTGATTCAGTCACTGTTGCACTTTTCTCCCTACCCACCCATCCCCCTGTTCCCAGTTCAGTCTTCTCTTTGAAAAGTCAAAGAAAAATTTTTTCATTATTATACAATACCTTTCCCTCCCTGCAGTCCACTCCACTAAGAAGTCTTCATGTTGGACTCTTGTCATGACAATAATACCTAGCCATACATCCTTTTTATATATTCTCTACCTCATCTGTTTCAATGTAGTATACATAATTTATCATATCTTTCTCAGTCTCCCCCCACAAGCCCTATGTCAGCACCCTTTTACAACAGTGGCACTATGCATTATTTGTCTTTTGTGACATTATTTGTCTTTTCTGAGATATTTCTTTCAGCATAATATCCTCCAGGATCACCCATTTTGCATAATATTTCATGGGTTCCTTGTTTTTCAATGCAGCATAGTATTCCATTGTGTGAATATACCAGAGTTTCTCTATCCATTCATTTGTTGATAAGCACTTAGGTTGTTTCCATCTCTTTGCTATTTTTATTAAAAAGATGGTAAACATAGGTGTGTATATATCTGCTTGGGTGGCAGTTATGTTTTCTTTAGGGTATATTACCAGTAATGGAATTGCTGGGTCAAATGGTATTCCTCTTTGCAACTTTTTGACAAAATGCCATACTGCTTTCCAGAGTGGTTTCACCATTTTTCACTCCCACCAACCGTGAATAAAGGTTCCAGTTTCTCCACAACCTCATCAGCATTTGTTGTTTGCTGTTCTGTTAAATTCTGCTATTCTTACTGGGGTGAGATGATACCTCAAAGCTGTCTTGATTTCTGTCTCTTAGAGCTAGGGGTTTTGAACATTTCTTCATGTGTTTGTTTGCCTTCTGAATATCTTCTTTGGTGAAATGTCTGTTCGTATCCTGTGCCCATTTTTCAATTGGGTTATTTACTTTTATCTTGTTGTGGTGCTCGAGTATTTTATAAATTCTAGATATAAGTCCCTTAACAGATATGTCAATACCAAATATTTTTTGCCCCAATCTATGGTTTCCCTTTTTACCCTGTTGGAGAAGTTTTTGGATCCATAAGTATTTGATTCTTAGAAGGTTCCAGTCATTTAGTTTATCCTTTCCTGGTTGTAGGTTTTTCAGGTTGCTGGGAAGACTGTTTTTGTGGATTAGGAATTATAGAGTTCTTCCAAGCTTTTCTTTAATGAAGTTTATCATCTTTGGTTTTAGTCCTAGGTCCATAATCCACTTTGAGTTTGTTTTTGTGTATGGAGTGAGGTGTGTATCTTGCTTGAGTTTTCTGCAGATTTCCAATTTTGCCAGCACCATTTGTTAAAAAAGTTGTCATGTCCCTACTTAACTGGTTTCATCTCCTTGTCAAAAATCAGTTGACCATAGGTAGATGGGCTTATTTCTGGATTCTCAATTTTGTTCCATTGATCTATGTGTCTGTCATTGTAATAGTACTATGCTGTCTTGACCACCACGGCAGTGTAGTAGGATTTGAAATCAGGGAGTGAGATTCCTCCTACCTTGTTTCTTTTCTTAAAGACTGCTTTGCTTAATTTGGGTCTCATTCCATTCCAAATGAAAATGGGGACTTCCAATACAATATTGAATAAGAAGGATGAGAGTGGGCATCCTTGCCTACCTAGTTATTAAAGGGAAAGCCTTTCATCTCACTCCATTGAGAACAATGTTGGCTCTTCAGTTTGCGTATGTACTTTTTACTGTGTTGAAGAAATTCCCTTTTATCTTATTTTGTTCAGTATTTTAATCAGGAAAGGGTGTTAGATTTTGTCAAAGGCTTTTTCTGTATCAAATATTCAGAGAAGAACTGTCACCAATTCTACATAAACTATTTAAGAAAATAGAAAAGTATGAAATTCTCCCAGACTCATTCTATGAAGCAAACATATCCTTGATACCAAAACCAGGAAAGGATACCACCAAAATAGAAAACTTTAGGCTAATATCTCTTATGAACCTATATGCAAAACTCCTGAATAAAATCCTGGCCAGTAGAATCCAGTGATACATCAAAAAAGTAATTCACCATGACCAAGTGGGATTCATAACAAGTGTGCAAGGATGGTTCAACATAAGAAAAACAATTAATGTAATTTGTCATTTAAACAAAGAAAAGAATAAGAACCACATGTTCTATCAATTGATGCAGAAAAGGCCTTTAACAGAATCCAACATCCTTTGCAGTCCTTGAAGAGAGACATCATGCAAGAGAGGAAGATCCCAGAAACAAAGATTGGAACTTTCAACAATTGCTTGTGAGATTATAAAATGGTAAAACAACTCTGAAAGGCAGTTTGAGTTTTCCTCAAAATGCTGCATGTAGATACCTCCTATAACCCAGCAATTCTACTGCTAGGAATATACCCAAGGAGATTAGAATTGAACTGAGACATGGACGGAAATATGTACACCTATGTTCCTAGCAGCTTCATCCACAATAGCAAGAAAATGAGAACTAACTATAAGCCCATCAATGAACGAATGGATAGAGCAATTGTGGTATATTCACACAATGGAATACTATGCAATACTAAGAAACTATGATTTCATAATATATTATGTATCATGGGGGAGTCTAGGGAGACTTAATGCAGAATGAACTAAGTCTCATAAAGACTGATACTGCATAAGATCATTATGAAATTAGAAGGAGAACTGATTAAGTTATAGATAAATGTCCAAAAGCAGAAGCAGAAAGCTGAAAGGGATGACAAAAGGAGAAGGGTGGAAACACTAGGATAGTAGAGGCTAGTGAGTGCACGAGGGGGTTGTGAAGGAATAGGAAATATTCAAAAAGGACTTGAAAAGACTTTAGTAATAACAGACAAAGATCAATAGAAATTAATGATATAAAACACAGTGTATATGAATGATTATATGACACACAATGTAAATAAAAGATTATATAAAACCTAAAGGATCTGAGTAAAATGCATATACTACAATGCTATAAACTTCGATGATTTAAAAAATATTTTTATAAGCTATTTATACTGAAAACTATAGTATCAGGTAATTTTCAAAATATTAATTATTTCAATATTGTCTAATGCCAATCTATTTCATTAAAGGCAAAATTTCTAAAGTGTGAACTCTTCAACATGTTGTTGTTGTTGTTGTTATGTGCCGTCGAGTCGTTTGCGACTCATATCGACCCTATGTACAACAGCCCTAAACCGTGCTCTATCCTGTGCGAATCTCATTGCCCCTGACAAACCCGTCCCGAGTACCCCAGTCACTGAATCAATCCACCTCATAGAGGGTCTTCCCCTCCTGCGCTGTCCCTCCACTCTACCCAGCATGATGTCCCTCT
>NW_006399783.1:15151682-15160047 GCF_000299155.1 Elephantulus edwardii
CTTTGCATAATCAATGAAACACAGATAGACATTCTTCTGGTATTCCTTGCTTTCAGCCAAGATCCATCTAACATCAGCAACAATATCCCTAGTATCACGACCCCTTCTAAACCCAGCCTGGACTTCCAGCAATTCTCTGCTGATGTGCTGTTCTAATCGTTTTTGGATAATCTTCAGTAGAATTTTGCATAATCAATGAAACACACATACACATTCTTCTGGTATTCATAGAGGAGCATTTATTTAGAGTGCTCAGTGATCTCCATGTCTTAAAAATGCCTCCTTCCTTTCATGTAAGAAATGCTTTTGCTATTTCAATTATGTGGTTTGAATTGGAGGCATCATCTTTCATTTTACTTACCAGAAGTAGAGGTTCGATTCCACCTGATGTTTTGGACTGAAGAGCTGTCTTACTTTCTTAGTGCTACTGTTACAGAAATACTACAAGTGAGTTGCTTTGAAGATACTTATTTTTTAAGTTCTGGAGGGTGGAAGTCTATTTAAATCAAGGTGTTGGTTGAATTTTAGATGATTTTCATGTGATGTCTGTCTTTCCCTGTATCTGCATGTGTCTCTGTGTCTATGCTGCTCTTTATTTAACTCAGAAGTGCTTAAGTTTTGGATCCACTATATTGGAAATAGTTGGATGTGTCCTCAACTGACTAATTGCATTATACTAGATTACATTATGGAAGGAAATGACATTGCATTATAGGCAAGCTTATTGTACTATATTACATTCACAGATGTCAGTTTAAAGATTGCTATTAACCCTGATATTTTTACTTGCTACATATGCCTGTGAAAGTTAGATAATGAAGGAAGACCAAAGAATTGAGATCTTTGAATTGTGAGGGTGATAAAGACTATTGAATATTCAAGGAAGTTCTAATGGTGTAGTTTGTTGACAGTTGCCCTATAAACTCAAAGTTTGCACTTTTCTGGTTCTTTAAACACACCAGTCTCTGTGGGACAGAAAGATGGATAATCTCCTCTCAGGTGGTTAATAACCTCAGAAAACCTGCTGGATGGTCAGCTATGAGTCTATTTCAACTTGAGAGCAGTGAGAGATAGGGAGAAGTTGAAAATACTATGGTCTGCCTAAAGAATTAACAAATCTATCTTGGAGGAAGTGCAACCAGGGTGTTCCTTACAGGCAAGGATGGTGAAACTTCATCTCATATACTTTAGGCATGTTGCTAAGAGATCCAGTCCTTGGGAAAAAACCCACATGCTTGGAAAAGTAGAGGGTCAGGAAAGAGAAGAAGATCTGCAAAGAAATGATTGACACAGTGACTGTAACAAGTGATTTGAGCAAGGTGGAGATTAAGAAGATGGTGCAGGATCAGGCAAGGTTTTGATCTGTTGTTCCTAGGGTCACCACTAGTGAAAGTCAACTAGATGACATCTAACAACAACATTAACAGATACAGAGGCTAAAATTCTCACAAGGATTTTGACAAACCATTAACTGGACACCCTTATTAAAAATTAGAAAGCAAGTGTCCATTTCCTCATTAGCTCTGATGGAAAAGTTTGTCATTGTCTAAGGATAGCTACAATTTTGGCTTAAACACACAACAAGCCATGCAGCTGCTTGAAGCACAATTGCCACTGCAACATGGATTTGTAGGACCACAATATTAGACAGGATTGAATGTACTAGGGTAAGTCAAGTCTCTACTGCTTTCTTCCTTCATCCTTCCTTCACATTTCTTAATTTTCATTTGAGACTCCCAATAATAAATCACTTTTTAAGAAGCACTTGCTGTGCTCGCTTCAGCAGCACATATATGAAAATTGGAACAATATAGAGAAGATTAGTGCCTGGGCAAGGATGACGCGGAAATTCGTGAAGGGTTCCATATTTTTGTAGAGAAACTAGAACCCTTACTCACTGTTGGTGGGAGTGTAAAATGATCCAACCACTTTGGAAGGCTATATGGTGCTTTCTCAAAAGGTTGCAAATAGAAATACCATTTGAGCCAGCAATTCCACTTCTGGGAATTTACCCTAAAGAAACCATAACTGCCACCAAAGCAGGAATATGCATACCCATGTTTATTGTGGCTTTGTTCTTAATAGCAAAGAGCTGGAAACAACTCAAGTGCCAATCAACAATTGAATGGGTAGAGAAGCTCTGGTATATTCACACAATGGAATACTATGCAGCACTAAAAAACAAGGAACTCATGAAATACTGTGCTAAGTGGATGACCCTAAAGGACACTATGCTGAGTAAAATATCTCAGTTACCAAAGGACAAATATTGCATAGGGCCACTATTGTAAATCAGGACTGATATAGGGTTGAGGGAAGACAGGGAAGAAGGGGAGGAATGATGTATATTGTATTGAAACAGATGAGGGAGAGAACTGTTTAAAAGGGATATATGATTAAGTATTATTGTCATGACAGGAGTCCAGAATGAAGGCTGCACAGTGCAGTGGACTTGCGGGGAGGGATTCCAAAGCAATGAAGGAGTTTTTCTTTTACTCAACAGGGAGAACAGTGAATTGGGGGGAAAGGGTGGGCAGGGAGAAAAGTGCAACTATGAAGGACTGGAAACCCTAAGTCTATGTAAACTTTCATTAAAATTAATTTTTAAAAAAGAATTTAAAAAAAGTGCCTGCTGAAGAAGGTCAAGGATTGCACCCTTCAATATGGATTGAAGCTCAACATCAAGAAAACAAAGGTTTGGGGGATTCCAAGATGGCATTGGTGGAGAAAACAGTGTGAGGAGCTGAAGGAGCAGCAAGCTGCGTAGAAATGAGCCACTAGAGAGACTGTCACGGCACACAGAGACCTACGCAGAGTTGGAACTTCTCTTAAAATAAAGTTTGGGAGCTACAGGAGCATCAAGCTGCACTGCAGGCCCTGGCTGAAGCCCAAAGCCGCCAGTTGAGCTGCTGTGGGACCCATCTGCCAGGAGAAAGAAGGTTAGCAGGAAATTGACTGAATTCTCTTAAGACCACTAGAAGCGAGTAGGTCTCTTGGAATTTGGCTTTTTCTTGTGTCCCCTCTGACCACCCAGGATTGGGCAGGATAACTGAGTTTTCTTGGCCACCGCCAGCTGCCAGGGAGAGCACCCAGGAGCAAGTGGACTGGTGGGAGTTAGGCTGAGTCCTCTTGGGCCCTGCTGACAGCCCAGGATCTGGTGGGCCAGTGAGGATTTAACTGAGTTTTTCTTGGGCACCACTAACTACCCAGGAGAGTGCCCAGGAACTAGTGGGATGATAGGCATTTGACTAAGCTTTCATGGACACCACAGACTGGCCAGAAGCGAGTGGGTCAGTTGGAATTTGACTGAGTTTTCTTGGGTCCTCCTGGACCCAGGGCCCTGTTGGGGCAGGAGCCGCTGGGTGAGGGCACCAGGGTAAGGGCCGCTGGGCAAGGACCCCTGAGTGAGAACCACTGCTTGAGAGACTGACAGTTGGAATTTGTATGGGGACCTCACTCGTGAGCACACCTGGACAGCTGAAATCTGAGTGAGGCTTCCACAAGTGGCTGACCTGCCCCAGTTGTCACCTCACCACCACCCCGCACTCTGCTACCCACCCCCATCTGGCTCTACACATGTGCCCACACCTCCAGTCAATGAACTTTTCTTTAATCTGGAGCACCTTGATCTGACTTAGCTACAAGAGGCTGCTTTCACAGGCCCTAGAATGAATTTTCCCTTGAGTTAGAAGTTCAGAGGAAAACACAGTCGGAGTAAGCTGCCCAACTGATTTCTAGAGCATTGCCTTCAGATCAAGAACCTAACATTCTTGAAGAAAGCAACCTATTTCACACACTACACAAGTGCAAAGCAAGATGTCACTACCAAAAGGTGACACAGTATCAATGGATTTCCTGAAACCAGAAAGTCTGATGGAAATTTTTGAAATAAAATTTAAAAGAAAAATGATTCAATATTTTCAATGGATGAAAGACAACTTGAAGAATTACAGTACACTGCAAGCAAAAACTAGGAGGAACTTAAAAAAAAATCCAAAACAATGCACATTAGCCTAATGAGGAAAAATAACCAAACCCAAACACAGCAAAACCCAAAAAACTAACGAGGCATTAACAGCACTGGAAAAACAAGAAATCATGATCCAAAATATGAAGTCCAGTGTTTCAGATGCTGTCAACATGATGGAGGGACACATGAACAGAGTTGAAGAGACAGAACACAGTGAAATAGAAGATAGTATTGTCACCACTGATCTGCTAGAGCAAAAAGTAGAATCATAAAGAAAGGAAAAAGAACAAAACCTAAGAATAATGTAGGACACAGTCAAGAGAAATAACATTTGTATCATTGGAATCCCATAACAGGAAGAAACAAGTAAAGGCACTGAAAAAGTTGTGGAAGAATTACTAGAGGAAATTTTTCAGGCATAATGAAGAATGAGAGAATATATATTCAAGAAGCTTAGCCAACACCATATAGAATAGACCCCAAAAGAAAAACATCAAGACATATCATACTTAAATTTGCTAGAACCAAGGACAAGGAGAAAATCCTTAAACCAGCAAGGGAGAAACAAAGAGTAACCTGTAAGGGAGAGCAGATATGGTGAAGTGCCAATTTCTCAGCAGGAACCATGTCAGCAAGAAGACAGTGGAAGGACATATATAAAACACTCAAAGAACACAACTTTCAACCAAGAATATTTTTCTCAGCAAAATTATCCATGAAATATGAAGGAAAAATCAAGATATTCCCAGAGAAATAGAACCAAAGAAAGTTTGTAAAAACAAGACCAGCATTGCAGGAAACACTGAGGAATGTCCTTCTTACAGAGGTGCCACAGAAAGCAGCATGGACCAAAGTAACTAGCAACAACCCTAAAAAGAACTCACCAAAATGCAGCAATAAAACTCTGCCTTCCAATAACCACACTGAATGTGTGAATGTTTGAATGCACCAATGAAGAGAAGAAGAATAGCAGATTGGCTAAAACCCCAAAATCCATCAATATGCTGTCTATAAGAGACACACCTGAAAAATGAAGATATATAAAGACTAAAAATAAAAGGATGGGCGAAGAAGATACCAAGCAAATGACAAGCAGAAAAAAGTAGAAGTAGCGATATTAATCTCTGATGAAATAAATTTCAGTGCAAAAACCATCACAATGGACAAGAAAGGTCACTCCATAATGCTTAATGGGTCAATAGAATAAGAGGACACAACGATAATAAATATCTATGCACCAAATGAAAGACCTGCAAAATATATGAAACAAACATTAACAAAAATGAAAA
This sequence comes from Elephantulus edwardii, assembly GCF_000299155.1. NCBI lineage: Eukaryota > Metazoa > Chordata > Mammalia > Macroscelidea > Macroscelididae > Elephantulus > Elephantulus edwardii. The sequence goes on from NW_006399783.1 coordinate 15,156,942, forward strand.
AGGAAATGGACAACAGTATCATAGTACTTGGAGACTTCAGTATACCCCTCTCAAAAAAGATAGAACTACCAGAAAGAAACTCAACAAAGATGCTCAAGAATTAAACCACAAAATAAACCAACTTGACCGCATTGATATTTATACAGTAATGTACCCCCCCAAAAACATAGTATACCCTCTTTTTCAGTGTGCCTGGAACATTATCCAGAAGAGATCACATTTTAGGTCACAAGGCAAGCATCAATAAATTAAAAAACATAAAATTATAAATTAATAACAAGAGGATAAAGGAGGAAAAAACCATACATTTGGAAGCTGAATAACACCTTGCTTGAACATGAGTGGGAGAAATTAAAAAGTTTCTTGAAACAAATGACCATGAAAACACAACAAAACCTCTGGGAAAGAGCCAAAGCAATAATCAGAGGTGAATTTTATAGCAATAAGGAAACATATCAAAAGGCAGGAAAAAAATCACAATTGACTCTCTAACTCAACATCTCCAACAAATTGAAAAAGAACAGCAAGGGAATCTGACAGACACACTCTAAAAAAAACTGAAATTATAAAAAATAAAGCAGAAATAAATAGAAAACCAAAAATACAATTGAAACCACCAATAAATCTAGGAGGTGGTTCTTTGAAAAGGTCAATAAAATGGACAAACAACTAGCATAACTAACAAAGGAAAAGACACAAATAATCTTAATAAGAGATGAAATGGGCAAAGTCACATCAGAACCAACTAAAATAAAAAGGCTAACATTGGAATATTATGAAAAAATTATACTCAAACAAATATGAAAACCTAGAGGAAATTGACAAATACTCAGAAATTTACAACCTGCATGAACTAAAACCAACCCAAATTGAACAACTGAACAGAACAATTACAAAAGAAGAAATTGAAAAGATAATAAAACAACTTCTAGCCCAAAAAAGTCCTGGACCAGATAGTTTTACAAGTGAATTTTAGCAAACATTCAGAGAAGATCTGTCAGCAATCCTACATAAAGTATTTCAGAAAATAGAAAAAGATGGAATTCTCCCAGACTCATTCTATGAAGCAAACATATCCTTGATACCAAAGCCAGGAAAAGACACCACCAAAATAGAAAACTATAGGCCAATATCTCTCATGACCATGAATGCAAAAATCCTGAATAAAATCCTGGCCAATAGAATCCAACAATACATCAAAAAAAAAAATAATTCATCGTGACCAAGTTGGAGTCATAACAGGTATGCAAGGATGGTTCATCATTAGAAAAACAATCAATGTCATTTATCACATTAACAAAGGAAGGGGCAAAACCCACATGATCCTATCAATTGTTGCAGAAAAGGCCTTTAACAAAATCCAACACCCTTTCCTGATTAAAACACTCAACAAAATAGGATTAGAGGGGAATTTCTTCAACATAATAAGAAGTATTTACACAAACACAAGAGCCAATATTGTTCTCAAAGGAGAGAAGTTAAAGGCATTCCATTTAAGAACAGGAACTAGGCAAGGATGCCCACTATCACCTCTCTTATTCAATATTGTATTGGAAGTCTTAGTGATAGCAGTAAGGCAAGAGAAGGAAATAAGAGGTATCCACTTTGGCAAAGAGGAGGTAAAATTATCTCTCTATGCAAATTATATGATAGTATACTTGGAAAACCCTAAGGACTCAGCAAGAAAACCACTGGACATAGTTGACCAGTTCAGCAAAGTGGCAGGATACAAGATCAACATACAAAACTCAATTGGATTTCTCTGCAGTGACAAAGAGCATACAGAAGTGGAGCTAAGAAAAACGAAACCTTTCAAAATAGCTAATCACAAGATTAAAGATTTAGGATTAAACCTAACCAGAAGCACAAAAGATCTATTCAAAGAAAATTACAAAACATTACTACAAGAAACCAAAAGAGACCTAGAGAAATGTAAGAATATGCCTTGCTAATGGATAGGAAGACTCAATATTGTGAAAATGACAATACTACCGAAGACAATTTACACATTCAGTGCAATCCCAATACAAATACCAATTTCATTCTTTTGATGAGTTGGAAAAGGCAGTCCCCAATTTCATTTAAAATGGACAGAGGACCCAAATAAGCAAAGCACTCCTTACAAAGAGAAACAAGATAGGAGGCATCTCACTCTCTGATTTCAAATCCTGCTCCATTGCCATGATGGTCAAGACAGCATGGTACTGGTACAATGACAGACACAATGGAATAGAATTGAGAATCCGGAAACCAGCCCATCTATCCATGGCCAACCGATTTTTGACAAGGAGATGAAATCAGTTAAATGGGGAAATGACAGCCTTTTTATGGTGCTGGCAAAATTGGAATATTAGCTGAAAGAAACTCAAGCAAGAGCTCCACCTCATTTTATAAAAAAAAAAACAACAAAAACCAATTCAAAGTGGATCACAGTCCCGGGACTAAAACCAAGGACTATAAATTTCATTAAAGAAAAGCTTGGAAGAACTTTAGAAGTCTTAATCCACCACATAAACAGTCCTCCAAGCATCCTGGAAAATTTACAACCAGGAGAGGATAAAACAGATGAATGGGACCTTCTCTCTTTTTATGCTTATTATTTTATAAATTTTTTTCTTTTATTTAATTTCAGTAAAAATTTACAGAGACTTTGGTTTTCCACTCATTCATTGTTGCACTTTTCTCCCCTCGCAACCCTCCCCCCTAGTATACTACCCTCTTTGAAAAGTAAAAGAAAAATTCTTTCATTGTTTTACAAACCATCCCCCAGGTCCACTCCACCATGTAGCCTTTGCTCTAGACTCCTGTTATGACAAAAATATCTAATCACATATCCCTTTTAAACAGTTTTCTCCCTCATCTGTTTCAACGCAGTATACATTATTGAGCCCATCTTACTCAGTCTCTCCCCAACCTCAAAGTCAATCCTCTTTTACAACAGTGGCATCATGCACTATTTGTCCTTTTGTGACTGAGATACTTTGCTCAGCATACTGTCCTCTAGGGTCACCCGATTTTGAATAATATTGCCGGAGTTCCTTGTTTTTCTTTTTGTCCCCCATTTATTTCTATTTTTTAAAATTATTATTAAATTTTATTAGTTTTA
>NW_006399783.1:15160723-15196037 GCF_000299155.1 Elephantulus edwardii
TAGAGGTGAAGTAAGGAACTGCTTATGAGGTTTTCCGTCCATTCTAACAACTAAGAAATAGTGAGAAGAGTTGGGACCTCAGAAGGCTTTTATGACCAATTAGTAGGCTCTGTGTCCAGGAGAAAATGAATATACTTACCAGTAATGTTAATGCTCACCCAAAGCTCTTCTGGGAGGAGGAGTTCCTTGTTTTTCAGTGCATCATAGTATTCCAATGTGTGAATATACCACAGCTTCTCTATCCAGTCATTTGTTGATGGGCACTTAGGTTGTTTCCAACTCCTTGCTATTGTGAACAAAGCCATGATAAACATGGGTGTGCATATATCTATTTGCATGTCAGTTATGGGCTCTTTGGGGTAAAATCCCAGTAGTGGAATTGCTGGGTCCAATGGTATCTCCATTTGCAACTTTTTTGGAATGCACCATACTACCTTCCACAGTGGTTGCACCATTTTACACTTCCACCAACAGTGAATAAGGGTTCCAGTTTCTATTTTTCTAGTTTCTATTTTTCCAGTTGCCCATTTTTCTATTGGATTATTTACCTTTATCTTGTTGTGGTGCTCAAGTATTTTATACATTCTGGATATAAGTCCCTTATTTGATATGTCATTACCAAATACTTTTTCCCAGTGTGTGTCTTCCATTTTTACCCTGTTGGAGAAGTTTTTGGATGTACGTAGGGATTTGATTCTTAGAAGATCCCATTCATCTATTTTATCTTCTCCTGGTTGTAGATGAATGGGACCTTCAAAGAATCAAATTCCTATGCATCCAAAAACTTCTACCACAAGGTAAAAAGGGAAGCCACAGGTTGGGAAAAAATATTTGGTGTTGACATGTCTGTTACGGGACTTATATCTAGAATTTACGAAATACTGGAGCACCACAACAAGATAAAGGTAAATAACTCAATTGAAAATGGGCACAGGATATGAACAGACATTTCACCAAAGAAGACATTCAGATGGCAAACAAACACTTGAAGAAATGTTCAAAATCCCTAGTTTTAAGAGATGGAAATGAAAACAACTATGAGATACCATCTCACCCCAGTAAGAATAACAAAATTTAACAGAACAGGAAACATCAAATGCAGACAAGGTTGTTGAGAAACTGGAACCCTTATTCACAGTAGGTGGGAGTGTAAAATGGTGTAACCACTATGGAAGGCTGTATGGCACTTTCTCAAGAGGTTTCAAATAGAAATACCATTTGAGCCAGCAATTCCACTACTGTGAATTTACCCTAAAGAAATCACAACTGCCCCGCCCCCGGCAGATATATGCACACCCATGTTTATTGTGGCTTTATTCACAATAGCAAAGAGCTGGAAACAACCCAAGTGCCCCTCAACAGAGGAATGGATGGAGAAGCTCTGGTATAGTCACACAATGGAATACTATGCTGCACTGAAAAATAAGGAACTCATGAAATATAGAAAATGAGTGACCCTGGAAGGACATTACACTGAGTGAAATATCTCAGTCACAATAGAACAAATATTGCATAGGGTCACTGCTGTAAAATGGGACTGACATTGGGCTTGAGGGAAAGCTGAGAAAGAGGGGATAAATAATGTATACTCTTTTGAAATAGATGAGGGAGATAACTGTTTAAAAGTTATCTTTAACTAGATATGATTGGGTATTACTGTTATGACAAGAGTCCAGAATGAAGGCTGTAAAGTGCAGTGGAGTTGGGGGAAGTGATTGTATAATAATGAAAGAATTTTTCTTTTACTTTTCAAAGAGAACAGTGAATTGGGGAGGAGGGGTTGGGCAGGGAGAAAAGTGCAACAGTGAATCAATAGAAAACCTATGTCTCTGTAAACTTTGATTAAAATGAATAAAAACAAACAAACAAACAAAAAACCCAAAAGATTCTCATTACTGGGCCAATTGTCAGCATCATGATGAATGATGAAGATATTGAGATTGTTGACAGTTTTAGTTTGTTTGGCTCTACAATCAACACTTTTGGTATCAGCAGCTAGGAAATTAAAAGGTGAATAGCATTGGGAAAGTCTGCTGTCAGAGACCTCTCCAAGGTACTGAAGAGCAACAATGTCAGCCTGGAGACTAAGGTTCGCCTGATACAGGCCATGGTCTTTGTAGTTACTTGTTATGCATCAGAGCGCTAGACAGTGACTAGGGATGAGAGAAGGAGAGTTGATGTCTTTGAGTTGTGGTGCTGGAGTATAGTATTGAATAAACCATGTACTGATAGGAGAACAAACAAATTCATCCTTGAAAGGGTGAAGCCAGGCTACTCCTTGAAGGCAAGGATTCTGAAGCTTCATCTGACATACTTTGTACATTTTGCAAGGTGGGATCAGTCCTTGGAGAGGGATGTCATGCTTGGGAGTGTTGAGAGACAGTACAGGAGAGGAAGGCGCTAGATAAGATGGATTGATTCAGTCACTGAGGTAATGGGCATAGGTGTGTCAGAGACAATAAGATTGATACAGGGTACAGCCGGGTTCAGAGCTATTGTACATAGGGTCACTATGAGTCTCAGGTGACTCAACAGGACAAAACAACAACCAGACAAAATAGAAGTAACAGGGATAAGAGAAGGGGGAGGATAATAAAAATTAACTAAAAGATAAGTGAAGAGAAAGATAATATACAATAAGAGTTGTATTAAATTGTTGTTAGGTGCTGTTTAGTCAACAACATGAGAAGCCTACTGTTATAGCTACTATGGCAGTTCATCTCATTGAGAGCTGTATTAAGAAATTAATTGTATTAATAAATTTTAATTAAGGCTATAAAACAAAATGTCTATAAATATTTGAACACTAAATCAATATTATTTGTAAACTTTCACTGAAATAAAAATGAATAAACACAATTTTAAAACCAAAACAAAATAGACTCAGTTAAATATGAAGAGAAAAGAAATCAGACAGTACAGAAAAGACCATGCAAGGTGGTGTGATGCAGTGAATGCATCTACACAAGTAATTAGAATTCAGACGTGTACCACATGGAAAATTTGGGAAAACACAAACTTGAAGAAATAAAGCCAGAGGATTTGCCAAATCGTATAGAACACATCAAATCACATCTTGAAGAACTACTATGAACCAGAGTCAGGATAAATTTAATGAGAAGCACAATAAAGCTGCTGAAACTAAGTCAAAGAGGAGAAAATAAGGACCAAGAGTCAAAAGGAATCATTATTTTTAATGGAGGAACAGTCAGATGGATTACTGGCTTTTCAAGAGAAAGAAAAGCAATAGGATGGAATTTTTAAAGTGCTGAAAAATAAAATTGGCTGCCAACCTAGAATTTCAACAGAAATATAGTTTAGAATGGAAAGATGTTTCAGACAACAAAAATGGACAGAATCTATTGCTTACAAAGTCAGACTAAAATAAATACAGACAAGGAAAATGATGCCAGTTAACACAAAATTGCCAGCAGCAATAAAGAGCAGTGTCATGATTACATGGGTAAGGTTAAATGAATATTGACTTAATAAAACAACATTAATATATGGTGGTCTGTAAATTGGTTATCATTAAAATGTATGCCAAAGAGAGCACAATGGCAGGAAGGTATGAATATAGTTAATTTGGAGAAGAGTTTAAAAAGATTAACTTATATTAAGCTATAATATGTAGAAACAAGATTGGATTGTCAATAATTTAACATTTTTTGGATCAGCAATCAACACCCTTGATAGCAGCAGTCAGGAAATAAGGAGATGTATTGCATTGGGCAAGTTTGTTGTCAAGAACCTCTCCAAAATTCTGAAAAGCAATGATTCCAGTTAGAAGACTAAGGTGCTCCAGAGCTGGACATTGAATAAGGATGACAAAAGAATTGATGCCTTTGAGCTGTGCTGGAGAAGAGTAATAAGTATCCCATGGACTGCCAGAAAAACAAACAGATATGTCCTATAAAGGGGGCGGCCATAGTGCTTCTTGGAGGCAAGGATGGGAAAACTTTGTCTTTCATATTTTGGACATGAAGCTAGGGAAGGCTATTCCTTGGAAAGGGATATCAGGTTTATAAAGATAGAGGGCCAGCAAAAAAGAGGAAACCCTCAATGAGATAGATTTACAAAGTGATATCGGCAATGGGCTCTAAATGATGAGGATGGCACAGGATAGGGCAGGATTCAGGTTGGCTGTTCATAGGGCCACTATGAGTTGTACTCAACTTGATGGCACCTGACAGCAACATAACAATAAATTACCACCACTCATTTGTTAATTTATTGTAAGTGGTGAATTGTCTGCTGCTGTGATGTTGTAAATTATGCCACCAGTATCTCAAATACCAGTAGGATTACAAATGGTGAACAGCTTGCAGTCGAGATTACAAACTAAGACTGTATAGGAATGGATAATGAACACTGAATTGGAATAGATGAGGAGAAGAACTGCCTGAAAGGAATGTATGATTAGATATTCTATGTATAACAACAAAGTGGAACAAGAGGTATATTACAACGTGTACTGGGAGAGAGAGAAGGGAGGGAAAGGGAAGAAAATGTGCAACAATAAATGAATAATAATATAAATTAATATAACAATAATAATAATAAATAATATAATCCTGGTGATCTTTTTCTGAAATGATCCAATGGAAATCATATAATCAAAACAGAGTATTATCTAATAGAATGCTGGAAGATGTGATCCCAAGATTAGAAGGTACTCAAAATACATAGAAACCACAATAATGAACTTGAGCATAACAAGAGTTGTATTGATGTGTTGTTGTTATGTGTCATCGAGGCACCTGTGTCTCATAGTGACCCTACGGACAATATCTCTGAAACCTGCCTTGTCCTGAGCCAGTCTCACTGACTCCAATACACCTACCCCCATTGCCCTAGTCACTGTATCAATCCATCTCATCCAGGGTTTTCCTCTCCTACTCTGTCCTTCCACCATTCCAAACATGCTGTCCCTCTCTAAGGATTGGTCTCTCCTGACCACATACCCAAATTATGTGTGATGGAGCTTCAAAATCCTAACCTCCAAGGATAAACTCTCACCAAGACAGACCTAGTCATTTTCTTGGTGGTCCATGGTATGTTCAAGAGTCTTCTCCAGCATCACAACTCAAAGGCATCCTTTCTTCTATCATTCCTAGTCATTACCAAGCTCTCTGACGCATAGCAAGTAATTGCGAAGACCATTGCCTGGATCAGGCACACCTTAGTCTCTAGACTGACATTGCTGCTTCTTAGTACTCTGGAAAGGTCCCTGACAGCAGATTTACCTAATGTAATTCATCTTTTGATTTCCTAAATGCTGTTGCCAAGAGTGTTGATTGTGGAGCTGAGCGAACATCTATCATGGTACTGTCAATTGGCCCAGTGGTAAGAATCTTTATCTTCTTGATGTTGAGCTTCAGTCTGTATTGAAGACTACAGTCCTTGGCATTCTGCAACAAGCACTTTAGGTCTGCCTCAGTTTCAGCAAGCAAGGTTGTGTCATCGGTATAAACATAGGTTGTTGATGAGTCTTCTTCCAATCCTAATGCCTCATTCCTATACATAAAGCCCAGCTTCCCTAATGGTCTGGTCTGCATATAGATTGAAAAGGTATGGAGACAGGACACATCCCTGACATACTTCTTTCCTGATGTGAGCCATACAGTATTTTGCTGCTCTGTTTTGAGGACTGCTTCCTGGTCCAAGTATAGGTTTCATATAAGCACAATCAAATATTCTGGGAATCCCATTCTCTTCAAGGTTAGCCACAATTTGTTGTGATCCACACAGTCAAATGACCTTGAATAGTCAATGAAACACAGATAGATATCCCCCTCTGGTACTCTTTGCTTTTTGCCAAGATCCATCTGACATTGGTGATAATGTCTTTAGTGCCCCTGCCTTGTCTAAACTCAGCTTGTATTTCTGGTAGTTCACTGTCAATGTGTTGTTCGTTTCTGGATAACCTTCAGCAGAATTTTGCTTGCATGCGATATGAGTGCTATTGTACAACAGTTTACATACTCTGTTGAGTCACCTTTTTTTTGAATGAGAATAAATACGGATCTCTTCCAGTCAGATGGCCAGGTAGCATTTATTGCAAGGAGGCATCATAAGTTCAGCTAACTCAGATACACATGTTGTTGTTAGATGCCGTCGAGTCTAGTACAACTCATAGCTTCAGTGTGAAAAAAAGATTTGAACCCTATTCTGTTCTGTGCCATCCTCACACTTCCTGACACTCAAGAATCCATTGCAGCAGTCACTGCCATCCTGTCCACCTGGTTGAGGATCTTTTTCTTCTCCACTAACCGTAAACCCTTCCTAGCATCATGTCCCTCCCCAAGAGACATGCCTCTCCTAGCAACATGCCCAAAATATGTGAAGTAAAGCCTCATCCTTCTTGTCTTCAAAGAGCACTCCAGCTGCACTCTCTCTAAGACATATCTGTGTATTCTTTTGTCAGTCCATGGGATGTTCAGTGCTTTCTTCCAGCACTACAGTTCAAAGGTGTCAATTCTTCTGTCATTCATACTCATTGTCCAACTCTCAGATGCATAGTAAGTAATCAGAAAGACTATAGAATGAATCAAATGTGCCTTGGTCCTCAAGCTGGCATCATTACTCCTCAATAATTTGGAGAGGTCCCTAACTGCAGATTTTCCCAGTGCAGTGCATCTCCTTATTTCCTGACTGCTGGTACCAAAGGTGTTAATTACACATGATAAACTTTAAATTGCATAGTAAAGATGCACATATAATCTCAAGGGTAATGACTATAAAAGAAGGAATAACTATAATTAAATGCATTCACCACTCGTTTATTGACATGATTAGATTCCAAAGACCAGATTGCTATGTGAAAATTAGTGTTATGGAAACATGGAGGACAAATAAATTACCTCACTGCCTTACCTGCACTGTGAACATTTTGCTGAAGTCATCTGCCACCACTGCTTCTCTTTCCCCCAAATTGTCACAGGTGAGCACAGATCCCATCTATGCTTGCAGATGATGGTCTCCTTATCTTCTAGAGTCAGGGTGTCCCAAACACCACACCTCTCCCTATCACTGAAGTTCTTTTCCTTTATTGTCCTTAACATAGTTTCTGGGTAATCAGCATCAACACATCTACTCAATACCCCAGTATGCTCTTGGAGGCTTTATTGGGAATAAGAGGCTCACTGTCATTAAACAGGAGAGATTTGATGTTACAGAAAGGGTACACACAGCCTACTGGGTCACTCCACCAGCCCCTGACTTGAACCTCCCCTTGGCTCTTGCTGTGGAGCCCTACTCAGCTCTTCCTCCTTGTCCCCACCAGATTGAGAATCCAGAGCTTCCTCTGAGGTCATGACAATCAAGTCCAGCCTCTACTTTTGCTTCTAAACTGCAATTTCCTCTCACCTACTGATCCAACCCTTGCCCATGTAGCTTGTTCTGTCTTCCCCTGTACTCACCTAGGAAGGGGCACCAAGGAAGCATAAGAGGCTGCATAGGTAGCAGTAAGCTGATCTCATTGTTGATAGGTTCAGTCAAGTCGAATATGACACATGGTGAGCCTATGGACAATAGACGTGAACCCTTTCATATCCTATGCAATCTTTATCATGTCTGACACACTTGAGGCCACTGCTATAGTCATTGTGTCAATCTATCTCATTGTGAGACTTCCTTTCTTTCACTGACCTTTCACTTTTCTAAGCACGATGTCCCTTTGGAAGCAATACCCTTTCTCCTTCTAGCAACATGATCCAAGTACTAGAGATGAACCTGATTCACTATCTTTGCTTCCAAAGAGTACTCTGATAGTTCTTTTTCCAAGACATATCTGCTGTGTGTGTGTGTGGTTTTTTGTTTTGTTTTGTTTTTAGTATTTTGGGCAGTTCATGGGACTATTCAGCACTTTTCTCTAAAACCCCTGGCTCAAAAGCATCAATTCTTCTTCTGTTATCCTTATTAATTGTCCAGCCCTCAGATGCATAGCAAGTGATTGGAAAGACTATAGTCTGCATCAGACACACTCAACTGACATCAATGCTCTTAAATATTTTGGAGAGGTCCCTATAGCAGACTTGTTCAATGCAGTGTGTATCCTGATTGCTGGTACCAAGAATGCTAATTGTTGATGCAAGCAAGATGAAATCCTTGACAACTTTAATCCTTTCTCCATCTATCATGATGTTTTCTATTGGCTCAGTGGTGAGGACCTTTGTTTTCTTGATGTTGATATGTGAAGGCTGTAGTTCTTGATCTTTCACAGCAAATGTTTCAAGTCCTCACTTTCAGCAAGCAAGGTTGTGTCATCTGCATAACACAGATTGTTGATGAGTCTCCCTCCAGTCCTGATGCAGCATTCCTTTTCATAGAATGCAGCTTCTCGATCATTTGCTCAGCATACAAATAGAATTGATATGGAGAGACTACAATCTTGACACATTCCCTTCTCAATTTTAAACCATACAGTGTTCCCGTGCTTTGTTTGCACAACAGCCTCCTGGTGCAGGTGTAGGTCCTGCATGAGCACAATTAAGTGCTCTGGGATTATTAATGTTAACCACAACTTATTATGATTCACAGAGTCAAATGCCTTTGCACAGTCAATAAAACACAAATAGACGTCTTATGATATTCTTTACTTTAAACCAGGATCTATCTAACAATCAGCAATCGCTGGTGCCACAGCCTCTTCTAAATCCTGCTTGAACTTCTGACAGTTCCCTATCTAGGTACTGTTCTGGCTGTTTTGGAGTGACTTTCAGCAGTGTTTTTCTTGCATGTGATATTAATGATATTGCTCAATAGTTTCCACATTCTGTTGGATCACCTGTCTCTGGAATGGGAACAAAAATGGACCTCTTCCAATCTGTTGACCATACAGTTGTCCTCCGAATTTCCTGGCATAGACTGATTGAGCCCATCATCTTATTGGGCAAATACCAATTGCATGAGTTTGCTTGTACAGAGAGAATGGGAAGAGAATGAATATTAATTGGACACATATCATATGCCAAACACTGTGTTAGTCCCTGTATGTACATTGTTGTCGTTGACTGCAAGTCGAGCTTAACTCATAGCGGTCCTATGAACAGAAGGCCTAAAGCCTTTCTATAACTATCATCATTTATCAAAGTTCATAGAGTTTCCAGAGGCATGTGGTTTAGGAAGTGGATGCCACTCCTGCTTCCTTTACATTATTATCTTACAATTATTGTCTGTGATGTTGTTAGGTGCTATCAAATTGAATATGACTCAAAGTAACTCTATGAACCCTTTTCTATCTTGTGCCATCTTCATTACCCCTTACATATATAAACCCATTGTCGCAGTCACTGTGTCAATCCACTTCATTAAGGATTTCTCTCTTTCACTGACCCTCCACCATTCCAAGCATGATATCCCTTTCCAAGGACTGGTCCCTCCTAACAACATGCTCAAGGTATATGAGATGAAGCTTTGCTGTCCTCGCTTCTAAGATGTTTTCTGGTTGCACTTTCTCCTAGACATACCTATCTGTTCTTTTGTCAGCTTACAAGATATTTAGTGCTCATCTCCAAAAGCATAGATTTTTCTTCTATCATCCTTGTTCATTGTCCACCTCTCAGAGGCATAGCAAGTGATTGGAAACATCATGGTCTGAATCAGGCACTTCTTAGTCTTTAAATATCATTGTTTCTTAGTACTTTGGAGAGGTCCTTGATAGCAGACTTTCCCAATAAAATATATCTTTTGATCTCTTAACTGCTAGTACCAAGGGTGTTAATTGTGGATCCAACTAAGATTACTTATTATTATGTTTTACAGGTAAACCAAATGATACTTAGAGAAAGTCAGCGAACTAAGGACAGGAAGTTAATGATTGACTGAGATGTTATTTGAACATGGATTTACTAAACTCTAAAGTTCTGTACTACACTGTTATATAAGGCCTTGATGGAAATTTATCCCATGAAAAATAAATGACAGAAACAAAAGCTATGTGCATAAGGGATTTATCCAGGCATCATTGGTAACAGCAGACATATGGAGGCTGTCTAGTTGAAATGATCATTAATAAGTGAAAACATGGACAGTGGCAGGTAGAACAAAGAAGATGCAAACCAAATTGGTTTTTGTTGTTGTTAGGTGCAGTTGAGTTGACTACAACTCTTAACAGCCCTTGTGAATAGCAGGTCTCAACCTTGTCCTATCCTCTGCCACCATTATGATCTCTGATATGATTGGGCTTGTTGTTACATCCACTGTGCCAATCTAACTTGTTGAGGTCTTTATTTAACTTAACCTTTCTAGCACAATTCTTTTCCTAAGGCCTGGTGCCCCCTGACAACATGCTCACAGTATGTGAAACAAAACTGCACCATCTTTGTCTCTAAGGAGCATCTTATTGTACTTCTTCTAGGATATATTTGTTAGTTCTTTTGAGAGTCTGTGGAATATCCAGTACTCTTCTCCAATATCAACAAATAAAGAAGGGGGGAAGAAGAGAAAAATATAACAAAATAAAGTGTAAGAATGAAGGAGAAATAATGAAAATTCAGTATGTCTTATTTTTACCTAGAACTTGACTGACGCACAGTATTGTGTGTGTTTATATGTAATGGGCCATCAAATTGGAACAAACTAATAATTGATCCTCCAGTGGGGTTTCAAAAGCCTGCAGTTTCATGGGAGATATTGACCATATTTCTTCCTTAGAGAAATGGATACATTTGAACCTCCTACCTTTGAGTTGACAGTTCAGCTCCTTACTTACTAGGTCTAAACACATGGTAATTCTTTGCTGAATGAAGAATATTTGACCAAAACCAGTTAAAGCCAGGCCTGAGGACCACAGATTAAAATCACCCACCTTTGGCTTGGTACCATCACTTTATTTCCACTAGGCATTCTTCTAAGTGGTACAGCACTGGTCTGTCCATTTGCTGTATGGAGGTAACCCGTGGTGTCAAATGGGATAATAGTTACCTATGGTGGACAGTGTGTGGTGGAGCTCCCTGAATAAAACAAGCTTGGAAGCAGGAGTGGCATCCATTTCTGAAATAGCTTTCCTCTGGAAACTCTGTGAATGTGGAGAAACGATGAAAGTTATACAAGTGTCCAGGTCTTTGTTCCTGGGGTTGCTATGATTGTCTACAGCTCAATGACACTTAACAATATCCTGTGGAGCATCTGGTGGAACATCTGATGGAACCTCATGGCTTTGGGATTGAAGTGCAACTTCTTACCATTAGGCCACTAGAGCTACCTATTTTTTATTTTTGTTTGGTGTTGTTATGTATTTTATATGTTGTTATCAAGTTGACTTTGACTCATAGCAACCCTGTGTACAAACGACTTTGAACTCTGCTCTAACTTGAACCAATTTCATTGTCTTTGACACACCTACCTCATTATCCCAGTCACTGAGTCAATCCATCTCATTCAGGGGCTTCGTCTCTTGCACTGTCCCTCTACCCTTTCAAGTATGATGTCTTTCTGATTTTCTTTCTCAGCAATTACCTGACAATGAACTGGATAGGTCAGGTGGCCTAGTAGTAAGAAGCTGCTGTAATTCTGAAGACACATTGTTCGAATCCACTAGATGCTCCTAGGGAGAAGGATGATCAATCTCCTTTCATTTGATTAAACTGCCTTTGAAAACCCACTGGAGGGTCAGCTATGGATCATTTCCAACTCAACAGTACACAGCAACAACAATGGTAAATATACATTTAACTTGATTGTTGTGGTGCTGGTCTACCACTGAGTTGAAACCTACCATTGTTGACCCTGCCCATCCTTCTCCTGTGGTGAGATTTGAACCACATTGCCAAATTATTTTGCGTTTTGCATCCCTATCAGTAAAATTCAAGATCATCTTTGTCAATAATTTGTATTATCAGTATTTTTATTTTAGCCACAAGAACATAATGATTTCTCATTTCAGTTTAATTTTTACTTTTCCTATTGCAGTGCAATGCCAGTGATTATGAGCATCTCTTAATATGCCATCTTCTCAACCTTTTTGATCCTTTCAAATAATTTTGACCCTTTTAAATTGAGTTTGTTTTCTTACTGTTGTCTTGAGAATTCTTTATATAGTCTGCATGTCAGTCTTTTGTCAGATAATGTGATTTGCAAATATCTTCTCGTCTCTAGCTTGTTTTTCATTCTCTTAACAGTGTCGTTGGCAGAGTAAACAGTTTTAACTTTGATGAAGTCCGGTCTTTTCTAGATTGTGCTTTTGTATTTTCTAGTTTCACAGTTTACATTTAGATATAAGAGCTCTTCTTGTGTAAGTCTTTAGGTTAGGTCAAGGGTCACTGATGCAACATTCATTTTTTTAAAATAACAATCTTTTCTCCACTGAACTGCAGTTGAGCCTGTTTAAAAAAATCAATTGGCTATATTTCTATGGGTCTGTTTCTATCTTTTCTATCCTATTTTATTGATATATATGTCTATCCTATTCCCAATACAATATTGTTGAAAATACTGTAGCTTTATAGTAACCCTTCTATTTTAAAATCCTGTCCTACCAATTATGGATTTTATAATAGACTGGGCATGTCTGTTGAGTTATACATTTTAGAACCAGGATTCTAACCACAATACCTATTGTAAAATGACCTGAAAGTGAAACTCCATTGATCATCTGGCCTCCTTTTGCCAAGACTTTGACTAATAGACTACAGTGTTGTTTTAGGTCTTCTGCCCCTTGTCAAAGTTTATAGGCAGTCCCAGTAATCCCCTCAGATAATGATTACTTATTTTTTCCTAATGCACAGACACCCGGTTCTTCCCCTTTGGGGAAGGCTAAGAGAAAGACTAATAGTATATATTTTAACAGTGTAGCAGGATTCTTCCTCTGGGAGGATTAGATATACTCAATAACTGGTAGAATCTCCATATTAATTTCTTGATCTGTGGACTTACAGTTATTCTGTTAGGAAAAATAAATATATGTAATAAAATAAACTGAAACAACACTGCATTCCTGGGGAAGTTGAAGAGATGAATGCCCTCAGGGACTTGAAGTGTGTGTTAGGAGTGATCACTCACGTCATATCCTCATTGAACTTGGCTATTGTGCCTGTTCTTCAGATAGATTGGAGAATAGCCATGGACTGTTTTAAGCTTAATGAGATAATCAGGTGATAGCTCCAATTGCAGCTGCTATTCCAGCTGAAGTTTTATTTCTTCAGCAATTTAACATATCTCCTGGTACCTGGTATGCAACTATTGATATGGAGAATGCCTGCTTCCTTCCATAGGGAATTAATTTGTTATTTAAGAATACCAGAAGCAGTTTGCTTTCAGTTGGTAAAGCCAGCAATATATTTCTTGTTATCATGTGCCCTGAATTCTGAGATGACTTATAACTGAGCCTCTGGCAGGTTTTCAGAGGCACAACATTGCATGGGAGAGATGGAGCAGCTGGACGATTTGAGCCACATGCCTTTGGGATCACAACATCATTTACCATTAGGTCAAAAGAGCTCGCTAGGAAGGACATCATGCTTGGAAAAGTGGAGGGACAGTGCAGGAGGGAAGACCCCATTGAGATGGATTGAGACAGTAACTGGGGTAATGAGGGAAAGTGTGTTGGAGATAGTGAGTCTGGCTCAGAATAGGGCAGGCTTCAGAACTGTTGTACATAGGGTCTCTATAAGTTGCATGTGACTCAATAGCTTATAACAACAACAACAATACAGGGAGCTTTGGTGGCTTGTTGTTGTTAAGTGTCGTTGACTCACTACAACTCATAGGAGCCTAGGAACAACAGATGGCAACCCTGTCCTCTCCTGTAACATCCTTTTATCTCTGATACACTTGAGTCTATTGCTGTAGTCATGTGTCAGTTCATCTGGTTGAGGATCTTCCTCTTTTTTGCTTCATCTTTCCAAGCATGATGTCCTTTTCTAAAGAATAACCTCTCCTAGCAACATGCTCGAAATTCATGAGACAAATGTCATAATTTTTGTCTCCCTGGAATACTCTGTTTTCATGTTCTCCAAGGCATCTCTTTGTTCTTTTGCCAGTCTGTGGGATAGTCAGCACTCTTCTCCAAGACCATAACTCAAAGGCATTGATTATTCTTTTGTCACCCTTATTCATTATCCAGCTCTCAGATGCACAGCAGGTGATTGAAAAGACTGTGGATTGAATCAGGCATGTCTTAATCTTTAGACTGAAACCATTGCTCTTTAGGACTTTGGGGAGGTCCTTGACAGAGACTTTCCCAATGTTATATGTCTCCTGATCTCCTGATGATGATATCAAGGGTTAATTGTGAATCCAAGCAAGATTGAATAATTCACAATTTCTTTTCCCCATCTATCATGATGTTGTTCAGTGGTCCAGTGGTGAGGATTTTTGTTTTCTTGTTATTGAGATGTAATCCATATTGAAGATCTTGGTCCTTCTCAGTGAACACTCTTCTTTGCTTTCAGCAAGCAAGGTTTGCATAAAGCAGGTTTATTGATGAGTATTCCTCTAATTCTGTTGCCATATTCTTCTTCATAAAGTCCAGCATCTCAAATGATTTGCTCAACACAGAGACTGAGTAAGTATAGAGAAAGGATATAGACCTGGCACACGCCTTTTCTAATTCAAAACTATACAGTGTTGCCTCGCTCTGTTTAGACAATAGCTTCTTGTTCTAGCTTTAGATTTTGTATAAGCATAATTAAGTGTTCTGGAATTCCCATTCATCTCAATGTTATCTATGATTTGTTCTGATCCACATAGTCAAATGGCTTTGCATAATCAATAAAACACAAATAGACATTCTTCTAGTATTCTCTGCTTTCTCCTAAGATCCATCTGACGTCAGTAATGATTATCCGTGGTACCATGACCTCTTCAAAATTCAGCCTGGACTTCTGGAAGTTCCCTGTCAATTTACTGTTCTTACCAAGTTTGAATGAACATCAATAATATTTTCCTTGCATATGATTGTTGTTGTTATGTACCGTCAAGTCTCCTATAACTCATAGTGACTCTGTGTACAACTGCCCAAAACCTTGCTCTATCCTGTACTAATCTCATTGTCTCAGACACACCAAACTCCATTACCCTAGTCACTGAAATAATCCATCTCATCGAGGGTCTTCCTCTCCTACGTGGTCCCTCCACCCACCGAAGCATAACATTCCTCTCCAAGGATTGGTCCCTAGTTGCAACATGTCCAAAGTATGTCAGATGGAGCCTCAGAATCCTTGCTTCCAAAGAGCAACCTGGTTTCACCCTCTTTAGGACAAACCTGTTCTCTTAGCAGTCCATGGTATATTCAATACTCTTCTCCAGCACCACAGCTCAAAGACATCAATTGTCCTTCTATCATCCCTAGTCATTGTCCAGCTCTCTGATGCATAGCAAGTGATTGCAAAGACCATGGTCTGTATAAGGCACACCTTAGTCTACAGACTGACATCATTGCTCTTCAATACTCTAGAGAGGTCTCTGACAGCAGACTTTCCCAATGTAATATGTCTTTTAATTTCCTGGCTGCTGGTGCCAAGAGTGTTGATTGTGGAGCCAAGCAAACTAAAGCTGTTTACAATCTCAGTCTCTTCACCATCCATCACGATGCTGCCAATCAGCCCAGTGGTGAAAATCTTTATTTTCTTGATACTGAGCTACAATCCATATTGAATAACTGCAGTCCTTGACCTTCTGCAGAAGCAATTCAAGTCCTACTCAGTTTCAGCAAGCAGGGTTGTGTTAATCTGCATAACACAGATTGTTAATGAGGTTTCCTCTAGCCCTGATGCCACATTTCTCCTCATAGAGCTTAGTTTCACAGATAGTCTGTTCTACATATAGATTGAAAAGGTATGGAGATAAGACACATCCCTGGCGTACACCCTTCCCAATTTTGAACCTTTGGGTCACCTTTCTTGAGAATGGGAAAAAGGATTTCTTCCACTCAGTTGGCCAAGTAACTCTTCTCCAAATTTCCTGGCAGAGACTAGTGAGCACATCCAGAGCTGCATCTGTTAATAGGAGCATGTCAATTGGTATCCATTAGATTCCTGAGGCCTTATTTTTTAGTACTGGTGGTTTAGTGTGATAGGAGTGTGTTGCCATCCCAAAGATATGTGGTTCAAATGCAATAGCTGCTCTGCAATAAATAAATAAATAAATAAATAAATAAGTAAGCAAGAGAATAATGGGTAGTCTCTTTCTGTGCAATTTATTGCCTCCGAAAACCTACTGAAAGGTCAGATATGGGTTGGTTCTGATTTGACAATACTCAACAACAACAACAATAAAAATATAAGTTGGTTGACAGAGACCATGGGTTAATCACACTGATGCATCACATTGTCACATTACAGTGTACTGAATCAAGAAGTAACCACTAATTAGTCTCATTTGTGTGTCAGAGAGTGATACATAAATGAAACAGAAATTCGGGGGTCTTTTACCTCAGTGAAATTTCTAGTTCAGTAGTTTGGGGTGTGTTGAGGTAACTTTCTAAGGGGAAGATAAATTGTGGTATCTGGTCCCTAGTAAAACTAAAAAGAAACACAATTCCTAGTGAATATTTTCAGATTTTGAAGCAACATATTCCTCATTTTACTGCCATTCACCCCAAGAAGTATCCAATACAGTGTGAAATTATTGAATAATATCACTAATATCACATGTAAGCAAAATCCTGCTGAAGATGATTAAAAAATCCCAAAACCCAAAAAACAAACAACAAAAAAAAAAACAAAACCACACAACTGGAACAATACACTGGCAGGGAACTGACAGAAATAGAAGCTGAGTGTAGAAGAGGCTGTGGTGCCAAGGATATCATTGTCAATGTCAGATCATCCCTACTGAAAGCAGAACACTAGAAGGATGTCTGTTAATGTTTTATTGACTATACAAAGGCATTTTACTCTGTGGATCACAACAAATTGTGGCTAACATATACCTAGATCAGGAAGCTGTCATATGAACAGAGCAAGGGGACACTGTGTGGTTCAAAATCAAGAAAGGAATGTGTTGTGGATATATCTCTTCTCCATAACTTTTTTCAATCTATATGCAGAACCATATTATTCTGGGGGCTGAACTTTTTGAGGAAGAATGCCACATCAATATTGGAGGAAGGCTCATCAACAGCCTGCATTATGCAGATGACCTAACCTTGCTTGCTGAAATTGAGGAGGACTTGAAATTTTGAGGGTGACCTGGAACAGAGAAAAGGAGCTGAATTAAGACTGCTGTGGACCCTAGTTGTTATTGTTTTGTTGTGTACCATCGAGTTGGCATTGTCTCATAGCTGATCCTCAAGCAGATTTTCAGAGACAGTACATTACACAGGAGAAGACTGACTATCTTTCTCCTTTGAAGGAGCTGGCAAATTTGAACTGCATGCCTTTTATGTGGCAGCACAAGTCCTTACCATTAGGCTACCAGAGCTTGTTCTTTGGTGCTACCAAATTGACTCTCACTCATAGCAATCCTAGGTAGAACAGAGTGAAAAACCTGTCTGATTCTGCAGCCATCTTAAAATTTTTGCTACGATTGAGCCCATTATTCCAGTCCCTTGATAGTCTTTCTTTTCTTGGCTAATTATACGCTTTTCCAAGCATTATGTCTTTTTCTTAGGACTCATTCTTCCTGACAATATACCCAAAGCACATGAGCACTCTGGCTACGCTTCTTCCAAAAAGCAAAACCGTATGAATAGCAGAACAGTGAGTTTTAGGAGAGACTGAAAATGTAGTGATTGGCAGCTGCCAAGTCTCCATGTAACATGAGCTTCCCCTCATGAATTGGGTATTGTCTGATCCACCAAACCATAAAGTTGGACATGGTAACAAGCACTTCATAATCAGTCGCTTGCAACTCATAGCGACCCTATGTACAATAGCCCTAAACCCTGCTCTATCCTGTGCCAATCGCATTGCCTCTGACACATCCATCTCGATTACCCCAGTCACTGAATCAATCCACCTCATAGAGGGTCTTCCCCTCCTGCGCTGTCCCTCTACCCTACCAAGCATGATGTCCCTCTCCAAGGACCTGTCACTCCTTGCAACATGTCCAAAGTATGTCAGACGAAGCCCCAGAATCTTTGCCTCCAAGGAGTAGCCTGGTTTAACCCTCTCCAGGATGAATCTGTTTGTTTTCTTGGCAGTCCATGGTACATTCAATACTCTTCTCCAGCACCACAGCTCGAAGGCGTTAATTCTCTTTCTGTCCTCCCTAGTCATTGTCCAGCTCTCTGATGCATAACAAGTGATTGCAAAGACCATGACCTTTATCAGGCGCACCTTTGTCTCCAAAGAGACACCGTTGCTCTTCAGTACTTTGGAAAGGTCCATAACAGCAGACTTTCTCATCACAAGTTTTTTAATTTCCTGGCTGCTGGTGCCAAGAGTGTTGACTGTGGAGCCGAGCAAACTGAAGCTGTGAACAATCTCAATCTCTTCGCCATCCATCCTGATGCTACCAATTGGTCCAGTGGTGAGAATCTTTGTCTTCATGACATTGAGCCTCAGTCCATACTGAAGGCTGCAGTCCTTGACCCTCTGCAGTAAGTGCACGAGGTCCTCCTCAGTTTCAGCGAGCAAGGTTGTATCATCTGCATAACGCAGATTGTTGATAGATCTTCCACCAATCCTAACGCTGCACGTCTCCTCATAGAGCCCAGTCTCTTGGATAATCTGCTCTGCATACAGGTTGAAAAGGTATGGAGATAGGACACATCCCTGGTGCGTGCATGCGCGCGCGCGCACACACACACACACACACACACACACACACACACACACACAATTGGTTTCATGCAATCCCTGAAAGCACAAATAAGATATATGAGGAAATGGCCTAAACCCTCATCATCCCAGTCTCTTTTTCTACCACTTTCTCTCTCCTGGTATCATAGAGTGCCTTACAATCAGTTATTGGAGGATGAGAAAATTCTGGCCCGGCTAACAGATGACTTGGCATATTATGCAAGCACCACCTGAAAGCAGACAGTGGAAACACTGCAGCTTCTTTATGGGAACCTCCTGAGCAATAGAGGTAAACATCTTTTTACAATGCATCTTCTTTTTGCTTAGAAAGAAATGGTTAGTGCTACAAGTATATGCTGATTGGTTGTGATCAATAGTTCCACTGGAAGATCAGGCATGTAGAAGGAATACAGTTTGAAAATTAGTGACTACCTCTCAATGAGCAAAAAACTCATGAAGACTTTAGTTTATGTTCTTTGGAGCACTCGCCAAAGACCTAGAATGGCTAAATTTTAGTAATAAGTAGTTTTATTAGATTATTTGCCCTAAAGATACCAGTCAGCCACTTCCCCGGAGTGGAATGTTCATGGTGTCAGGGACCAAGATTATGAATGAGCTGAGAGGTGTGGGCTTTCATTTGCCAAGGTCAACATAATTATAGTAACTACTTTATCCAGTCTGCCAACAGCAAAGACCATCACTGAATCCTTGAAATGGCATTATATGATCATCAGCTATTTGATAGCAGGTTGAGTAGACTAGATTAGCATGAGATAAAGCTTGATTCTCAATGGAAAATACACTTACCCTAGGTGAAGATTTACCTTCCTTATTATGGAGTTTGTCTTTCAATGTGGATTTTCTAGTGTGGATGGCTGACTATGTGCATGGATGAAACTATGTGAATGGGGTATACCGACTTATTCACAAAGGGATTGGCTACCTACCATTTCAAAAGAGGATTGGCCAGTCTCAACAATCTACAAGAGGATTGGCTAGTTTCACCAAAAAATTAAACAGCTCTAGCTGTAGAGATAGAATACTCCCCAGCCAGAGAAGAGAAAAAAGACCTTTCCCATTCCAGTGAAGAAGAGGTGGCAAAATGTAGGACACTCTTTGTTTGGCAGGGCAGCAGCAGCTGTGGCTGAAGTGGAAAACTTTTCTGAGATGAGGCTTTAGGGGTTGGAAAAGGGAGCCAATAATGGCAGGACTGAGAAATTTGTTGAACAATTGCGTGGAAAGCCACTATTGGCAAGACTGAGAGCTTGGGAACACATAGAGCTATGAGGCTCAGGCTGAGGTGTCTTCATGCATATTTTAGGAGCTGTCTTGAGTGTATTCTGTTATTAATCTGGATTATGAACTTTTCACTCCCCCAGTATGGTTCTTTGTGCTCTGTGAGCAATCACATCGGATTTTGGACCCACTATAGCAGTAAGTTTCCACACTCTGTTGGGTCACCTTTCTTTGGGATGGGAACAAATAGAGATCTCTTCCAGTCAGTTGGCCAAGTGGTTGTTCTCCAGATTTCTAGGCACAACTTGGTGAGCACGTCCAGGGCAGTATCTGTTAACTGAAATATGTCAATTGGTATACCATCTATTCCTGGAGCCTTATTTTTTGCCATTTCCTTCAAAGCAGCCTGAACTTCTTCTTTCATCACCATAGGCTCTTGCTCATATGTTGTTTCATGAAATTCTTCTGTGTCTTCCAATTCCTTTCGATACAGTGACTCAGTATATTCCTTCCATCTTCTTTTAATACTTCCGGGATCATTTAACATTCTGCCGAAAGCATCCTTGATTATAGCAACTCGAGGTTTGAATTTGTTCTTCAGTTTCTTGAGTTTAAGAAATGCTGAGCGAGTTCGGCTCTTTTGATTTTCTGACTCCAACTCCTTGCACATTTCATTGTAATATTTTACTTTTTCATCCCATGCTGCCTTTTGAAATCTTCTATTCAACTCTTTAGTATCTTGAATTCTTCCTTGTGCTTTGGCTTCTCTGCACTCCATTGCAATTTTCTGGGAATCCCAGAGCACTTGATCGTTGTAATGTGAAACCTATACTTGGACCAAAAGGCAGTTGTCAGAACAGAGCAAGGGAACACTGGATGGTTCAAAATTGGGAAGGGTGTATGCCAGGGTTGTGTCCTATCTCCATACCTTTTCAACCTGTATGCAGAATAGATTATCTGGGAGGCTGGGCTCTATGAGGAGATATGTGAGGTCAAGATTGGTGGACGATCATCAACAATCTGCTTTATGTAGATGACACAACTCTGCTTGCTGAAACTGAAGAGGACCTGAAGCATATGCTGCAGAGGGTCAAGGACTGCAGCCTCCAATATGGACTGAGGTTCAATGTCAAGAAGACCAAGATTCTCACTACTGGACCAAATGGCAGCATCAGGAGATGGATGGTGAAGATATTGAGATTGTTCACAGCTTTAGTTTGCTTGGCTCCACAGTCAACACTCTTGGCACCAATACCCAGTAAATTAAAAGGTGCATTGCTATGTGAAAGTCTGCTGTTAGGGACCTCTCCAAAGTACTGAAGAGCAGTGGTGTCTCTCTGGAGACACAGGCCATGGTCGTCACAATCACTTGTTATGCATCAGAGAGTTGGACAGTGACTAGGGATGATAGAAGGAGAATTGATGTCTTTGAACTGTGGTGCTGGAGAAGAGTATTGAGGGTACCATGGACTACTAAGAAAACAAATAGATTCATCCTGGAGAGGGTTAAGCCAGCCTGCTCCTTGGAGGCAAGGATTCTGGGACTTTTTCTGATATACTTTGGACATGATGTAAGGAGGGAGTGGTCCTTGGAAAGAGATATCATGTTTGGGAAAGTGGAGGGACAGCACAGGAGGGGAAGACCCTCAATGAGGTGGATTGATTCAGTGACTGGGGTAATTGGGATGGGTGTCAGAGACAGTGCGATTGGCAAAGGACAGAGTAGAGTGTAGGGCTGTTGTACATAGGGTCGCTATGAGTCGCAAGCGACTCGACAGCACACAACAACAACAGTTAGAACACCAGCTAGATGGTAATCCTTCCAGGACTGATACAGTGTTCACCAGGAAGCTATAAGTGCTCTAAGTCAGCACTCCATATTCAGTGGTGTTTTTTCCTGTGACTAGCTTTAATAAATTCAGTACTAGAAGGGTGAAAATGTAATGTCACCATTCACTGTTTCCTCTAGGGATCCATTAGCAAAATTTAATTTCTTGTCTCCATAATCTTAAACTATATTGATCTAGAAATATTCGTTCCAAAGGAAATTATACTTCTACCACGAGGCACAGCAATAACTCCATTGAGCCACCACCTGGTCTGGGCTTCTCATTCTTCTAAGTCTGTGAACCATAAGGAAAGAAAAGAGTTAGCTTTCTGATTACTAAGGGGAAAGTAAACTGCATGATGGAGTTAAGAGTATTTCAAGGGTACTGGAGAGCTCCTTAGGCATCTTTTAATTTACTGTGCTCTGTGATTAATGCCAATGGGAATCTACAACAATATAATTATGCAGAATCAGAAGATTACTGAATATCTTGTGCACTGTCAAAGAACAAACAGACATGTCTTAGAAAAAGTACAGCCAGAGTAATCCTTGGAAGCAAAGATAGCAAAGCTTCATCTTCATACTATGAACATTTACCTGGGCAAGGCTATTTCTTGGAAAGGGACATCATACATGGAAAGATGGAGAATCAGTGACAGGGAAGAAAAACCCTAACAAAATGCATTGACAGTGCTATTTTAGCAGTGGGCTCTAGTGTGTCAGAAATGATGATAATGGTGCAGGATAACGCAAGGTTCAGATCAGCTGTTCATAGGGTCACTGAGTCTTACTCATCTCTATAGCACGTAACAACAACCACCAATGGCCCAACCTATCAAGAATGAAGGTTTTGATCACCCATCTGAAAAAGAACAGTTGCCAGCTAGCTGATCGGCTAGCTGAGAGCAAAGGGAATATAGAAGGGGTTGTGCTGTTGTGTACCATAGAGTCAGACCCTCCAGTGAGTTTTAAGAAGCAGTTAAGCACACGAGAAAGATTGACCATCTTTCTCCCACAGAGCAGCTGCTGTTCTTGAACCGTGTGCCTTAGGGATTGCAGCATTATTGCCACCAGATCGCCCTATGGAAGGAGTAGTGGGAAAAAAGTAGCCCAAAATACCATATACTGAAGTTGTTATGAGTATTTCTCCTTCATTTTGTTATTAACAACTATTAGGTGCTGTTGCACTGACTTCAATTTATAGCAGCCAGAGAGAGGGAAAAAAGGAAGATGGTGGTAAGGGTCTGAAGTAGAATCAAGAAATGAAACCAAGGGCAGATGACAGAGCAAACCGGTGCATGCCAATAATCAACACAGGAGGCAAGGACCAAGGGAGTTGCACCAAAAGTCCACCACTGCAGAGAAGTGTGGATATTCAAGTAGAACCAGAAAGTATTAAAACTTGTATAACTGAGGCTCCAGGAAGCGTACAACATCTACTCTCATCTAATGAGATAGATATACTTTCTTTCCCAAGAGTGTCTCTTGCTTAATAAAATTTGTCTTTAATAACTTTTACATGTCTTTGTTAACTAACCTTCTGTCTATGCTGCATGCCCTTACTCTGTTTTTGTAACATTTACCTACGGAAGTAATTTTGCTATCTTGTGCCTAGCCAACAAACCAGGCCTGGGAACCTCCCTGTACTCTAAACTCTATGTATAGTAGATCAGAACCCTGTCTGATCCTGCACCACTCTCAAAATCTCAGTTCCCTGGCTTCAAGGAGGTGTGGCTGGTACCTGGGCAGCATGACATTGCCTTTGTGGAGTTTGACAATAAGGTGCAAGCTGGGGCCACCTGTGATGCCCTGCAGGGCTTCAAGATCACCTAGAACAATGCTATGAAGATATCCTTCACCAAGAGGTAACACCTTTCCCCCTTGTCTTCCCCTGGCCATGTTTCTGGGTTGTCCTCCCCCCCCCCACCAACTTGGCTCACCCCGTTGAAGGTAAGTCCCTCTCAGCGGCCTTCATTGAGCTGTGTGTGAATGAATGGTCACCACACAGCATTGTACCCAGACATTGCACCTCTCGCTGTAGGCTGGAGTGAAAGTGTTTTCTGCATTTTAGGGGTTTTTTTGTGAAAGTGTTTTTGCATTTTAGGGGTTTTTTTTTCCCTGAAAAAAAAATCTTTGATATGGTTAAATAAGTTCATTGTTGTAGTCACTGTGTAAATCCATCTTCTTGAAGATCTTCCTCTCATTTGCTAACCCTCTACTTTTTCAAGCACAATATTCTTTTTTTACAAGGACTAACCCCTCCTGATACCATGCCCACACTATGTGAGTCCAAATTTTACCGTACTCACCTCTAAGAGGCGTGCTGGCTGCACTTCTGCCAAGACCAACTTTTTATTCTTTTGGCAGTATATGGTATATTAAACATAGTAATGCGATTAAGGTATTTTTTGATGCAATTAACATCTGTAACAAGCTAACTGGACATAAAGCATAATCCCTTTAATGATATGGGTCTGCATCATTCAATCACTTGAAGGCTTTAAAAGCAAGAACTGAGAGTTCCAAAATAAGGTACTCTGCTTCAGTACTGCAGCATCAGCACCTGGTTGAGTTTCCAGCCTGCTATCTTGTCTTTTGGATTTTGTCTTTCCAGGACCCATAATCACATGAGCCGGTTCCTTGAAATACGTCTATATATGCACATACCTATGCATGGATCATACAGGTTCATACACACATAGAATTGTTATGTGTTCTTAATGACTTGATTTTTTTTACCGTATTATATAACATCCCTTTATATCTCTGAAAATTATTGTAACTCTGGAGTTTATTTTGTTGATATTAACACTGCATAGTTTAATATCAAGAAGGTTGTGCATCAAGGCTGTGCCTTTTCTCCATACCTATGAACAAATACTTTGAGAAACTGAACTTTATGAAGAAAAATATGCCATCAGAATAGGAGGAAGGCACATCAACAACCTGTATTATACACATGATACAACTTTGCTTGCTGAAAGTGAGGAATCCTTGAAACATTTGCTGCATAAGATCAAATACCTTGGAGGAGGTGCAGCCTTAGTTATCCTTAGAAGGAAAAATAGAAAAGCTTTTTTATGTTGGACATCTTGCTCGAAGAGGATATTCCTTGAAAAGGGACATCATGCTAAGAAAAGTGAAAAGTCAACAAAAGAGAAGAAGACTCTCACTCTAACAAATTGACACAGTAACTCCAATGAGTAGTCCAAGTTTGTTAGAGATAATGAGGATGGATCAGGATAGGACAGAGTTGAGATCTCTTTTTCACAGGTTCGCTGTGGCTGCTTAACTCAACACAACCTTCCTTTAGTTTAGAGTTGATAAAGATGTGTCTTTGGCTTTTGAACCAATCAGAAGACATATAAAAGGGGTTTCCTTTTATATTAGAATCAAACATGTGTTTATTAATGGCTCCACAACCCTGCTTGCTGAAAGTTAAAAGGACTTGAAGTACTTTTTTTCATTACATATGCACACACACATCCCTACTTCTTAACTGAATAATATGGATAATATGTAGATTTTTCTGCCAGCCTTTTAGCTAGTACAGGATGTGCACAGCACATGAGCAGCAATGAGGGTTACAAATTTATTATGTAAACTACAGTGCTTTTGAAAATAGAAACAGATACCATTAAAAATGCCAAGAGAGTTGGCCCTCACTAAGTGCATCATACAGCTCACTGCTGCTAGGGAGAATGACTAGCAATGATGTGAGCCACTGCTGTGAGAAACCAGTAGTGATAGTCTTGTTCCCAGATGATTTGAAGAGAGTGTAAGATCAGTTCCCAAGAGAGAAATAATTCAGTCATTCAGAACCTCGTTTCTGATCTAAACAAAGGTTACTTGAATATCAGCTCTTTCCATGTTCATAACCATCTTGAAAGGAAAATATTCTCACATTAGGGATCGAAAAGAGGTGCTTAGAAAGTGAATGCACATAGTACAGGATTTACATAGCTAGAATCTGGTAGACTAAGATTTTGTATTTGTGACTTGAGGTATCACTTTGGCACCAAATAACGCAGACTTCGATGACTGTGGATCAGGGTTCAAGTCTCAGGTCTAGTGCTCAACTACTATGTGGGTTTTGTCAACCTGTTGGATCATAGTGCAATTGTAAGGATAGTAGCTTGCGTTTTTGGAGAATTTGTCAGCATTTTGTTCTGAGCTAAATGTTTTCTCAATGCTATTTCATTCATTCTTCATAGTAACTCCACTATGAGATAGTATCAGAAACCACATGGGATATATTATATATAGAAAAAAACTCGGAAAGTGCCCACTGTATGAGGAATAAACAAATAAGTATTAGTTCCTCTTTCTTTCCTGGTCCCAGGTCAGAACACAATTTACACCTTGAATGGTTCTGTGTTTCTAATATTGCTTTTAAAGGGCTTAGGAGGTAGCCACTTATCCTAAAGAATGTGCCCACTTTTCCAGCTTCTCTAAAAACTTGAGAATTGCTGGTTATATGGTATATATTACTTTTTAAGGTCAAAATCCCTCCCACTAGCTCTCCCACATTCATGAAACCGTTTTGTCCCGTGCAGTGGTTGTGGCCATGCATGAGAAACAGCAGGTGGTGCCAGATGACAGATGGTGTGGGAGCCGTTCCCTGGTGGGAGGGGGCGCGAGCGAGCGAGCAAGGAGGCAGGCAGCTGCCAGGAGCTCTTCCCCGCTCGCGCCTTGCTCAGAAGCTCCCAATCCAGGCACACGCAAGGCGCTGTCCTTTCAGCACCACAAGCTCCGACTGAGGCGGGAGGACTCCCGGCTGTCCTCCTCCTCTTCAAATTGGCTTGAATCTGCTCTGACCCCCCTAAGCGTACCACAGAGTAAGTAGGCATTTCTTTTTGTTCTTTTCATTCCGCTCCTAGCGTCCTCTAGCCCATCCCTATCACTCCACAACAATCCTGCTTCGTCTAATAAGGTTCCATAGCCAGAATAGATGAGAGATTCAGTTGTTCTGGGCTTCAGGAGGTGGGATGGGAGCACTCTTTAATTTCCAAGGGGGCTGGTGAGGGATAAATGCGATTTGTTTATTTGATTGGCAATCTTGCGGTATGGGGTCTGCTAACTTTCCATGGAACCAGAAAAATATGGCCCTTTGCTATTGAGGAAATGGAGGCATTCCATGGCTGAATAACAAGATCAATTTCAAGCCAACCTTTTTGTTTTGTTTTAGGAAATAGTATCTCATGCACCATTTATGTTATGTAAAAGGATACACATAAAGACTCTTCACATATTTGTTATGTTTTGGAGATTGCTTGAAAAGTCAATATAATAAGAAAACCATCATAGTGGTGAGGGAAAATTTTTCATACTACAGGGTCAACTAGAATAATAGATTTCATTATGCACTAAAAATAAGCTTTTTTTCCTGAGATTTTTAAATGGATATGTTAGCTCCAATTTCTTGGCTGAATTTTTTTAAGCTTGCATTTTTGGTGTATATTTGAGATTTTTCCTTGAGTTTTCAAAATTTGAGGTTTGTTGACCCTTATGGGGATGGTGGCATATTTTGATGATTAAATAAGTTTTACTGGACAATGAGAATCATGCCAGGAAATCTATCAGGAGACTGATGATTTATCTCCAGATAGAAAAAAACACTGAATGAAGCCGAAGGAGGTACACTGTTTCCTCTGTCGTCAGTCTTCTCATTCCCTGCTTCACCTCCTGCTGTAACCAGAAACCCACTGCTTGCCTTAGGTCTGGAAAGAAAGGCGTAAGGATGGTGAAGCTGAACAGCAACCCCAGTGAGAAGGGAGCCAAGCCGCCTACCGTGGAGGATGGTTTCCAGACAGTCCCTCTCATCACTCCCCTGGAGGTTAACCACTTGCAGCTGCCTGCTCCAGAAAAGGTAAAGCAGGTGCCTTCCTCGCTCCCAAATTCCCCACCCCAGGAAAATAAAAAGGCAGAACATCCCCTCCCCAAAAAACCCTTTTCTCCCACATCAGCCAAACATGTTCCCTGTCTTGTAACATCTAGTTACTCCTGCTAGAGCTAGGGCATCTCTTATGCTATTTCAGATTACATGGCAAGTGCTTGTTCATTGTTTTGTTCACCTAGCCTTACATACATGGTTAAGAAAATTGATCTTTCCTATTTTAAGTTTACCACAGCAGATGAGGCAAGTGATAACAGAGAAAATCTGTCCTGACTATTTGGGGGAGGCATTTCAGAAATGCATAGGTCTAGACTGAGACAGAGCATTGGATTCAGCCCAACAGCATTTAGTTTGTTTGCCTACTGAGGTCCTGTCTTTATACTACCTGGTTGGTTATAAAAAGACAAATGGCACAATCCTTTAACTAGTATCTCTCTTAGATGAAATATAATGTGTCATGGCAATGCCATATTTGGGTGAATACAGAGATTTGTAAGAGTACAGGCATATGATTTTTTTCAAAGAGGTGGAGGGAGTGGAGATGGTTCACGGAGGGACCTGAGAGGACAGGTTAGGTAAGCTCTAAAGAAAGAATATTTAATTTGCTCTTGTAAAGGTGAGTATAAACCAACCTGGTGGGCCAGGAGAGGAAAAGACATTTAATGCAAAAGGCACAGATGTGCAAAGGGCATAGAGGTATGGAGTGCCTTTGGGGTATAGCAGGCTAGAGTAGAGCATCTTGGGGGGAGGCGTGGTTGGAAATGAGTGACTGGCTGATGGCACATCTCCTGACATGGGAGTGGTCCATGAAGAATAGAGGTGGGCATTGTACAAAGGCAGAAGGGATGTTTCTCCCACCGACACAGGTGGAAGATACATTATTGTTTAAAATCCCTCTATGGGAGTTTTGGGTTTTATAATGTGAGCTTTTGCACACTGTAGGGATTGTGCTTGGAGGCAAATGATGGAGTTCCTTGGCTAGAAAGGGAACAATAGAGCAGCCTGTTTGTTTGCTCTTCTAATTGGCATCTCCAAGAGGGCATTGTGTGCCTTAACCAATTGACTGTAGCCAATCAATAGAAGAGAAACCAAAGCTAGATAAGGGCCTGGTTGATTGACTTTGGATTGAGTCATTTGTTTTGAAAGTGAATGGCTTGTCAGTATGAAGACTTTTAGAGAAGACAGAAATAAAGAATCCTTTACCCATCCTAAGAAACTGCAAAGCCTTCAAAAATAAATTTGCATAAACAATTAGCAATAAAGAAATGCGACAGGTTGGAGAAAGGATAATATTGAGTATGTGATATGGTATATCAGAGGCTGTCCGTCTTTCTTTCCCTCTCTTTTTGAACTGCATTTAAGAATCATTATGAAAGTTTTAAAAATCTTAACATCTAGACCATACCCCAAACCAATTAGATCAGAATCTCTGGGTGTGGGGGCCCAAGAGATTCCTATGTGCAGCCAAGTTGAGAGCTATAATGCTAGGTGGTCCCTGTCCCTGGGAATCAGAAATTATACACTCAAATTTGTAAATAGGAAGATAGGGAAGTTCAGTGAATGATCCAAGCCCACAGAAAGAGCAAGTGTCAAAGCTGGATTTTGAACTCAGCTCTATGTGGGTAGTAGAGTGAAAGAAAGAAGGATGTTCTCGCTGGGTTTTTCAGAGCTCCAGAAGGAATCTTTACCAGTCAGTCTCTGATCTGCATTGCACCTCAGAGGTATGTAAGGAATAAAGAGTGGAGAGAGACCACCTGGCGCCACCCTGGCCCCTCATACCCTTGCAGGCTGTTCATAGATTACCATAGCCTCTGTCTTCCCTTACACTCTCTATGCACCATCAAGGGCTTCTTTCCTATCCCGTGAATGAGGAAATGGGCATAATAACCACTGAACATCCAATCAAGATTTCTCAGAATGCTGTTTAAAGCTTACTATTGTTGTTGTTGTGTACTGTTGAGACAGAAGTGACCCATAGCTGACCCTCTGGTGGGTTTTTAGAGGCAGTTAATTGCATGGGAGGAGATTGCCCATCCTTCTCCCACAGAGCAGTTGGTGGGATTCAGACTGTGTGCCTTCAACATTGCAGCACAGTGTCTTACCACTAGGCTACCAGAGCTCCCTGTTCTAAACCCTGGACAAGAAAAATTAAATTTCTCATTGAGAACTCTGGTGGCCTAGTGGTAAGAAGCTACACTGCAATCCTAAAGGCATGTGGTTCAAATCCAGCAGCTGCTCCTTGGGAGAAGGACGAGCCTGTGAAAACCTACTGGAGGATCAGCTATGTGCTAGTTCTGTCTTGATGGCACCCAGCAACAACAATAGTGGGCATGCATGCATGTGAGGGGAAACCGTTTTGTCCTAAAAGTTGCAGTGGAGCCCATTTTGACTTCATAGTCCAAGGAGCCGTTCCTATAGAATTCTAACTCTCAGAGACCCATCTTCTCAGAAGCCATTCCTCATAGATACCTGTCCTGAAAGGGACACATCTTCATAGAGGCCACAGGACATCTTCTGATGTTTATGACAACATTTTTCTGCAAGTGGAGAATCTCTCAGCCTCACAATGGTGAGAACCAAGTTAGCTGTGACATCACACAAAACTAGCTATGAGAGATAATGGCCATGATTTCTAGGTGCTGCTGAAATCTTAGATGCTATTCTAAGCCATGGTACAGGATAGAACAAAGTTCAGATCTGTTGTTCAAAGGATCACTATGAATTGTAGTTGATCTGACAGCATCTAACCACAACAACATTCTAAACTGTATGTTTACATGCATGCACACAGAATTTTATGTCATCTTCTCAACAGAAACTTAGACACAGAGTAGTAAAAGAACTTACCCAAGACTGGGAAGTGTAGCTCCAGAACTTTTCCATGTCAGCAGGAGCAAGGAACAAGTTGGTCTGGGCTTCCACACATGGAGGCTCTGTCTCTAACTGGTTGAGTACTCACTGTGTGACTAATTTCTGTAGCTTCTCATACGACTATATCATTTGCTCTGTGGGTTGGTAATTATTTTAGTTGTTTGCTCGTATTTCCATTTTATGATCATCACAAAAGTAAAAATTTCTCCTTGTGTCAATATGTTATTGAGTACCATCAAGTCAGAACTGACCCTCCAGAGGATTTTCAGGAGATTGTCCATTCTTCTCCCATGGAGGAGTTGGTGGATTTGAACTCTGTGCCTTCAGGATTGCAATGCAGATTCTTACCACTAGGCTACCAAAGCTCCCTAATGTTGTTGTTATGTGCCATCGAGTTGACCATGACTCATAGCAATCCTATTCACAATAGTTCTGAATTCTGATCTATCCTGGGCCAATCTCTGTCTCTGACATGTTTGCTCTCATTACCCCAGTCACTGAGTCAATCTATCTTATCTGGGATCTTCCTCTCCTATGCTGTCCTTCCATCCTTCCAAGCATGGTATCCTTCTCCAAGCACTGGTCCCTCCTAGAAACATGCTCAAAGTGTGTGGACCAAGCCTCAAAATCCTTGCCTCCAAGGAGCAGCTTGGCTTCACCCTCTCCAGGACAGGCCTGTTAGTTCTCTTGTTAGAAGTGAATTTTAGTCAAGAAAACAAAACGAATTGTGCCAAACTCATTGCCTTTGAGTTGATTCCTACTCACGGCAAACCTCTAGGCAGTGAACTTCCCCATAGAGTTCCCAGAACTTTTTCACAGAAACAAACTTCTACCTCCTTGAAGTGGCTAGTGAATTTAAAGCTTTGACCTTTTGGTTAGCAGTTTACCATTCAGCCACAGAGTCGCAAGGTTTCCAAGAAGTCCAATCTCCTCTAAATATTTGAACAGCCTTGTATTTTCCAGTACTGTCTCAGTGCCACCACTCTAGGTGAATTCAAATCTCTGTTCCACTTTTTGGTAGCCTACCTGGACTTTGGAGGATTTCCATAAACTACAGCAGCGTCAGCTTCCTCACATCTACAGTGGAGATGATAATATTGGAACTCACCTTAGAGGAATCTGTTTTTGCTAGCTGCTGTGAATTAGCATCAAGTCATGACAACCAAATAAAACATTGCCCAGTCCTGTGTCATCTTCAAAGGCTAGCAGTCTTGCACAAGCCCACTGACACAGCCATTGTACATTTTGAGTGTCTTCCAGGCTAAAGGATTCAGCCCTTCCAACTATATTGGACAATATTCTGTTGTGATCTTTGCTGGCTAATTTATGGAAATAGATCATCAGGCCTTTTCTCCCTTAGACTCTCTTAGTGTAGAACCTCCACTAAAGCCTATTCACTGTACTTGAAATCCCAGTGACACAGCTTCTAAAACATCAAAGCAACACACAAGCCATCACAGTACAACAAGCTGGCCCACAGGTTCTAGAGAAGGTGAAATGAGCCCTGGCACATTGTTGTCAGCTCTTTGGCTACATTTCATTCAGATGGTAAGTACTGGTTATCAGAACAAAAAGTATAATTTGATCCTAAAGTTAAATTATGGTATTTTTCTTTTTGAAAATATAGAATGTGTTTGCTGTGTAATGTTCACAATCACTTTTCTATGTATTTATTAAACAATCTTTAATGTTTGAGACGTAAGTGTCAGGAGAAAAAGTTTTGGAGGTAATAAAGGGAGGGAACATATATCTGAAGGACTTCTCTCAGCTGAGATAGAGCTATGCACGTCTTCCTGTTGTTATATCAGATTAATGCAGCCACTTCACTAATGGGAACATCAAGGTTTATAAGTGGGCAGTCTTGCCCATTTCACAGACAGAGTGAAGAGAGGGAGTTGAAACCCTGATAAATCCTAATTTATTCACTGTGTCTGGCTTTCTCAGTAATGAGAAGCCCCCCACTTGTGGAATACTTCCTCTGACTTTACATCCTTTGCCCAGGACAGTGGCTAGTTTTGTTCTTCCTCCAGCTTTCCCTTGGGTAAGCTTCTGGCTTGCAGGTGAGGTCCTGGGGGTGAGTTCCAGAGAGCACATCACAGCCTCCCTTGCTTCTCCCTGCCTGGGGATGTTGATGCCTTTCCAGGGAGAGAGGATAGGTTTGACTTCACTAATGTTCTATCTGCCTCTTCTATCACTCCAATCCATCTTCCACACCAAACTTGAAAGAGGTTCCAAGAGTTGTGACCAAGTTCCTCACCAATGAAAACACTTCTTCAGACCTTCATCCTTACAGGACATTATCCTCAAGTCCTTATGTTCTAGGTCCTTCCTTTCTTAGGTTTCTGTTACATTCCTGCCTCTCCCCACCTTGACTCTGAATCTTGCACACAAGAAGCATCTTGGACTTTCCAAAAGTGGTTCTCAAATGAGGATTCTGTCCTCAGGGGACATTTCTCAATGTTTAGAGACATTTTTGGTTGTCACAACTGGAATAGGGTTGAAATATCCAGCTGGTAGAGGCCAGGAATACTGTTAAATATCCTACCAGATATAATATGATACTTTCCTCACAACAAAAAAATTATCAAAAGTTTCAGCAGTATTGAGGTTGAAAAATTCTTCCCTAGAGTGTTCCATATATTTATATTTCTTCTCTCCTTCTTGCCTGACCCTTCTCACCCTCTTGCCTGACATTATTTATCTTCTTAAACCAAGTCCAGAAGCAACTCTCCCAGATACATTCCCTGATTACAAATAAGTTTAATTATATAGTTATATCTGTAGTCTGATATATATATATATATATATATGGAACTCTGATGGCCTAGTGGTAAGAAGCTGTGCTGCAATCACAAAGGCATGTTGTTTGAATCCACCAGCTGCTCTGTAGGAGAAGGATGGGCAATCTCCTCTCATGAGATTAAACTGCCTCTGAAGGGCCATTGGAGGGTCAGCTACGGGTTGGTTCTGACTCAATGGTAAACAACAACCACAACAAATAAATGTGCTGGAAGGTATTCATTCAGCCAACTGGCCAATTTTGCTGTTATCCTGTACGTTCTCACAGTACCCTAAAGACACTGTGCAAGCTTACAGCTATTGAAATATAGGATGCTGTCTTCACTGAACTTGCGGTTCAGTTGGGAAGGCAGCTTTAAAATATGTCTTTACATCAGTAGAAATGATTAATTACTAATTGAGAGAAGAGCTCTTATGGAAAGAATAGATGCTGCCATGTTAGAGAAGACAGACTCATAGAAATCTCATTATGATGGAGGGTGATTGGAGAGGCCTTTCTGGGGAAGCAGTCCTGACGAGCCTGGAGGATGGGATAGGGAGGGGAGTAGCAGACAGACAGAGCAGAATGTGGGCAGGCCCTGAGACAGGGCAGAGCCTAATGATGGCAGAAAAGTCAACGGCAGAAAGGAAGACTTGGAACGTGGTAACTGAGATGCAGTCTTTCATCAGGTGCAGTTGGGCACCAGCTCATGTGAGGCCTGGTGTGTTGTTTTTTTCTAAAGCAGGAGAATAGCAGGATCAGACTTAATGCTTTAAGAAGGTCTGACTGCTGTGGAACCCCCTCAGGGCAAGGGACAGAACCAGCCTCATGTTTGATCTCTACTTCCAATAAGTTGTTCACATGGCACCAATGTAGTTCCCTCTCTCTTGCCTGTCTTAATTCACTGTGCAAGGCTCAGTTGCTCCACAGAACAAAATCCAAAAAGTTGTGTCACTTTCCTGGGCTGTGGATATGAACTCTTGAAGCTGGGATATGACATTCTGGGATCCGTCCTTGCTACCCTGTTCCTTTGATTTCTCAAAGAGACTGAATAATCACCCTAATATCCTCACAAGCACACTGTAAGGTCGCCACTATTATCCCCATTTTATAGATGCAGAAATGGGCTTGGAGAGATGATATGCTTTTTTTTAGAATATGTCAGAAGCACTTATTATAGGTGTAGATATAATCAACACTCAAGCATGCTTGGGAGATGCCAGCTAGTGGATGATAAGCCACAGAAAGGCTTGGCAAAGCTCCAGGTGAATGACACTCGGCTGCCTGGTTCTGGGGAGACACCCACTTCTATTGATCACTTCTTTACACAGTCCTGGAGATGGTTGGCTCAGCTCCTAGTAGGAGGAGATTACAGACGTTTAGACACCAATCATTCATATTAGGAATGCTTCAAGTTTTGCACAATACACGTACTTTGTAATCCTAAAGTTCCCAATTAAAGTAGTACCTGAGCTTACATGTGGGAGTTTAGGCAAATCTCTGAGCCTCTCCAGGCTTCAGTTTTTGAGTTTACAGTGAACCCTGTATCTACTTAACAGGGTGATTGTGATGAAAAATGTGTATACTGTCTGAGGGCCACAGTGCTTGGCACCCAGAGCAAGCTCAGTGACAGTTCCCTTTCTTTCATTGGACATCTCAAGTACATTGCTTGAAGATGGTGCATTTTGGAAAGATGACTAAAAGCAAAATAGACTGAAAAGGATGAGGCTTCCATTACAAAGGTTCTGAGATGTGAAGACCTAGATAGGCAGCAAGGTAGACTCTGAAGACTCTGCTTCTTGCTTTGAGACCTGCTTGTCTTATTGGTCATTTACTTTGACTCACCCAGAGAGTTTATTTTCTTCCAAAGACCCAGAATCAGAGAAGCAGCACCCTTCCCCAAAGGAACATCAGAAATGCATGTCTGTGCAGCTTCCAGATTACAGATGGTGCTTGTTCTTCAGAGACTCCTGAGGCAGGATGCCTCCAAATTGTGGCAATTCCAGCAAACAAATAGA
>NW_006399783.1:15196137-15244223 GCF_000299155.1 Elephantulus edwardii
AGACTATAGATTTTTAAATTTATTACTATATATATTAAAATTCTATATAATGTTCAACTCATTGTTGTTAAGTAGGAACCTACTTATAACTGACCATCCAGCAAATATTCAGAGACTGTAAATCTTGTGGGAAGAAATTATCCATTCTTCTCCAGTGGAGCGATGGTGGATTCAAACTGCCTAGCTTTGAGTTGGCAGTGCAACTCCTCATCCCCTAGGCCACCAGAAGTCCATGTAATATATATGTATTCCATTGTCATAAAGTCAATCCTAACTCCATATTTTTCCTGAGTAACAGCTGGTGGATTCACACGTGTGCTACCAAACAACTTTCTCTGTCTCTCTCTTCTTCACTCTCTCTTTCTCTCACACACACATACACACAATAAACACAAACAATCAATGGATGCATTTCAATTGTGGTGTTGGCGAAGAATCTTGAAAACATCTTGGACTTCAGAAGAATGAATAAACCAATCTGAGAAGAAATACAACAAGAATATTCCTAAGAAGTAGTCACCTTGGACACATCATCAGGAAAGATCAAAAGCTGAAAAAATCAAGTATGATAAAATAGACGGTGGGCAAATATAGGCGGAAATGTCCGTGAGCCAGACTGGCACAGTAGCTGCAACAGTAGGCTCAAACAGATGAAAGTTGTGAGTTGGTGCAGGGCCAGGCAACATTCTGTCTTGTGGTACGTACACCCACCTGAGTCAGACCTCAGTGGATGGCAATAGACAACAAAGGTGTTGATAACACTGAGGGCAAAACCGACATTCTTAGGACTTTCCTGTGGGAAATGCAATTTGATCCTTCATCGGTTTTTGAGGGCTTTGGCAGTGCTTACTAAATTGAAACAGACCTGCATATTTAAACAAAACAAAACAAAACAAAACAAAACACAAAGCCCACCAAGAAACAGGTGAACTGTCCCATGAGAGAGGGCTCTAGGACTTAAAAGTGCACACTAAATAATCATAATGAGAAGAAGACAACCCTGTGAATGTGCTAATGTGAAAGAAGCAATAGACACATTGCTCAGTTAATAAAACTTCAAAGTGATAAATACTGTGGAGCGAACCCATTTATCAAAACCTGCATACACTTTTAAATGCCTGTTTGTGCTT
Organism: Elephantulus edwardii; assembly: GCF_000299155.1. Taxonomy (NCBI): domain Eukaryota; kingdom Metazoa; phylum Chordata; class Mammalia; order Macroscelidea; family Macroscelididae; genus Elephantulus; species Elephantulus edwardii. The sequence continues at coordinate 15,197,268 of NW_006399783.1, forward strand.
TATAATTCATTAAACAGTTTTGGAAGACACATGAGATCCTGTGAAATATTTTGGGGTAAGAATTGATTGGAGCGAGGCTGTTTATACTCTTTTTTCCTTTGAGCACATACAAAATTTTCTATTTTGAAATCATCTCTCCAATCTCTCCATTGATGGGGTTAGATATTGCACTGAGTCCTTTGATCATTGTCATTCTGCCCTGTGTTTATGGGCCGTATACCAAGCTTCAAGGGAGAGTGGAAAGACTCAAATTCTAAGAAATGGAGGGTGGGCTGAGGAGTAAGGGGGCATACTGGGGAGAATTTCAGCCCAGGACCTGAGTCCTACCACTTTCTCTCTTTAGAGATGGATTTCTTTTGTTCACTTACTCATTCAACACTATTTATAGAGTTGATGGCCTAGTCCCTAGGGAGTTGCACTATTAACTCAAAGGCAGCACCATTATGGCAGCTCAAATCCCCACACAACTCTAGAGAAAGATGACCAGTCTCCTTTCTTGTGATCTCTAGCCTCTGATAACCCACTCGAGGGTCAGTATATATTGGTTAGATGAGCAATAGCAGTGAATGAGAATTGTACAAGAATAACAGAAAACTCAGCCGTTGAAAGTGCTCTGGAGAACAGTACTACTCGGACACAATATGGAGCTCTCAAGTTGATTCCATGACAGCTGGTTGTTACGTACTAGTCTATAGGACTAGAGTTTGAATTTTGACTCTAGAATCACCTTATTGTGGGTGATACTTTGACTCTAGAATCACCTTATTGTGGGTGATACTTGGACCTGAGCCCAAAGCTTAAATTCTAGTCCTGGCTCAACCTCTTAGTGAATATATGAAGTTTTAAAGTCATTTCTGTTCCCTGAAAGTCAGTTTTCTCATTTGTAAAATGGCAATAATCACCTCTACCTCAGGAAAATCCTTAGAGATATAAATCCTTTGACAAGTAGTGAGCGCTTAGGCAGTGGTAGAAATTAACATAATTTTTACCTTGAACAGTGGCACTACTTAACAGATGAGTGCCTGACTTCACTGAGCTTCAATTTTTTCATGTGAAATAGATATAATAATGCTCACTTCAAATGAGAGAAGTGAGGCTTGGCAAGCATGTTGTAAGGAGAGCAATAAGGATTATGTGTAATCCCATGAGCAGGGCCCCATGAGCAGTGTTGGCACATGGCACATAGTAGGTCCTGTGTGGAGAGTCAGCCACTCTCTTGGCTCTAGAGTTCTATCTGTGCTGCAAGATGAGATGACAAGGAATGAACAACTTAGATCTATTTTTGGGCTGTGCAAGTGCAGCTCATAAAAATACAATCTTGCTCCTTATCAGCACTTCTGCACTTTTATTTATTGTTCCTGTCAATCCCAGGGCCGCTCCATGTGGGGACCTCTTCATTATTGATAATCCTGGGAAGTAGTATTTTAAATTTTTATGATCTGTACTTAGAGCCATCTGAACTGCCATGTATTATCTGGCCTTGCCAGCAAAGGGGGAATTACACCCAGACATGAAATCTTTTGGGGATGAATAATTTATCCCATTTTCACAATGCCAATTATGTTAAATTATGTTATTCATATCAGCAGCAGACAGGACAATGGGAGATTGATGTGTAAATATGAAAGGGAAATGAATTTATTACTTTGGAGTCCACTCTGTTATTTGAAAACCTGGAGGTTCATTTTTCCAAACATCTATAAAACCCTACTCTTAATAATCAAAAGAGAGAAACAATTTTCCTCTGTCTTTCCACTTCCCCCCCACCCCCCAGTTCTGTTATTTAATCAAGGAGCTCAGGGCGCTATCTGCTCTAGGTTTTTACTAACTGTGGGGAAAAGATGACTTCCCGGAATAAACCTTTCTTTACAAATTTATTTTCTCTTCTCTCTTTCTGCTTATGCAAGCAGATTCCTTCTAGGTAGGTAGTAATGATTAGCTAACATTTTTTTTAATGCTTCCCCCTTCATAGTACTAAAAAAGAAAAGTAGCTGTAATTTTTTTTATACAGAAGAGAAATATTTCTGGTTTTATTCCGTGGAGACAGACACTAAGGCAACATGAAACTCCTAGTAGCTGGTTGATTGCAGTAAGGCTTTGTAAGGCTCTATTTTCCCTGCTCTCTGTCTCTCATCTGTGCATCTTTACTCTGGCCAGAGGGTTCTACTATGCTTAGTGTGCACATCTGGAAAGCCAATTCTTTGTAGTTATTCCTCAATTCCTAATGTCTTAGTTCTCTCTTCAAGATGTTTGGCATGGCTTTCAGAACCTCTATCTGTCGCCCCTCAATGTCGTCCTGTTAACTCTTCACCTCACCTATCCTGCCTTGTTGCCACTCAGACCACCTCTTTGTGGTTCACCAAAGCCTCCAGGATGAGCTGCCCTCTGGAAATTTGAGATATTTGCTTCTGTCTGAGTATAGAAAGCTCTTCACTGTGTAAAGAAAGAAAGAATGAAAACAGAATCGTCAAGCAAAAGCCCATAGAACATTGATAATTCCTCACGCAAAGGTAGTGACAATGTACCTTGTTTTTCTGTTGTTTTGGGTGCTGTCAAGTAAACTACAACTCACAGTAACCTTATGAAAAACACATCTGAACCTCGACCTACCCTGAACCATCTTCATGATCTTTGCCATGCTTCAGCCCATTGTGGTTGTAGTCCCTGTGACAATCTATCCCCTCCAGGGTCTTTCTTTTTTCCCCCTGACCCACTACATTTCTCAGCATGATGTCTTCTTATAAAGATTGATTCCTCCTAAAAACATGCCAAAATACATGAAATCTACTGTCATTATCCTTGCCTCTAAGGAACGGTTGCACTTCCTTACAAATACATTTGTTTGTTCTTTTTGCATAGAATATATGATGTATTCAATACTCTTATGCAACATCATAATTCAAAGGCCATAATTCTTCTGTCTTCCTTATTCAACGTCTATCTTTCAGATGCATTGGAAACAACTGAAATGAACATAATATGCATTAGGCCCATCTTAGTTTTTAAACTGACATCCTTGCCCTTTAGCATTTTGGATATGTCCTTGACAATAGATATTCCACTCTTTTGATTCCTTGACAATTGCTGCCATGGGTGTTGATTGTTCCAAGTAAATTAAATCATTGGCAACTTCAATATTTTCTCATTATTTCGTGATGTTGTCTAGGGGTGAGAATTTCTGCTTTCTTGATGTTGAAATGTAATCCAGAATGAAGGCAATATGTAATCTTTGTTCTTCAACTTTATGCAAGCAAGGTGTGTCATCTGCATAATGGAGTTTCTTGATGAGTGTTCCTCCAATCCTGATGCCACATTCTTCTTCATAGAGTCTAATTTCTTAAATGGTTTGCTTAGCATACATATTGAATAGTTATGGAGAACGGATGCACACCTTCCCTGATTTTAAATCATGTTCTGGGATTCCCATTCTTCTCAATATTATCCCTTATTTGTTATGAGATACATATCCAAATGCCTTTGCATAGTCTATGAAACACAAATGAACATCATTCATTCTGTATTCTCTGCTTTTGTTCAGGATTCATGTGACATCAGCAGTGATGTCACTTGGCCTCTTTTGAATCTAACTTGAATTTCTGAAAGTTCCTTATTGACATACTGTTCTGAATTTGAAAAATAAACTTCAGCAAGATTTTACTTGCTCTCATATTAATGATATTGCCAAATAATTTCCACACTGTTGAATAACCTTTTTTGGAATGGGAACAAATGTGGATCTCTCCCAGTCAGTTGGCTCAGTAGCTCTTTTGCAAATTTCTTGGCATAGACTAATGAAGCACATCCAGGGATGTATCTGTTAGCTAAAACACCTTAATTGATGTTCCCTCAGTTCTCAGAGCCTTATATTTTTCTCCTCAGTGTCTTAAGTGCAGCTTAAACTTTATCCTTCAATAAGATTGATTCTTGATCATATGCTACTTCTTGAAATGGTTAGGAGGCTTGGAATCTAAATTCAGGCACCGAGGGGAAGGTCCTGCCTTGTCTGTTGTTGTAAGGTGCCCTGGAGTCAAGTACGACTCATAGCAACCCTATGAATAGCCATCCTGAACCCTGCCTTGTACTGTGCTGTCCTCATCATCTCTGAGACACTAGAGCCCATTGCTGAAGTCACAATGTCAATCCATCTCACTGGGGGTCTTCCTCTCTTTCACTGACCATTCACTTTCCAAGCGTGATGTCCCCTTCCAAGTGAATAGCTTTGCCTGGCTAAATGTCAACATTGTCATCCTTGCCTCCAAGGAGCACTCTGGCCACGCCCTTTTTAGGACATACCTCTTTGTTCTTTTGGCATCCCCTGGGGTATCCATTACTCTTCTCTAGCAGTACAACTCAAAGTAATCAATTCTTCTGTCATCCTTATTCATCATCCATTTCTCTAATGCATAGCAGGTGATTGAAAAGACCATGGCCTGAATAGGCGCACCTTTGTCTTGCTTGGATCAACAATCAACATCCTTGGTATCAGCAGTTAAGAAATCAGGAGACATATTGCATTGCACAAGTCGCCTGTCAGGGACCTTGTCTGTAGTCACCAGAAATTCCCTGAAATACATTGGTGGCCCCTGGATTTTCTTTGCATCTATCTTTTCTCTGTATGTGTATCTTCTTTTTATAACTCTGAGATGATTAGGTTTAGAATCCACCTAACACTGATAGGACCTCATTAACATAACAAAGAAATCTTTGTTTCTAAACAACGACCTATTTATAAGTATAAAGCTTAGATTTTCAATATGTATTTTGTCGGGACACAAATCAATCTGTAATATAGCATAACTGGACAGATAGGTAACTTCACGAGAAATTTGTGAGGAACTATGAACTGATCTTGGGATGGATTTAGGGACTGAAGGAGCAAGAAGGATCATGAAATGCCTTATCACTATTGATTAGTTTTCTCTTTTGAACTTGATATAACTCAGTTCACATAATACTAAAAACATTTTAATATTATTCAATGCAATATATGTGAGATTCACTTGTGCATTTGTAGCATATGGCTGAGCAGCATTCAACTTTATCAATAAACCATTCTCAATTATAATAAACCATTACTTGCTATGCATTCTAATAGACTGACATTTAGGTTGTTCTTAATTTTTAGCCTATAATGGGGGGGAAAACCCCACAACCAAAACAATGATCGTTCTTATGTATATCCATCAGGGAGCTAATTTTTGCTGACTTGTTGAAAATCTATTGCTATTCTAATGTTTTTCTGTTCATTTTGTTGCATTTTCCTGAACACATTTATAGTAGAAGTATTTTGGCCCCAAATTCCAGAATATCCAACTAAATTTTACTAGTTCCCAAAGACAATACCTTTTCTATCCTACTTCTGCATTTCATTTTGGGTGGCTCTAGCTTCAGGTTACGAGTGATCCAGAGGTCAAAATGACATTGAGGCCCATGTCCACTTCTCTAGATTCCTCTTGGCACTTCACTCCTCCCTGTGCTTCCCTTGTCCTCATGCTTGTCCTCCTAGTAGTGGACAAAATGGCTGCAGCAATTCCAGAGCTCAAGTCCTCAGCATATCATCTAGAAGAAAGAGTACATCGTTTTGGGAACACTCATGAAAATGGAGAAGGTTTCTCCCCTCCCCAAACTTTAATTGCACAGAATAGGGCAAAGTTCAGATCCATTATTCATAAGATTTCTCTGAGTCATAGTCTGCTTGACAGCACCTAACAACAACAGCAGCATACCACATTAGTCTAAATTGGATGTTACCATCTGTGATCAATATGTACTGATTGATTTGGTCATTTTAGGGGGCATCCATACCATTAAATACAGGGTCAAATCCCACAAAACCATTTGTATGTCACACTCTGGGGCAAAAGTGAGTTCATAAATGGAATTTTAGAAATTTTTTTCATTTCTTTTTTTATTATGTGTCTGTGTTTTTTATTTGAGTAAACGTTTATGTCATATTTTCATTCATCCATACACATTTGCTTTATATTAATTATAATGAATAAGATTAATTACAATTAAGAGCAATTTATTTATTATATATTGCATTTCCCTTTATCCAACTTACCTACTTAATTTTTTCAAGTAGATTAGTTCCTCCCCCTTTTTTTGGTTTGTTTTTATTATACTAGTTTATTTACAAAATCCAAATACATTGTTTTCCAGAACAGATTCTTCCAGTTTCCATCAATTTGTACAACTCCATGATTAATCCTCCCCCCCACACACACATCATCATCCCTTCCCCTCCCCTTGGATCCTTATACTAATTCTACAATAATGGTTTTATACGATATTTATCCTTGTGGGACTGAGTTGTTCACTCAGCATAATGCTCTACAGTCCCTCCCAAGCTAGGTAGTAATTTACAAAATCATTGTTCCTGTATGCTGCATAGTATTCCATTTTGTGAGTGTACCATAATTTCTCAATCCATTTGTTTGTGATTGGACAACTGAGTTGTTTCCATGTTCTTGTTATGGTGAATAATGCTGCTAGAAACATTGGTGTACAAGACTCTGTTTCTCAGTTTTCATTTTCTCAGGGTATATTCCAAGTAGTGGAATAGCTGGGTTATATGGAATTTCTATGTTCAGCTTTTTAAATTGAGATTTTAATAAAAGTTTATAAAGAACTTGGGTTTCCAATAGTTCATTGTGGCATATTTTCCTCCCTGCTCCCTCTTCCCCCCTAGACTGCTTTTTTCTTGGGGGAAAAATGTTCTTTCATTGTTATACAGTCTCCTCCTCCCCCTGCAGACCACTTTACTATGCAGTTCTTACTCTTGATTGCCTTTGGTAGGATTGTCATTTTCACAATATTGAGTCCTCCTATCCATGAGCAAGGTATTTTCTTCCATTTCTCCAAGTCTCTTTTTGTTTCTTGTAGTAATATTTTGTAATTTTTTTAATAGAGCCTTTGTGTTTCTGATTAGATTTACTCTCAAGTATTTCATCTTGTGATTAAAAATATGGAATGCTTCACAAATTTGCATGTCATCCTTGTGCAAGGGCCATGCTAATCTCTGAATCGTTCTGGTTTAATATATTGTGAGCACACTAGGTAAGTTTTAAGTAATTTATCTACTTAATTTTTACTCCTTTCTTCTTTTCTTTCCATCCTTGGTAACCACTTGAGAATTATTTTATTTAGGGAGATCTGGTGGCCTAGTGAAAGAAGCTGCATTGTAATCCCGAAGGCATGCAGTTTGAGGCCACCAGATGCTCCATGCTCCATGAGAGAAGGATGGGCAGTCTCCTCCAGTGTAGTTAACTGCCTCTGAAAACTCATCAGAGGGTCAGGTATAGGTCGGTTTCTACTCTATGGTATACAACAACAAACATTTCTTTAGTTTTTTATAATAATGTTCTTTCTTATATCATAATCTTGTTGTGACTGACATCATGCTTGCAAAGTGAAAAGTCTGGAAGAGAGGAAGACCCTCAACAAGACGGATCGACACGGTGACTGTATCAACAGGCTCAAGTGTATCAGAGATGATGTGAATGGCACAGGATAGAGCAAGGAAGGTTCACATTCAATATTCACAGGGTGGCTATGAGTCAATTCAATAGTACCTAACAACAAGAACATCTTCTAGATACATTGGTGTTATAGAGTGTCTTAAGTATTGTGTTTTTTATGGTTGCATCATATTCTTTTGTGTGGATATACCATAGTTTCCTTATACATTTATTTAACCCATACTTGGGTATGGGTTGTTTCCAACTAAATAATTCTACAATAATCTTATAAGTAATGTTGCAATGAACATGTATAAGAATATATCTTTTCATGTGATAGATCTTATTTCTTTAAGATACATGCCTAATAATGAAATCACTGTATCCAATAGTGTTTCTCTTTTCAACCTTGCAGAGTGCTTTCTATAGTGGTTGCATCATTTTACTTTCCCATATGCAGTGTATAAGAGTTCCTAACTCTCTATACCTTCTCTGTTGTCTATTAAAAGTTTACAATTGTTGCTTTTTGTTGTTGTTGTTGTTGCTGATTGCCTTCTAGTCGAGCATGACTCATAGCGACCCCCCTATGAACAAAAGGCTTTGAAGTCCCTCTACAATGATCGACATTTATCAAAGTTCATAGGGTTTCTGGAAGCATGTTATTTAGGAAGTGGATGCCAGGTTGTTTTGTGAATCTCATTGTTGTTTTGACTAGAATTTATCTAATAATTAATGACCTTGAGCATTTCTTCATGTGTTTGCTGACCACTTTATTTTTGAAGTGTCTTTCGTGTTTATTAGATTTTTGCTTGAAAAGGAAGTTAGATGCTTGAGAAGAAGTCTTAGAACATTTATTGTGTCACACAGAATGATATTGTCTGTAAATAATGATTATTCATAGTGTCTTTTCAGCAATTACAGTTTTTAGTTCTGGCTCATGCTTGCCTATATTAAGTAGAAGATATAGAGATTTTTGCATTCATAAGGAATGATAAAAATACTTTTGAAAATTTTTAGAAGCCTTTGGAATGATATTTGTGAAAATAAATAAAAGAGATAAGGGCTAAGAAGCAACTATTTATTACCATTCTGTGAGATGTGAAGATGTTCTGGACTGGTCTGATGCAAGGATATAGGAAGGAAAAGATAGAATCAAGAGATGGTCTTGGATGTATGGAAAGATCTGTTATTTTTCTATTGCTGTGTAACAAATTTCTAAATACCTTGTGGCTTAAGACAGCAAAAATTGGCTATCTCACAGCTTTTGTAGGTCAGAAGGCCAAATATAGGTTAACTGTGAGTGTTATAACTCTGAAATAAGAATATAGGCTGAGAGACATTTTAACCTTGAGCTTGAATTTTTCTAACAGGCCCATTCTGGTGGTTCTGTTCCTTGTGGGCATTAAGACTGTGGTCCTTTTCTTGTTGATCTTAGAGGCAGTCTTCAGGTCCTATTTAGGTCCTAGTTGTGTGATTCTCTAACAACATGTCAGTTTACTTCTTCCAGGCTGTTATCCTGGGATCAGCAGGCCTGGTCTGCTCCACTCACCCAGTTAAAGAATGAAACCTGGCAGGAAAGATCTGAGGAGGGGATGGTGTCCAAGCTACTGCAGTAACAGTACAGCAATTTCAGTGGCCTTTGGAAGAATCAACTTTAAGATCTATTGTAGGGTGGTCCTTAGAAGGGCAGACTTTTGTATATAGTGTAGGAGCCTTAAAAAGGCCTTTGTTGGTCTTGCTCAGAATAATCCCCATGTAGGCTGATGCCTTTTTGGAGCCCTGAGCCAAGCACATAAATTGAGGTCTTGGTGCAGTGCGAGGCCTAAGTTGTAGGCTGAAGCCTTGCTGGAGCATTAAGTTGAGAGTAGCGGGAGTTTTTTTGTGTGTGGGTTTTTTTGTTTATTTGTTTTTGTTTTTTATTTTGAGCAATAGGCTGAGAGTGTAGAAGAAAGGTGAGGAGGTAGAAGTTCAGACAGTAAGCAAAGTTCAGACAATAAGCAAAGATAGCTTTAAAAAAGTTCAGACAATAAGCAAAGATAGCTTTATTAAGAAAGGTGCGGGGAGAAGGGTGCAACAATGAATGAATGGAATTCCAAAATCTCTGTAGATGTTCATTGAAATGAAAAATAAACAACCTAAATTAAAAAAAAAAAAAGAAAGGTATGTCCCAAAGGATGGAACAGGCCTTCCTCTCTGTAAAAGAAGAAATGGGTGAAGTTGTATATAAGGCTTCCTCTTCTGGATGTGCCTTGAGGCTGAGATCTGGGCCAGTGAATGAGATGATGTCATGAAGAATTAAAATTTGCTAAGTGGTTCTTATTCTAGTCCACTACCGTAAACACTCATGTGTTTAAACACTAATCCCACAAATGTCAGTACTTCCTGGTTCTGAAGGCTCATGCTTTATTAGGCGTGAACTTCTGCCTCCCCTATCTCATTGCTTCTAATCCTGACAAGGCCAATAGGGAAATCTCTCCAGTCTGCTGTTACAGAGTTTTACATGACAGCATAATTATGAACATGACTATTCATAGTTCTTGTCCACACTCTTGAGGGAGGACGTTTTACAGCACATGTGCAGTAAGGGATGGGAATTTGGAGTCATCTTGGAAAATCACCTACTGAAAAGGGTAACAAAATTTTTGCCCCAATGCTTGTGACCTGAGACTTGATGTTATAGGCAGAGTAACAATGCAATTCCCTTAAAATAGATACTGAGATGTATTACAACACATATATCTGAAAACAGATGATTCACTCATTCTCTATAAAGTACAACACTAGAAAACAGGGATTGCTGTTGTTTTGTGCCATCAAGTTGACCATGACTCATAGCGACCCTAAGAACAATAGCTCTGAACCCTGCTCTATCTTGAGCCGACCTCACCGTGTCTGACACACCTATCCCATTTCACCAGTTATTGTGTTGATTCATCTCATTGAGGGTCTTCTTTTCCTACAATGCCCCTCTACCCTTCCAAGCTTGATAGTCCTCTCCAAAGACTGGCCATTCCTGCATACATGCCAAAATCTCAAAATCCTTGTCTCCAACAATCAGCTTTGAATTTTTTTTTTAACCTATCAAGAATGTGGTGTGGTTTCAGAGTAATGATCAGACATTAAAAGTTTTCTAAACCATTTTGTAATTTGACAATTGATCTAGTAAGAGTACAAATATAACAATTAAAATTTATATAATTTTTGATGGTATACTTATAAAACCCTAAAGACTCAGCAAGAAAACTATTCGACACAGTGGACCAGTTCAGCAAAGTAGCAGGATACAAGATCAACGTACAAAAATCATTCGGATTTTCTACAGTGACAAAGAGAATACAGACCTGGAGCTAAGAAAAACAATACCATTCATAATAGCTAATCACAAGATTAAATACTTCGGAGTAAATTTAACCAGAAGTACAAAGGATCTATTTAAAGAAAATTATGAAACATTACTACAAGTAACAAAAAGAGACCTGGAGAAGTCTAAGAAAAGCCCTTGCTCATGGATAGGAAGACTCAATATTGTGAAAATGGCAATACTACCAAAGGCAATTTACACATTTAATGCAATCCCAATACAAATACCAATCCTATTCTTCAAGGAGATGGAAAAGGCAATCTCCAGCTTCATTTGGAATGGAAAGAAGCCCCGAATAAGCAAAGCACTCCTTAAAAATAGAAGAAAGAGAGGAGGTATTTCACTCCCTGATTTCAAATCCTACTACACTGCCATGGTGGTTAAGACAGCATGGTACTGGTACAACGACAGACACATAGATCAATGGAATAGAATTGAGAACCCAGAGATCATCCCATCTATCTATGGTCAACTGATTTTTGACAAGGAGAACAAAACAAGTAAATAGGGAAACGACAGCCTTTTAAACAAATGGTGCTGGCAAAATTGGATCAGTATCTGCAAAAGACTCAAGCAAGATCCACACTTTATTCCATATACAAAAGTCAACTCAAGGTGGATCATGGACCTAGGACTAAAACCAAGGACTATAATCTTCATTAAACAAAAGCTTTGAGGAATTCTGTAAGTCCTAATCCACAACATAAACAGTCTTCCAAGTATCCCGAAAAACCTACAACCAGGAGAGGATAAGGTAGATGAATGGGACCTTCTAAGAATCACCTCCCTATGCAGATCCAAAAACCTCTCCAACAGGGTAAAAAGGGAAGCCACAGACCAGGAAAAAATATTTGGTAGTGACATATCAGATAAGGGACTTACAGCCAGAATTTATAAAATACTTGAGCAACACAACAAGATAAAGGTAAATAATCAAATAGAAAAATGGGCACAGGATATGAACAGACACTTCACCGAAGAAGACATTCAGATGGCTAACAAGCACATGAAGAAATGTTCAAAATCCGTAACTCTAAGAGAGATGCAAATCAAAACAACTATGAAATATCATTTCACCCCAATCAGAATAGCAAAATTTAACAGAATAGCAAGCAACAAATGCTGGCGAAGTTGTGGAGAAACTGGAACCCTTATTCACTGTTGGTGGAAGTGTAAAATGGTGCAACCACTGTGGAAGGCGCTATGGCACTTTCTCAAAAAGTTGCAAATAGCGATAACCATTTGACCCAGCAATTCCACTACTGGGAATATACCCCAAAGAGACCATAATTGACATTCAAGAAGATATATGCACACCCATGTTAATCATGGCTTTGTTCACAATAGCAAGAATTTGGAAACAACCTAAGTGCCCATCAACAAATAAATGGATAGCAAAGCTGTGGTATATTCACACAATAGAATACTACGCTGCATTGAAAAAACAAGGAACTCATGCAATATTATTCAGAATGGGTGACCCTGGAGAACATTATGCTGAGTGAAGTATTTCAGTCACAAAAGGACAAATACTGCATGGTGCCACTGTTGTAAAACAAGACTGACATGGGGTTGGGGGGAGATGGAGAAAGATGGGTTCAATACATTGAAACAGATGAGAGAGAAAACTGTTCAAGAAGGATATGTGATTAGGTATTTTTTTCATGACAGGAGTCTAGAGCAAAGGCTATGTAGTGGAGTGGACCTGGGGGAAGGGATTGTAAAATAATGAGAGATTTTTTGTTTTACTTTCCCAAGAGGGTAGTGTACTAAGGGGGAGGGTTGCAAGGGGAGAAAAGTGCAACAATGAATGAATGGAAATCCAAAGTCTCTGTAAATTTTCATTGAAATTAATAATAAATTTAAAAAATAAAAATACCATGATTATAGAAAGGTTACTAGTAAAATGTGTATGAAGGTTCAAGGGGGAGAGGGTAGGAGCAGAGGGGTGAGGATAGGTGGAGGGAGGATCAGTTAATCATAAGGTTGTTACCCAATTTTACGAGGGGGGGCGGGTAAAGGCCATGTGAAAGATCCAGTGTGAAAAACAATGTATACCAGGCCATGTGAAAGATCCAGTGTGAAAAACAATGTATACCAACTTTATAAGTAAACCAGTATAAAATAAAAATTTTCTTTAAAAAATAAAATTTATATAATTTTTAAAGGTTTATACATATTATTTAACCATTTCCAGAACGTTTACATTAGTTAATAATATGAACACTCAGTTTATGAGCTGTGACTTGGCAAAACTAGTTACACTGTCAGCTCAAAGGCAGACTGTTCAAACCCATCAGCTGTTCCTCAGCAAAATGATGGACAATGACTTCCTGTGCTATTTATAGACCCTGGAAACCTACTGGAGGTTCAGCTATGAGCTGGTTCTGACTTGATGGCAATGAGAATTGTTTTGTTGTTTTTTTTTTCCTTTACATTACTTTCACTCCTGCTCTCATATTCCCAATGTCGTTTATTTGTCCGCAAGACATTTATAAAATATATATTATTTCGAACTTCTCCTTTTTTGACTATGTGATTTCCTTTCAAACAGTGTCTTCTTTTTCTTTCTACCTTCCTAAAACTTCTACTCATACTTCAAAAGCTTTTTTCAAGCACGAATCGGGGGAATTCTTTAACTGCATTGTTCTTGAGCAATCCCATGTTGTTCTTCATGTATGAAATAAAGTGGATCTCTAGGATCCGTGGCAGAAATATAACAGAACTCAAAAACAGTGTAAATAAACACTTGTTCTTTTAGGAATAATTTGAGTGTTTAGGTTGTTTTTAGAACTTGTTTTAATCCTACAACAAACCGTGGTTACTGGTTGTTTTCCCAATATGTTGTCAAGAGGGGCCAATCATTGGAAAAAAACATCATGCTGGGAAAGGCGGAAGGTCAGAAAAGGAAAGGAACACCTTTAAAAAGCTGCATTGAACTGCATGAAACATAACGTCAATGAAGAAAAGTGTGAAATACAATGTATACAACATTTTATTAAAAATATTCTCATTCAAAATGTTAAAAAAAAAGCTGCATTGACACATTATAACAATGGGTTGGGTCATGAGCATGGTACAGGATATGACAAGTTTCTCACCTGTTATTTATAGGGTCACTATGAGTTGTAGTTCACTCATGGCACATGACAACAACAATAGATTAGAAGAGCTAGATACAGAAGACTTAAGTGACTCACCTGTGGTCGCCAGCTAGTAAGAGGCAAAACCCATACTTTTAAACCCAGTAGTCAGCGATATTGACAATATCTACATCTGCCTCATGATGTCAGATTAAATGAGCTTCTGATTACTTGCTATGCATCTGAGAGCTGGACAATGAATAAAGATGACAGAAAAAAGAATTGATGCCTTTGAGCTGTGGTGTTGGAGAAAAGCACTGAACATCCTAGGGATGGTGAAGAGAAAAAACATATATGTCTTGGAGAGGGTGCAGCTAGAGCACTCTTGGAGGCAGGAATGATGAGGCTTCGCCTCACATACTTTGGACATGTTGCTAGGAGGGCTATTCTTTGGAGAAGGACATGATGCTGGGAAGGGTGGAGGGTTGGCAAAAGAGAGGAAGACCCTCAACAAGGTGGCTTGACATAGTGACTGTCACAATGGGCTCTTGTGTGTCAGGAAGTGTGATGATGGCACAGGGTAGAACAGGTTTCAGATCTTTTGTTCATAGGGTCGCTACGCTGAGTCGTACTCGACTGTATGGCACCTAACAATAATAACAGCAATACATATCAAGTCTCAATACCTGCTCCATGCATAAACTGTAAGAGTTGATTTTGTTACCTATGGTCTCAATGCTTATGCTTTCTAAGTCTTTGAAATAGTAGATAAAATAAAATTCAAAACAAAACCACCTCCCCCCCTGCAAAAAACAAACAAAATAATCCTAAAATCCTTTCATGCAAGAATAAACCAAAGGCTGTGACACAGTGACTGTAACAATGAGCTGAGGCATATCAGAGATCCTGAGGCTCTGGAAGAATAGGACACAGCTCATGTTTGTTTTTCTTAGGGTCCCACAAGTAGTAGTTGACTTGATAGCACTGAACAACAACTCTTTATGTTGTTTTGGGGGACAAACTACAAAGAAAAAGGAGGAACAATACCATAATCTCAGTAGGGTTTAGGTGTCAGGGAGGGAGGGAGGGAGGGAAGGAAGCTCTTGGTGCATGGAGGCTCAGAGATTCCGTAACCAATGTATTTAAATACCAAATGGCAGATGTTCAATGCTCCTTCTTTTCCTATTCTTTTCTTGTTGAGATGCATTCAGTCAATGGCATGTCTCAGAGACTTTAAAGAACATTCTTCAGAGAATTCTTCTTTCTCCAGTCAATACTTTTGCTTTTTGACCTTTAGTAAAAGTTCTGTTAATTGAAATCTTAATGAAAGTAAGCCTAATCCCAGTTAGATCACAAACTTTTCTTTTAGCTGTATGACCTTGAATAAGTGAGCTAGCATTGCTGAGCCAGTTTTCTTGCTGAGAAAATGGGAATCATTGTGGCTCATAAATAAGGTATATGAAGTGTGTGATCTAGTTCTGCTACATAATAAATTATTCATAAAGGATTAAAAAAGTATTTACTGTTATTCTGCCATTTAGCCCTCAAAACAGTCCTGTAAAGTAAGTATTAGAATTATTCCCTGCATTTTATAGGTGAGGGTCTTGAGGATAATGGACATTCTGTGTTCTTCATGGAAATGTGATACTTGCCAATTATTAAATTATTTGTCATTTTCTTTTTCTTCTTTGCTTGCACAGTGGGGTGGAGTTTCATAAACATCTTGTCAGTTTGATAGCATATCTTGATATTAACCTGACTTTTGCAAAATAAAATGCTATAGTATATCCAATAGAACTTTAGAGATTTCTTTGCACAAGTCTCCAAATCCAGTTGGAATGGAGAATATATGCAAAGATTTAAATACAGATATTCATTGACTTATTTCTTTAGCTAATATTGTGGAGACCATCGAAAGTTTCAATTGTAGCATATATACAATGAAGTATTATGCTGTATAAAAATGAAAAGTGAATTCTTATATTTATATACATGAGTAAATGTTAATATAGTGTTGTGTGACAAAACAGGTTATAAATTAGTACATGAAATATGCATCCACTTTATAAAGCAGAAATATATGTATTCATAACAAAACACAGTGCAACTCATTGTCATAAGTTGAAACTGACTCATATCTGACCTTCCAGCAGGTTTTCAGAGTCTTTAAGTTACACAGAAGGAAATTGCCTATGTTTTTCCCGAGGAGCAGCTGGGGGACTCCAACTGCCTGCCTTTGTGCTGGCAGCACAACTCTCTTCCCACTAGGTCACCCACCAGTGATCCCTCTGTCTGCATAAGTAGGAAATATGTACAATTCATATGCATACCTAATACATATTAAAATATCTGGAATAATTAACCAGAATAGTCATCTTTGACCCTCCCTGATGAAATGAAGAAGGATTATGGGTAAGTTGAATTTCCTTGTGTGTATGTTTAGAGAAAGAATTTTAATTTTACAATCTTAATGCAATGTATAGGGAGTTCTAGTGGCCTAGTGGACAGGGAATTGCACTACCAACCCTCTGGTAGGTGGTTCAAATTCACAAGGTGCTCTGTGAGAGGAAGATGGGCAGTTTCGTTCGGTGAGATTTACTGTCTCTGCAAACTCTGTTGGAGGGTCAACTCTGAGTTACTTCTGACTTGACAGCAATGAGTGAGTTTAACACAATGTATAATAAAGTTCAACTATTAAATAGAAGAAAAAAAAAAGAAATGAATGCTTCAAGTCTTCATGCCTGCTAACACTGCTTGAACATTCCAGGTGATTGTGAAGACAAGAACAGAATATCAACCTGAACAGAAGAACAAAGGGAAGTTCCGGGTGCCGAAAATCGCTGAATTTACGGTCAGTTTCTTGATGGTGTAACAGAAAAAGTAAAGGTAAGGCTGGCTTCAGCCAGCTCAGTATGCCTCCTCCTAGTGGAGCAGGTGCTTCTGGGGAGCAAAGAAAGGGCAGAGACGGTGTTGGAAGGCTTTCTTGCAGTCACTCTGCCTGGACCACTGATGGTAATCAAGCCCAGTGCTCTGCCCCTGAGGGCCTCTTATGCGCTCTTCCACTTGGAGATGTTCTGGTCACTGACCACTGAGAAATGCCTCATTATCCCTCTTCTTTTTTTACTGTGAATTTTTTCTGCTTTTCTGCCACAATCTCCAGGAAATGTGATAGAGATGTGTAAAGAAATCCGAATTTTAGTCAGTGAACATGGTTACAGCAAATAAGAAAAAGGAAAAGGCAAGCTGTCTTCTTAGTGGTAAAAACTACGTGGCTGACTTCTTAAAACTCAGATTAGTTGCAGGAAAGAGTGATGAAGTATGACCTCTGGGAGCTTGAATAGAAAAGGTGCTGGAAGCTGAGGAGAGCATGGCTTGTGCAAATGCCCTGAGGCACAGGGGAAGTGAGATGAGGCTCTGGGAGCTGGAGGGTGATTAGTGGGTAGTGATAGGGAAGTGAGGTGGGGTTAGGTTGGGAGATAGGAGGGGGAAGGTGAGGAAGGAGGGTGGGAACAGAGAGAAATGGGGCAGAGGATCCAAGGCCCTGTAAGGTATAGAAGAATTTCAAGAAGGGGTTATGACTTAATTTAAATTTTGAAAAGCAGAGTCTAAGTCCTCCATAATGACCGAAATGTAGTGGGAAAGAGGGAGTATGAGGAAACAAACAGAGGGGACTGGTCCACACAGTGTAGGAAGAGGGACAATGTGGCTAGTGATGCCAGTGTGAATAATGATGGCAATTGCTCCAAGGGTGGAGAGTGGATGGAAAGATGCAGGCAGCCCAAATAGTTATCTTGGAGAAAGAATTCACTGTGGGAGCAATGGAATGCGTGTGGGTGGGGGTTGGAGAAGTCCGGCTGGATTTGAGCCCTGGCTCTAACTTATACTAGCCCAAGCACCTCAAATGGAGGTGTAATAATAGCAACTACCTCCTAGAGCTGCTGCGATAATGAAGTGTGGGATGCATGTTGTTTATCAAGGCAAAGCATTGCAAACAAGTCTAAGCTACCAATTGCTTTCTCTTGATTCTATAAATAAAATCACATTCATAAGATGGACAATTACAGTTTCCTAAGAATTATTAGAGTTTTAGTTTGGGGGTAGTTTTTCTTTTAAATAAAAGTTTTGTTTTATACTGATTTACTTAAAAAGTTGATATACATTGTTTTTCACACCAGATCTTTCCCATTTCCTTTACTCACCTTTCCCTCTACCCATCAAATTGTGCAACTCTGTGATTACCTCCTTATCCATCCTCACCCCTCTGCTCCTCATAAACATTTTACTAGTTTTCTATTTCTACAATAATGGTCTTATACAGTATTTGTCCTTATGTGACTGAGTGAGTTTACTCAGCATAATGTTCTCCAGTCCCTCTGAAATTAGGTAGTGATTTTCAAAATCATTGCTCCTGCATGCTGTGTAGTAGTCCAGTGAATGAATATACCATAATTTCTCAATCCATTTGATTGTGGTTGGACATTTTGGGGTGTTTTTTTGGTAGTCAGTATTTTGTTGTTGTTGTTGTTGTTGTTGTTAAGTGCTGTCGAGTCGCAGGCAACTCATAGCGACCCTATGAAGGAGAGTCCTTGACACTTGGGTACCTTTCATCCTCTCTCCAGGTTCATAGGGTTTCCGGAGGCAAGCTATTATGGAAGTGGATGCCACTCCTCCTTCCAAGCTTGTTTTAGTCGGAGAGCTCCACCCTACTCTCTGTCCACTTTGGGTAGACAACCATTAACGCATTTGACACATCAGTGTCACAGTGTTCAGCCTCACAGCAGCCACAAGTGACCACTGTACGGCAACTTGTACACCAGGGCTATACGACCTAGAGGAATGTCTGAACAAAAACAATGAAAGACAGGACCGAGGGCCGCGGATTAACAGTCACCCACCTTTGGCTTGGTAGTATCACTTTCTGTCCACTGCGCCAGCTGATCTCGCTCGTTTTTAAATTGAGATTTTAATGAAAGTTTATAGAAAACTTGATTTTCCATTCATTCATTCATTGTTGCACATTTTCCTCCCTGCCCACCCCCACACCCAGTTCACTTTTCTCTTAAAAAAAATATTTTATGTTGTACAATTCCCACGCCCCCTCAGTCTACTTTACTATGCAGCTCTTATTCTGGACTCTTGTCTTACAAACAACACCTAATAATATATTCCTTTTAAGTAGTTCCTTCCCTCATCTGTTTCAATGCAGTATATATTATTTATCCCCTCTTATCTTAGTTTTCCTCAGCCCTATGTCAGTTCTATTTTATAACAGTGGCATTATGCAGTATTTGTCCTTTTGTGACAGATATTTCACTCAGCATAATGTCCTCCAGGGTCACCCATTTTGTATAATATTTCCTGAGTTCCTTGTTTTTCAATGCATCGTAGTATTCCATTGTGTGAATATACCACAGCTTCTCTATCCATTTGTTTGTTGGTGGCACAGGTGTGCATATATCTGCTTAGGTGGCAGTTATGATTTCTTTAGGGTATATTCCCAGTAGTGCAATTGCTGGGTCAAATTTTATTTCTATTCCCAACTTTTTGAGAAAGCACCATACTGCCTTCCATAGTATTTGCCCAATCTTATGCTCCCACCAACAATGAATAAGGGTTCCAGTTTCTCCACAACATCACCAGAATTTGTTGTTTGCTGCTCTGTTGAATTTTACTATTGTTACTGGGGTGAAATGCTATCTTATAATTGTTTTGATTTGTATCTCTCTTTGAACTAGGGGTTTTGAACATTTCTTCATGTGTTTGTTCACCATCTTAAGATGTCTTTAGTAAAATGTCTGTTCATATCCTGTGCCCATTTTGCGATTGGGTGGTTTGCCTTATCTTGTTGTGGTGCAGGAGTATTCTATAAATTCTAGATATAAGTCTTTTATCAGACATATCATTACCAAATATTATTTCTCAGTCTGTGGCTTTCCTTTTTACCTTGTTGGAGAAGTTTTTTGATGTGCATATGGATTTGATTCTT
This sequence comes from Elephantulus edwardii, assembly GCF_000299155.1. Taxonomy (NCBI): domain Eukaryota; kingdom Metazoa; phylum Chordata; class Mammalia; order Macroscelidea; family Macroscelididae; genus Elephantulus; species Elephantulus edwardii. Next base: position 15,217,158 of record NW_006399783.1, read on the forward strand.
AGAAGGTTCCATTCATCTATTTTATCCTCCCCTGCTTGTAGGTACACAGTTTCAATAAACAGGAAAAATAGTTCTTTTTTTAAGATTGCTGTTATTACTTTAATATAGTTTTAGAAGTTCTTAATGTAATTGTTCTTTTTAAAATAGTGATAGCTATGAAAATGTAATTTGGGCAGATTAGATTGTTGTTATGTTCCATTGAGTCACCTGCAACTCATAGTGACCCTATGTACAATAGCTCTCAACGCTGCCCTATCCTGAGCCAGTGTCACTGTCTCAGACATCCATATCCCCATTACCCCAGTTACTGTGTCAGTTCATCTCATCGGGGGTCTTCCTCCTGCACTGTTCCTCCACCCTTCCAAGCATGATGTCTTTTTCCAAGGACTGATCCCTCTTGACCATATTACCAAAGTATATGAAATGGAGCTTCAAAATCTTTGCCTCCAAGGAGCAGCTTGGTTTCATCCTCTCAAGGACAGACCTTTTTGTTCTCTTGACAGTCCATAGTATACTCTTTTCCAGCACCACAACTCAAAGGCATTGTTTCTTTTGTCATTCTTAGTCATTGTCCAGCTCTCTGATGCATAGCAGGTAATTGTGAAGACCATTGCCTGGATCAGGCGCACCTTAGTCTCTAGACTGACATTGCTTTCTAGCATTTTTGAGAAGTCCCTGACAGCAGATTTACCTAATTTAATTTGTATTTTGATTTCCTGACTGCTGGTGCCAAGAGTGTTGATTGTGGAGCTGAGCAAGCTGAAATTGTTAAAACCTCAGTCTCTTTTACATTTATCATCATGCTGCTAATTAGCCCAGTAGTGAGAATCTTTGTCTTCTTGATGTTGACCTTCAACCCATATTAAAGACTACAGTCCTTGACTTTCTGCAGCAAATGCCTCCTCAGTCTTAGAAAGCAAGAAAAAAAATTTCAAAATCCATAAAAATAGATGACAGATGTTATTGTTGTTATATGCCATCAAGTTGGAACCAACTCATAGCTGACACTCCAGTGGATTTTCAGAGTCTGTAAATTGCATGGGATTGTCCATCTCTCTGCCCAATTTTGGGCTTTACATCAGCAGCTTCACTCCTTACTCACTAGGCCACCACAACTCTCCTGATAAGAGATAGATATTTTATACATATTTAAAAAGAAAGAGTATACCTTGTTAGTATTTTCATCTATAAATTGAGACAAGGAGGGAGGAGGGGGAAGAAAAAAAGAAAGAATGTTGAGTAGAAATGGTAGAGATAGAAACTTTATTTTCTATAGCTGGAGCCCTGAAAGGTAAATAAATAAAACTGTCACAAATATACAGAGGAACAATAGTGTGGAAAGGATTTAACTAAAATGTTATCCTTTGTTGTGTTATCAGAGGTGATGTTTGACCATATTTTTTCCTATCCTTTGACAAATTTTTGTGATGTGGCTCAGTTATCATTCTTAATTCCCACCAGCCTCTGAGAGACAAATGTAAACTCCAGTTTGTCAAAGAGAAAGTATGTCTCAGAGAGAAGTGAGTGCTGCAGTCGATGAATAAAACTGAGTCTGGCTGGCCCTGTGTTAAGCCCAGCTGCCTGACTGGATAACTACTGCTTGGAGACAAATGAGTCATCAAATTGAATAACAAACAGCCTGGGCTTCTAGAAGACCCTTGCCTGCCTCCTACATGCAGTTTGTCTGTGTTCAATCTGGGAGGCAGGCAGGCAGGCAAGACATTAGGGTCTTGAGGTAACCCTTTGTCAGCCCTGCCTATGAGGTGTGGATAGAGGGCCTTCCGGCCACATGGAATAAAACAGGAGGAATGAAGCAAACCTTTTGCTTTTGCAAAGCTGTAAGCATTAATTAGCCTGGCTCTTTACTTATTTTTACAGAAATATCCCTTAGAGCAGTGTGAAAGATGCATCTGCTGGGGCAAGGGTGGGCACAGGAGGACTAGCCAGCCAGGGCTGTAATTAGGAGTCTAAGCATCTGCCCTGCAGTGAGGCACAGACTTAGATGCTGAGGCTGTGCCGGAGGTGAAATGTGCAAGATCATTTCCTGGTTCAGTTAATGTACTTGGCTTCAAACCAAAGTTCACTCTGAGAGCCTCAAAAGAAAGGTCTGGCAAGCTGAAAAATCAGCCAATGAACACCCTGTAGGGCAGAGTGCTACTGTGACACACACGGGTCACCATGAGTTAGAAATTAACTTGATGGTAACTAGTTTTGACTCCTGGTTGGAGATAGGGACAAGAAGGGTGACTCATAGGTGTTTGGCTCAATTGTGAAGCCCTAGAAAAAGCCTCCCACAGGAGTGAATAAAAACAGAAAGGGAACCAGGATGGGAAAATACACAGGCAAGGCACCTGTGGGCTGTCCAGGGGGAGGCAGGTGGGTTGGATGGAATAGATTTTGAGCCTAGAATGGAGATTTTGGCTGGAAAAGGGATTTGGACAGCAGGGAATTTCTAGTCAGTCTTAGAGTATGTGATGCTGGGCAGTGGTCCATTGCCCATGGCTGCGGTAACCATGGGGACCACTTAAGTACATCCCTCTCTCATTCTAAACAGAGAATTGAGAGAAACTGATGGGAAGAATTTCCCAGAAGTTTGATAATTTTAAAACAAAGAGCTTCTTGGCATTCTCTAGGAAGGACCACAGATTTGAAGACCTTTCATTAAGTTAATGTGAAAAGAAATAAACATACATGTTGTTGTTAAGTGCCCTTGAGTTGAGTAAGACTTATGGAAACCCTATGAACAACAGACCTGAACTATGTCCTAACCTGTGCCATCTTTATCATCTCTGACATTCTTGAGCCCCCTGCTACAGGCATTGTGTGAATCCATCTCATTGAGGGGCTTTCTCTCTTTCCCTGACCCCTTACTTTACCAAGCATGATGTCATTTTCCAAGGCAAAGCTTCTCCTAACAACATACTCACAGTATGTGAGGCAAAGCTACACCATCCTTCCCTCTAAGGAGCACTCCAGCTGCACCTCCTCTAAGACATATCTGTTTATTCTTTTGTCTGTCCATGGAACATTCCCCTCCAACACCACAAGGCAAAGGTATAAATTCTTTTCTATGTCATCCTTATTCATTGTCGAGCTTGAGCTTACAGATGCGTGACTGCACTTTGGTCTTTAAATTGACATTCTTGTGTTTCAGAACTTTGGAGAGGTCCCTAACAGCAGACTTTCTTTGGCAATGCAATACTTCTCCTGATCTCCTGATTGCTGGTACAAAAGGGTGTTGATTGTGGATCCAAGTAAGAGAAAATCATTGACAATGTCAATATTTCCTCCATCTATCATGAGGATGTTTTCCTGAGGTTTAATGTAATCCGTATTGAAGGCTGCAGTCTTTGATCTTCTGTGGTAAGCATTTCAGGTCCTCCTTGCTCTCAGCAAGCAAAGTTGTCATCTGCATAACACAGGTTGTTGATGAGTCTTCCTCTTATATTGTTGTCACATTTTTTTCTTAAAGTCTTTTTGAATAATTTACTCAACAAGAAAATTGAATAGCTATGGAGATACAGGATATGGAGATAGCTAAGGATACAACCCTGATCTAAACCTTTCTTGATTTTAAATAATTTAGTGTTCTCTTGCTTTGTTTGGACAACAGCTTCTTTGTCTAGGAATAGGTTTTGTATGAGCACAATTAAATGTTCTGACATTAGATTCCTGTTCTTCTCTTCTCAATGTTAAGCATAGTTCCTTGTGATCCACACTGTCAAGTACCTTTGCATTGCCAATAAAGCACGCATAGACCTTCTGGTATTTTCTGCTTGTAGCCAAGATCAATCTAATATCAGCAATAATACTCCCAGTGCTACGGGCTCTTCTAAACCCAGCTTGAATTTCTGGTAGTTTTCTACCAATGTATTATTCTAGCCATTTTTAGATTGTTTTCAGCATTATTTTGCTTTCATGTGATATTAATGATATTATTTGATAATTTCTACATTCTGCTGTACCACTTTTCTTTGGAATGATAACAAATGTAGATCCAGTCAGTCGGCCAAGTAGCTGCCTTCTAAATTTCCTGGCACACAGACCAGTGAGCCTGTCAGGGCTGCATATGTTATTTGAAACATGTCAGTTGGCATTCTGTCAATTCCTGGGACCTTATTTTTTGCCAATGTCTTTAATGCAAGCCCTTTCTCATTTTCTTTAAATTGAGTTGTAATTCACATGACAAAAGAAAGAAACCTTTTAAGGTGTACAATTCAGCAAAATTTAGTACATTTAAAAGGTATAGAATCATCATCTCTATCTAGTTCTAGAACATTTCATCACCCTCAGAAGAGACCCTGTATCTACTACATGATCACCTCCCACTCCTCAGCACAGCTTGCCTGCTTTCTTTGTAGATTTGTTTTGGAACCATATGATATGTGTTTTTATATCTGACTTCTTTTATTCCGCATAAGTGTTTTTGAGGTTCATCCCCATGATAGCATGTGTTAGTATTTCACTCCTGTTTTATGATAAATCCATTGTGTGGATAAACTAGTATCTCTGGGTGCTGCCAACAGTTTGGATCATCCACTAACCTAAAGGTTGGCAATTGGAATCTACTCAGTGGTGTCTCAGAAGAGCAGCCTGGTAATCTAATTGCCTAAAGTGTATAGCCAAGAAAACACTATGAAGTAATTCTACTGTGTAACACACTGGGATGCTGTAAGCAAGGACCTGTTTAATGGAAAGAGATTTTTTTGTTTTAAACTAACTAAACTACATTTTTTAAATTCATCAGTTGATAGATATTTTGGGCTGTTATGCAGAGTGCTACTTTGAACATTTGTGTATTAGATATTTGTTTGAAAGCTTGTTTTCAGTCCTTTTGTGGATGTGTTGTTAGGTCATTGTCTTTATGTACTTTTGTGTGTGTGCTTTGTGTGAAAATTTAGAGAGCAAATTGACTTTCCATACAACTATTCCTACATTTATTATTTAATATATATTAATTACAGTATCTACATTGTTTTAATCTGTGAGCTCCACCAAACGCTGCCCACCATGGGTAACAGTTATCGTATTTGACACATTGGTGTCACAGTGTTTAGCATCATAGCAACCACAAGTTACTTCTGTACAGAAAATGGACAGACCAGTACTATACCAGTAAGAAGAATGTTTGACCAAAAACAATTAAAACCAGGCCTGAGGTCCGCAGATTAAAATCACCCACCATTGACTTGGTAGCATAACTTTCTATCCACTAGGCCACAGAGCTGTCTCTATGTTGTTATTATTGTTGTTAAGTGCTATCGAGTCTTAGACAACTCTATGACTCTATGAACAAAAAACCTGAACATTTGTATAATTTTCATCATTTCTCCAAGTTCATAGAGTTTCCGGAGGTAAGCTATTACTGAAGTGGATGCCACTCCTGCTTCTAAGCTTGTTTTAATTGGGGAGCCCCACTAAACACTATCCACAATGGATAACCATTATCGAATTTGACACATCAGTGCCACAGTGTTTAACATCACAGCAACCATGAATTACATCTGTACAGCAAACGAACAGATCAGTGCTGTACCACTTAGAAGAATGTTTAACCAAAAACAATTCATCACGATTGGACCTTGTCCATCATGACCTTGACTTTTCACTCAAATCCTTCCCATTTGCTTCCTCCCCTCCACCTACCAAACTGTGCAACTTCATGGTTTTGCTCCCACTCATCCTCACTCCTCTGCTGCCATTCCTTCTCCCTGTGGATCCCATACGTGTTTTACTAGTTATCCTTCTTGTCAGTAATGGTCTCATACAGTATTTGTCTTTATGAGACTGCGTTCACTCAGCAAAATGCTCTCCAGTGTCTTCCAACTTATGGAGTACTTTTCAAAATCATTGCTCCTGAGTTCCTCCGTAATATTCATTATGTAAATGTACCACAGTGTCTCAGTACTTTTGGTTATGGTTGGACGTTAGGCTGTTTCCATGTTCTTGCAATGGTGAATAATGGTGCTATGAAAATTAGTGTACAAGTCTCCATTTGTGTCTCAGTTCTAGTTTCCTTGGGAATATTCCTTAAAATTGCCTTTCTCTTCACCTATCTTAATACATGTATTTATTTATTTTTTTATTCATTCTCTTATATCCTCCATACTTGATACGCATCAAAGAATTATTTTCTCTTGTGCAAACCTTTCTTTAGATTTTTATAATAGAGTCATACAATATTTGTCCTTTTGTGACTGACTGACTTTACTCAGCATAATATATACTGAATCCATGTATCCTATAGAGTATTTCACACATTCTTCACTATACGTTAGTGTTGTATAATATACCATTCTGTATATGTGCTATAATTTCTTTGTTCATTCATCTATTGCTGGGAATTGGATCTTATTTTAATCTCACTTTGGTGGTAAGTAATGCTGCAATAAACACTAAGATCTGTTCATGTTATAGGTCTTAATATTTTGAGATATATGCACAATAGTAGTATTGCTGGATTAGATGGTTTTTCTATTCCTAAATTTCTAAGCAAGTACCAACTGCTTTCCATAAGCATTCTGCCATTTTATATTCCTACCAGCAGCATATGAGAGTTCCAGTCACTCTATACTCTCAGAAGCACTTTTAAAAAAAAATTCTATCTTGTTGGACTTTGCTATTGTCATTTTGAAGACTACGATGTTCCTGATTCAAGCCATGGTATTTTCAATCACTTGATATGTATTTGGCAGTTGGACAGTGTAAAAGGGGTAGTTGGGCAGTGTAAAAGGGATGACAGAAGAATGGATGCCTTTGAATTGTGGTGTTGGAGAAGAGTACTGAATAATCCGTAGGTTGCAAAAAAAAAATCAAACGGATATATCATGGTAAAGGGCAGCTAGAGTGCTTTGAAGGTAAGGTCTCATGTATTTTTGGGGGCATGTTTCTAGGAGAAGCTATTCCTTGGAAAGGAACATCATACTTGGAAATGTGGAAGAATGGTGAAGGAGAGGAAGACCCTCAACCAGATGGATTGACACAGTGACCGCATCAATGGTCTCAAGTGTGTTAGATTTGATGAGGATGGCACAGGACAGGACGGGGTTCAGATCTGTTGTTCATAAGGGTACTCTGAGTCATACTTTACTCAATGGCACCTAACAACAATAGGCCCGAGGGTATACCTATAACGTATACTATTTTTTTATTTATTTTAAGATTATATTACATTTTATTGATGAGGAATCAGGAGCTCAGAGAGGAAAATGGACTTTCTGGTGATCAGGAAGCTATGGGCTGGTAGAGCCAAGATCTGAGAGACCCAGATAGGGCCAGACTCAAAGCCCAGGTGAAGCCCAGAATGCTGCTCAGCAGCGTAACACAAGCAGCCTCCAAGTGCCGCCCTCAGTTCTCCTCACTCGCCAGCCCCAGACAATCACTTGGCAGCACAGTCAGCTGCACTCGTCAGTAGCTTCCACTGTGAAAATCAGCTTTTCTAAATGCTCCCAGTAGCTAGAAATAAGAAATTTTAAAAAGTTTTGTGGCTTCTCAAAAATTTAAACATAAAGATGCAAATCAAAGCAACATATGAAATTATCTCAGCCCAGCAATATTGTTGTTGTTCAGAGCTGTTGAGTATGACCCATATCGAACATGAACAACAGATCTGAACACTGTCCTATCCTGTGCTGTTCTTATCATCCTTGATATCATCATTGCTGCTGTTACTGTGTCAATCCATTTCATTGAGGATTTCCTCTTTTTTGCTGACCCTTCATCTTTCCAAGAATGATGCTCTTCTCCAGGAAATAACTTCTACAAACAAGTTGTTCTTCTTCAAGGAACAGCCTCTCCTAACCACGTGCCCAAAGTATGTGAGATGAAGCTCCAGCATCCTTGCCTCCAAGGAGCACTCTTGCTGCGCCTCCTCTAAGATATGCCTTTTTGTTCTTTTGGCAGTCCATGGGATAATCTGCTTTCTCCTTTAACATCACAGCTCAGAGACATCAATTCTTCTATCATCCTATTCATTGACCAGTTCTCAGCAGAACAGCCAGTGATACATGGCTATTTTCTCTCCTTCCTATCTAGATCCCTTTTCTTCCTGTGAGTTATGAGATTCTTGCCTAATAAACTGATTGCTCTTTTTGATTGGGCTCTAAGCATCCCTTTGCTGACTTTCTTCTCTGGGAACGTGATTGGGAAAACCTGGAGGAGCTGTTAAAAAATGGCTGGTCCTGTGTTATATCTCCTGATGGATAGTCCTCTCTTTCAATGGCGTGGTCTCTGCCTGTTGGGTAGGGTAAGCAGTTTTTCAACACATTAGTTGCAACATGTTGTTGTTATGTGCCACATTGAGTCACCTGTGACTCATAGCAACCCTATGTACAACAGCCCTAAACCCTGCTCTGTCCTGTGCCAACCTCACTGTCTCTGACATACCTACTCCCATGACTGAATTAATCCATCTCATACAGGGTCTTCCTCTCCTGCGCTGTCCCTCCACACTCCCAAGCATGACATCCCTCTCCAAGGACTGGTCCCTCCTTTCAACATGCCTAGAGTATGTCAGACGAAGCTTCAGAATCCTTGCCTCCAAGGAGCAGCCTGGTTTAACCCTCTCAAGGAGGAATCTGTTTGTTTTCCTATAAGTCCATGGTATATTCAGTATTCTTCTCAAGCACCAAAGCTCAAAGGCATCAATTCTCCTTCTATCCTCACTAGTCATTGTCCAGCTCTCTGATGCATAGCAGCTGATTGCAAAGACCATGGCCTGTATCAAGCATACCTTAGTCTCCAGAGTGACACCATTGCTCATCAATACTCTGGAGAGGTCCCTAACAGAAGACTTTCCCATCTCAGTATGTCTTTTAATTTCCTGGCTGCCGGTGCCAAGAGTGTTAACTGTGGAGCCAAGTAAACTAAAGCTGTGAACAATCTCAATCTCTTCACCATCCATCCTGATGCTGCCAATTGGCCCAGTGGTGAGAATCTTTGTCTTCTTGACATTGAGCCTCAATCCGTATTGAAATTCTTGACCTTCTGCAGCAAGCACTTCAGGTCCTCTTCAGTTTTAGCAAGTATGAATAATCATAAAATCTTTTAAAAAGTTCTTACATCTACTTTTTAGCCTAATAACAACTTTGTGAACTAAGTATTCTTGTTATCCCTATTTTATAGATAAGGAAACTAATTATTGCTCAAAGAAGGGAAATTACTTTCCAAGGTCAGTTGCCTCAAGGTTTGAGAACCAAGAAGTGTCCAGCTCTGTGACCTGTAACCCAGCCCTCTCTCTCCCGCACCTGCCGCCATCCTGTCGTGCCTTGCCCTTGCAAGTGGGTGTGACTTGTCTATCACCTTTTCCCCCTTCTTTTCTCCTTCCTTTTTCTCCTTTGTCTAAATTAGTATTCACTCTGAGCTGACATAAATGCCTGTTGCTAGAACACACAAGGATAGATAAGACAAAATGCCTCCTCTCAAAGAGCTTACACATGTGTGGATTAGCTTCTCAACTATACAATCTGTACAGGGTCAACCTCTTCTGGTTCCCTGAATTAAGTGCCCTACCTGGCCTCTGCATGGCCCACTGAGAGCCTCCATTATTGCTTTTCAGCTTCATCTGCCCCTGAGCCCTGAAGAATGGAGATGCATCTAGCTTACCAACCATGGGAATCAGTGTAGGTCACAAAATGGGCTTAGTAGTCTTTGGGGGCACTTTTCAGTATTCACTTAAGACCATGAGTCTTAACTCATAGTTTGGAAAAACCTGGCTCTTGTGATTCCAGCCTGGGCGAGTCTAGCCTAAAAGGTGTCCAGACATATGGAGCAAGAACCTAGAGATGCTTCTGGACCACAGCACGTTGGGGTTAGTGGGGTGGGGTGGGGGAGCCAGAGTAGAGATGAATGTGGTATTTCCAAATGGACAAGAACTCACCATTTCTCTTAGGGAAATGCACATACTGAGGAAAAATTGTTGGGTGAGGAAGGAGAGGGCTAATCTTTTTGAAGAACTGACATCAGTAGTCTCTTATAAAACAAGCACAAACAAGTGAAACAAAACTAAACAAAAACCCATTTGTTCTTTCAGGACTAGCATTCTACAGTATTGATGTGTCACTATCTCACCCATTCATGAATGCATTCTACTCTCTCTGCTCCGACTGTGTGCCTGGAGTTTTATGTGATAGCCGATGGAATGACCCTATAAGCATTATTAGTGCACTTTTTGTGTTGCTGTTGTTGTTGTCAATTACACTCAAGTCAGAACTGACCCATAGCTGACCTTCCAGTGGATTTTCAGAGGTGGTAAATAACAGAGGAGGAGATTGCCCATCTTCCTCCTGTGGAGCAACTGGCATTTTAACTGAGTACCTTTGAATGTGTCTGATTCAGGCCATGCTCTTTCTGGTCAGTTGCTATGCGTCTGAGAGCTGGACAATGCATAATGATTACAAAGGAAGAATTGATGCCTTTGAGCTGTGGTGTTGGAGAAGCTCACTGAACATCTCATGGACAGCCGAAGGAACAGATATATCTTGGAGAAGATGCAGCCAGAGAACTCTTTGGAGGCAAAGATGATGAGGCTTCACCTCCCATACTTTGGAACTTTGCTAGGAGGGACTATTCCTTGGAGAAGGACATGATGCTTAGGAAAAGGAGGGTCAGTGAAGGAAAGTGAGATTCTCAACCAGATGGATTGAAACAGTGACTGCCACAGTGTGCTCTAGTATGTCTAGAGGATGGGACAGGATAGGACAAAATCCAGATCTGTTGTTCATAGGGTCTCTGTAGGTCATACTCAACTTGACAGCACCTAACAATAACCACCACCTTTGGGTTGGCTGCACTGCAATCTTGAAGGCACCTGATTTGAATCCACCAGCTGTTCCATGGGAGAATGATGGGCAATTTCCTCCTGTGTGATTAATGACCTCGGAACACCCACCACAGGGTCAGCTATGGGTCGATTCTAACTACAAGGAACACAATAGCAAAGCCATCAGAACTCCACCAGAGAATGATTGTAGATGAAGAAACGATACAGAGAAGTTGTGTGATTTACACAGGGACTCCTCATGTAGGACACTGCAGAGTTGAAATGAACCCCTAGACACTAAGCACAGGCCACCTGAAGGGTTTGTCCAGGTGGCCAACCCAAAATAAGATGTCCTGGGGCTCCATTTACAGATAAGTCGCTTCTTAGAGGATGCTATGGGCTAATCTACCTGCCACATTGTTCTTCTCTAAGACAAAGTGTTGGTGGCCTTAACACCAATTACACAGAACAATGTATTCATTGTTGGCATTATTGATTGACCTGATGACCCACTGATTATAGGATGAGTTCTTTGAGGGCAATTGCAATGTCTTTTTGTCTTAAGCTTCAACCTTACTTGTACTTCTTCTAACACAAAATCAGGAAGAGGTGTGGTGGGTGAAATGGCAGAAGCAGATCCAAGTGCCTGTTGCTTGGCGTGTACAATAGGCATTGCAGAGTTCAATTCCTGCTCTCTTTTGAAAGTCTCTAGGAATTTCCTTTTTGTTGTTGTTGTTCTGACCTCACCACTCTGTTGTTGTTGTTGTAGTTGTTAGGTGTCCTCGAGGCAAGTACTAACCACTCTTTGTTGTTAGGAGCCTTCAAATCTAGGATGATTCATAGCCACCCTATGAACAACATATGTGAGCTCTGTCCCATCCTGTGTCATCCTCATCATCTCTGACACACTTGAGCCCGTTGCTGCAGTCACTGTGTCAATCCATCTCATTGGGGTTTTCCTCTCTTTCACTCACCCTCCACCTTTTAAGCAATATGTCCCTTTCTAAAGAATAGGTTCTCCTGGCAACATGCTCAAAATATGTAAGATGAAGTTTTGATATCCTTGCCTCTAACGAGCACTTGTGACTACACTTTTTCCAAGACATATCTATTTATTCTTTTGGCACTTCATGGAATAATTAATACTCTTTTCCAACACTATAACTCCAAATTCTTCTTCCATCATCCTTATTCATTATCCAGCTCTCAGATGTATAGCAAATGATTGGAAGCACCATGGACTGAATCAGGTGAACTTTAGCCTTCAAACTGACATAATTACTCTTCCATAATCTGGAGCGGTCTCTGATAGTGGACTTGCCCAGTACTATATGCCTCCTGATCTCCTTATTGCTGGTCTTGATTTTGGATCCAAATAAGACTATGTTGCTATTGTTGTAATCTATTGAGTCAGAACTGACTCATAGGGGACCTGCCATTGGGTTTTCAGAGGCAATAAATTTCATGGGAGGAGAGATTTCCCATCTTTCTTCCACAGAGCAGCTAGTGGATTTGAACTGCATGCCTTTAGGTTGGCAGTGCACTCCTTATCACTAGGTACCCAGAGCTAATTGTTCACCCTTACTATCCAGAGCTCCTTGTTCACCCTTATTGTCTCCTGCCTCAGCCTCCTCCCAGCCTTCTCTGCCTCCCTTTTTAACCCTTCTTCTTTCTTCTTGCTCCCCAGAGAATAAATTCAACTCACCTAATGGCATTTCAGTGCTCTAAACCCTTCAATGGCTTTCTCTTGCCTACCTACCCTCTTCTTCAGGTGTTCTGCTCTCCCCAAAGTACTGATTTCTTCCCTCTTGATGACATTTATATGTATGCCTTTATGTCTTTAAGCAGGACACTGATGATTCTGTGGTAGACTGTTCAACTTTCATGTGGGAGATCCAAGCTCAATTCTTGGTCAATGCATCTGTGTGAAGATACCTATCAGTGGAGGCTTTTGTGTCTCTCTACAATGTAGGTCAAAATTCAGCAGAAATTCTAGGACTTTTTTTTAAAACCAGCTGGTGAAAACCTTATAGATCAGAGAGGTCTGATCCCCAATGAGTCATGGAGATGGCACAGCGACAGGCAGTGTGTTGTTTTGTTTTGTTCTCAGTATTGCCATGAGATGGGCTGACTGAGCAGCAATTAAGAACAATATTCTGTTCCGTGCTGTACCTTTGACCTGAAACACTTCACCATTGGGCCTGCTCCTGAATTATCCAGCATGGAATGCAGTATTTTTTTTTGTCCATGCAATCTTTCCTACACTTGTATGAAGCTGTCCTTTTTCATATCCATTTGTTGACATAATTGACTGACCTGTTGCATTCCACCCTGAGTATACCATGAGCTCCTCCTCTGCTAGATTACCACCCTTTTCATCTTTGTACCCAGGATTCTAGCTAGTGCCTGGGTGGACTAGACACTAAGAGATATCTTTAGCAGATGAATAAAGACATGAATGATCAGACAAGAAAATCCATATTGTTGATTGAGAAACACTGCACATCAGAACTCTGGTTGCCTTAATTTCAATCTTTTTAAAATCAGGACCCTATTTTTCCTTTTAAGCTTCTTGGTGATGACACATTCTCATAAATACATTCTTCCTGATGTGACGTTCTGGTACAGGGGATGGGGAGAGGAAACCTCACTTTACAGCCTTGCCATTACCATTTGTTTTTAAATCAAAACTCTAGGGGCTGCTTTCGGTGAGTAGCATCCTAATATTTGCTGACAGCAGCAAATGAAGAGAAGAGGTTTTATTATCTGTTGTCCTTAGTTTTTATTGCTCCCCATTTTTTATTTTGAAGAACATTTTAGGCAAGTTATTAAAACCACTGCCTCCTGGGTTGGGAGCAGAGTCATTATGTGGCATGGAAAGAATTTGTTCATGAGAACTGGGTGGTGGAAGGTTGCAGTAGTGTGCTGTGTTCATTATTCCACTTCTGACGATGGTTTTATTGAAAAGCAGAATAAAGAGACTGACCTATGTTTTTGCCTGAGTACTTTTTTCAAGCCTCATATTATATATATATATATATTTATATATTTTAAACTATTCATTTAAATATTTATTTAAATATATATTTAAAGATTATTGTACTAGAGTAAGCACATATGTATATAACTTAAATGTGTGTGTATATATATTTAGTTTAAGTACATATGTACATAGCTGTGAGTACATGTGTGTACAGTTATTAATTGATAGCTAGCTACAAAGCAAACATGACTTATTTATTTTTTAAACTAAGCATTTCCTTGCGAGAAAACACACACAATGATCTCTCGGGAGGAATGTGTTCAGATTTTGGATGAGGATCTGGAAGATTCAGTGATCACTGCAAAGTCAAACGACTAGGTTCATTTTAACCAGTGGCTTTTCATGCTCATGATTCAAATACACTTTGGTGAATAAATATTTCAATAAAGTAAGTCCCTTGTCAATAAACACATTGTAATAAAAGACTTTCAGCATGTAGCGAGATGCCCAAGACTGTTATAAATCTGTTAGACAGTTACCAAACTGTTGGAAGCTTAAAATCAGCTGTGGTGGGAGTATTTACACCATAGATACTGGAACATAACTGCAAACCAGAGATTTCTTACCCCCTTGAGCCCTTTAATATAGCTGGTTTACCAGTGTGTGAAGGGCAGTATGGAGATGGGGATAGACATGAGTTAGGGGTTTTTCTGTGAATTAAAGCAAGTAATTTTTACTCCATTTCTCTATCTGCATTTCCAAATCTGTAAAGTGGAGATAATGATGTCTACATCAATACACTTGGTATTGGCAGTCAGAACATCAGGAAACATACTGCACTGGGAAAGCCTATAGTCAGAGACCTCTCCAAATTATTTAGAAGTAATGATATCAGTTTGAGGACTAAGGTGCTCCTGATTCTGGCTACGGTCTTTTCAGTCACTTGCTATGCATCTGAGAGCTGGACAATAACTAAGGATGACAGAAGAATTGACACCTTTAAACTATGGTGTTGGAGAAGAGTGCTGAATATACCAGGGACTGCCAAAAGAACAAGCAGATATGTCTTAGGAAAAGTGCAGACAGAGTGCTTTTTGGAAGCAAAGATAATGAACCTTCATTTCACATACTTTAGTCATATTACTAGGAGACGTTCTTCCTTGGAAATGGACATCATGCTTCTTAGGAAGTTAGAAAGGTGGTGAAAGAAAGGAAGACCTTTGACCAGGTGAGTTGAGCATGACAATGGACTTGAATGAGACTGTGAGATTGTCAGAGATTGTAAGTATGGCACAGGATAGGGCAGTGTTCAGATCAGATGTTCATAAGGTTGTTATAAGTCATACTTAATTTGACACCTAACAATAACAACAAAATCATAAACCAGTGCCTGTAATCCCTCCAGGTTGTTGCTGTTGTAACTGACTCTCCAGTGGGTTTTCACAGGCAGTTTTCACAGGAATCACATGGGAAGATATTTCCCATCCTTCTTCTGTGGAGCAGCTGGTGTATTTGAACCACATGCCTTTGGGATTTCAGCACAACTTTTCACCACTGGGCCACCAGAGCTCCGTATTCCTTCCATAGTGGCTCAATAAATTAGGTAATTTAAGCTAAAATTGTTTATCACATTGATCTTGAATTAGCTGCCAATTCATAGTGATTCCACCCAGAATGAACTAAAAGTCAGGAGGCTGAGTCAAGGTACTCAGGGTCAGACAGCCAATAACCAAAGCAAAACTCATTATCATTCAGTTGATTCCAACTCACAGAGACCTGTTAGGACAGAATACAACTGCCCATAGGATTTCCAAGTGAAACTCTTTACATAAGCAGACTGTCTCTTCTTTCTCCTGTGAAATGACGGATAGATTCGAACCTCTGACCTGCTGGTTAGTTAAACGTTTTAGCTATAGCACTGCTAAGATTCCTTACACAACCAATAAGAATTGTGGTTTTTTGGACCCTGAGAAGTATGTGTGTTTATGCATGTGTATGTAGTTATTGTGTATGTGCGTGTAGGGTCTGTAGTGTGTTTGTGTGTGTGTAGCATTTATATGAGCAGACACATGTACCACCTGTGTGTGGGTGTGTGCATGTATTCATATGTCCTCCTGTGTGTATATTCTTATTTGTCCACACCATCTCCCAAGCCAGGAAACACTGTGTGTTTGGCGAAATCAACCACATTAAACAAAGCTAAAATAAACAAAACTAGAGAATTGAAATTTTGCTGCATGTCTCTGCTCTTTGCTAAGCATTTGATTAATTTATCTTTAACTCTCTTTCCTTTTTATTTCCCTTGAATATATTATTTAGCCCAGTCCTGAAATGCATTGATCAAAAAGAAAAAAAGAAGCATACATTTCCCAAGGGAGAAATGCCATTTTCCTCAAGGCTTGTCATGCGGCCTGCCTTCCCACAGCAGTCCCACGGCGTGGGCTTTATCTCCTGACCTCCTCACTCTCTGGCTTTGTGCTGCAGCACTGCGTGATTATATTCAATGCGATTTTTTTTTCTTTTCAAATTTATGGTATTTAAGCTCTTGGAACTGTCAGAGGAAGACAGGCTCTAACAAAGTGACTGTATGTGCAGCTTGTCATGTCACCACCATGTTCTATAATTATAAGAAAACTAGTTGTCATAGCAACTGCCATATAGGCCTAGCTTCTTCCTGGGGATGCTGACAAGCCTGCTCAGCTCTGTGATCCAAGCAATTGGGAGGGAATTGGGTTCTCTAAGGGGACCTAACTCTAACTTGGGTGATAATCATTAACTCATTCGGGTTAAGCAGTGTTCTGATCTTGTGCAACCTGAACTAGCTTTCACTCTGCAAGTGAAAGACCTTTGCAAGCTAACAGTGTGAATGCTGTTTGAATATAGCTAGCTATATGACATTGGGCCAATCACCTTCCATATAATTTCCATAATCTTGGTTTCCATTTTTTTTTAAAGCAAATACCAATTCCTGCTTCTAAGAGAGTAAGAAAACTGAGATCAACTGTGTGATTTGTCTAGTAATGTCTGACACACAGTAGAGCCCTGATATATATATATTTATACTTTTTTTTTTATTTTTATTTCTTTATGAGGATTGTTAAAAGTAGAGGGTGGATGTTTTCACAGTATTTTTTTTAAAAAACACCCTTAATTTTGGTTGAAGAATCCTGTATAAGATGAGGTTGTAGGGGTGGGGAGCAGGAAAGAAAAAGAGAAAATTCTCCAATTTTATTTTATTGCATTTCTCTGAGACTAGGGGAGAGGGGTGAAATCTGCAATCTGAAATCTCAAATTACTGTACAGTGAGTCAGGAAACCTGGTTTCTGGTCTCTGTTTCCCTGCTTGTACAATGAGATGAGATGGAAAAGGACCGTGGTGTTCTACGACAATGCTTTCAACCTGGAGGATTAGGGCCCTCGGGGGACAATGTCTGGACATATTCAAAATAATTTAAAATAAGTTTGTCTCAACTGACGGTTAGGGATGTTGTGTGCTTCTGGTGATTAGGGGGTAGAGGCCAGGGCTGCTGCTCCACTTCCTATAGTGTACACCCTGGACAGTGCCCTATAGTGAAAAGTCATCCTACTTTAAATATCAAAGGTGAGCCTTGGCCTAGGATTTACCAGTGTGTTTACTGAGGCTGAAATAGGCTTCAATTACCCCATCACGATGGGCTGCTCAGATTATCCTAGCAAACTGGAGATTTGAAGTCCTAGAAAAATTAGTAAAGGCAGAGACAAAAAGATTTCTCAAGGCTGTAGGGGTTTTATTAAAAGATCGGCTGGCAGTAGGAGGTTTCTTTGAGTTTTCTTTTCCCTTAGGACTGCATAAATCTAAGCACAACAATTGTGATCATCTCATGAGCAAAGCAAAATGAAAAGAATACAATTTTAGGTCCATAAACTAGCTTTATTGTTATTTTTTTTTCTACAAATGAGTATTTTAAAAAAACCAGTGTTGCATATATTTCTATTTTCCCTTCATTTTCAGCTCTTGTCTTTGATCTTGACATTGCAAGCTGTAACCAGAGTGGGTCTTCTAAAATTCATGTGTGATCACATCTTTCTCCTAAAGCTATTAGAAGGCTTCCCTTGGCCTTCAGGGTAAAAACTGAGCTATGCCTATTAGACCTACACCTCAGAGCCTGTCCTTTGATCATCTATTCAGTCTGCTTTCCCATCAGCCTCTGGACCTTAACTCCTTGTTTCCACTGGTCTGAATCAAGGGCAGTGGTGTTTCAGAGAAATAATTTTTACCTTTTATATGGGAGACTAAGGTTTGATTCCTGGCCACTAGACATTATGCATAACCACCACTCATCTGTCACTGGAGGCTTTTTGTTGTTGCTAAGATGCTGAACAGGTTTCAGAGGAGCTTTCAGAATAGGAAGGAAAGTCTGTCATTATATTTCTGAAAATTAACCAGCAAAACTTCATTGGATCATGATGATTTCTGTTCTGCAGCTGGCCATGAGGTTGGTGCAGGCCCAGTGTCTGTTCCATCGTACATGGGATTGCCATGACTTAGGGACCAATTTGATAGGAGCTAACAACAATAACCTAAACTACTTAGGGAATCCTTAACACATTCTGTCCTATGTCACCTCTACTGCTATACTTATCCATTCCCTATGCTTTTCTCTCCCACATGGTCAGGTGAATGTCTATTTGACTCATATCCTCTCTTGAATGAAGCAACTTCAAAGAGCCTTTCTCTCTGAACTCATTGAGCTTTGGTGGCCTACTGATAAGGAGGTTTGCTGCCATCTCAGAGGAGCACAGTTCAAATTCACTAGCTGTTCCATGGGAGAAAGATAGGCAATCCCCTCTCATGTGATTCACTGCTACTGAAAACCTGCTGGAGGGTCAGCTATGAATCAATTCTAACTTGACAATATACAATAATAGCAACTATCCCATTGTCTTTTATAGAACTGATCATTTTCTCATTTGCAACATTACTCACTCATTGGGAAATAGGTTGGTAATTTTAACTTAGCTCCTTCCTGTTACTTTCTTATTCACATGGTCCTGAGTGCCCGAGGATCCCTGCATACATAGTACAAACAGTTAACGTCTGTACGTGACATCTAACCAAAATGTTGGAAGTTCTGAAGTATCTCTAAAGAAAAAGTTGGTGATCTGTTCCTGAGAAATCAGCTATTGCACAGCCTGTGGATCACTCTTCTACCCTGACATACATGGAGTTTCCAAAAATCAGGGTTGTCATGACTTGTTTGCTTGATTGTGGTTGGGTACTCTTTCTGAGAGCTTGCTCTCAAGGACAGAAACTGTTCTGGATTCAGTTTTATACTCTCCTTTGCCATTTGGTCTTAGTTTTGGTTCTCTAAAGCAGCAAAAGTAGTGATGTGACATGATATGTTATTGTTGTTTGTTGCTATGTGCCGTCGAGTCACTTGCGACTCATAGTGAACCTATGTACAACATCTCTAAACTCTGCTCTGTCCTGTGCCAATCGCATCGTCTCTGACACACCCGTCTCAATTACCCCAGTCACTGATTCAATCCACCTCATGGGGGCCTTCCCCTTCTGTGCTGTCCCTCCACCCTGCCAAGCATGATGTCCCTCTCCAAGGACCGGTCCCTCCTTGCAACATGTCCAAAGTATGTTAGACAGAGCCTTAGAATCCTTGCCTCCAAGGAGCAGACCAGTTTGACCCTTTCCAGGATGAATCTGTTTGTTTTTCTAGCAGTCCATGGTACCCTCAATACTTTTATCCAGCACCACAGCTCAAAGGCATCAATTCTCCTTCTATCCTCCTTAGTCATTGTCCAACTCTCTCATGCATAGCAAGTAATAGCAAAGACCATGGCCTGTATCAGAAACGCCTTAGTCTCCAGAGAGACACCATTGCTCTTCAGTACTTTGGAGAGGCCCCTAATAGCAGACTTTCCCATGGCAATATGTCTTCTAATTTCCTGGCTGCTAGTGCTGAGAGTGTTGACTGTGGAGCCAAGCAAACTGAAGCTGTGAACAATCTCAGTCTCTTCACCATCCATCCTGATGCTGCCAGTTGGCTCAGTGGTGAGAATCTTTGTCTTCTTGACATTGAGCCTCAATCCATGTTGGAGGCTGCAGTCCTTGACCCTCTGCAGCAAGCACTTCAGGTCCTCCTCAGTTTCAGCAAGCAGGGTTGTGTCATCCGCATAACGCAGATTGTTGATAGATCTTCCACCAATCTTGACCCCACATGTAATTGTGAGGAAGTAGCCCACACTATTGTAGCAAATGACCAGTCCTATAGGTTAGGCGATAGGCTGAACATCTCTACAAGATCACATGATTGAGGGGACTGGAAAATTCAAAGTCTGCATGTTAGATGGCAGACTTGAGGCCCTGGGAGGTTGATAGGATTGCTTGGTGAATCCAAAACCTGCAGTTTAGGTGGAAAGCCACAGACTTCTGTAAGTGTCATAGATTCAACTGTGGACCCATCAAACACACACATATAATGTAGATGCTAAGTTATGATCCTTTGATCCTGGTAAAGCAAATATTTATAGGAAGCTTAAGAATGGAATGAAATAGTCCCTAACCCCATCACAACTTTAACTGTATGGTAGGGGAGTTTCCGAGGGTGTGGTCAACAATATCATTTAATAAGGATAAAAGAGGCAAAAAGAAATCCAAGAGAGGCCCCAATATAAATTAAAAAATAATCACCCAGAGTGGAATGTGCCCTTTTGAGGCTGGTCTTTGAACAACAAAACTCTTTGCCACTAGGGAACACCAGGCCACACAGAAGTTTCCAGGGAACACTGGGCCTACAGATGCTGAAAGAAAAAGGGCTTTTCCTCCACAAAAGACAGAAAGAGAGAGCGCCTTACCTTAGAACCAGCACTCTGAATTTGGACTTCTGTCCTCCTAATCATAAGAGAATAAATTTCTGTTTGTTACAAGCATCTACTTGTGGCTGGCACTAAATAACTGAAATAGTAAGCTTACAATTCAAGAACTAGAGGTCAAGTGACAAGAGTGAACTTTGCCCGAACACATCCATTTATATTGTGGAGGTAGGACACATCCCAATGGAATTCCCTTTCAACTGATTGGCTGCTTAGTTGGATCATAATATGGCAAGAACTACAAAGTGTTTGCCAAGCTACTGAGAATCCTCATCTGGCCAAGATGACCATTATTAACTACAACACTTTTTGTCTTGGAACATTATGTATATATGTGACCACAATAAGTGATCACTAACTTTTCTTTTAAAATGAGAGCAATACAGAAATATATGCAAAGGTCCAATCGTCCAGAAAGGCATAAAAGAAAAAAATAAAATAGGAACCCCCTTTTTCTTTCCAGTCATAATACATTTTCACTTGAAATACTGTTAAAGTGTGTGCAGTCCAAGGGGTAGCCTCTTGACCCATGTGGCTATATAAATTGAAATTCATTAAGATGAAGTTAAATTCTAAATTAAATTGTTCACCATTGCAATAGCCACATTTCACGTGCATAATAATCAAATGTGGCTAAAGGTCACCACATTGGACAGCTCAGATTTCTAGAACATTTCTGTCACCATCCATGAACAAAAGAAAAAACCAACACCTCACTTGAATGGATTCCAACATGATCACCTGTCACCACAGACATTTCTATTAGATAGCCCTAGGATAGTTTGCTATGTAACCATCTGGAGATGTTTCCTTTTTATCAGCATATGTATGTATTTATGCATATATGCATTTTATATCCTCTTTCATTTCACACATTTTCTTCTGTTTCTTGATTTTTTCCTTTTTATACTATATCATAGATAGCTTTCCACATCAGCACACTGGGATCTTTTTGTTCTTGTTGATGACTGTAGAATGAGAATGTTTCAAAATCTTCCCAATTAGTTTCCAATTACTGTCCTTCTAAGCTTTCAGTCTTCTGCCACTAACAATGTTGTTGTTGTTATTGTTAAGTGCCGTCGACTTGTAGGAGACTCATAACGACTCCATGAACGAAAGGCCTCAACACTTGCATGCATGACTTTCATCCTTTCTCCAGGTTCATAGGGTTTCCAGAGGCAAGCTATTTATGGAGGTGGATGCCACTCCTGCTTCCGAGCTTGTTTTAACCAGAGAGCGCCATCAAACACTGTCCACCATGGATAACCATTATCACATTTGACACATCAGTGTCACAGTGTTCAGCTTCATAGCGACCACACGTTACATCTTTATGGCAAACAAGTATATTTGTAGGGTATAAGAATCTTCAATTTCAGAAGCTTTTACCTTATGATTTATACATCCTCAGATTTAGTAACTATTGCTACACTGGTTTCCAAAACTTTTTAACTGGTCTGTCCTCCATCCTGGAATCTCTGGTTGGTAGAAATAGTTAAAGAACTAGTGATCTGCTTCCAAACACCCAGTCATTAAACCCCATTGGAGCTCGCTACTACTCTGACACATGTGAGGTTGTCGTGAGTTGAAATTGGTTCAAAAGCAAACTTTTTTTTTTTAGTTCCTCCACAGTGCCTAAGGAGCTGCTGGCAAATGCATTATCTGTTGCACTGTTGTAAAGGTTAATGGTTTGACAAGTTTAGTGGTTTTAATCTAGCAGCAGCTCCTGTAGGGAGAAAGATGGTTAGTATTCTCTTCACACAAAGATTGTGAAACTTCATACTTGGAAACAGATGGAGGGTCATGATTACTTGGAATTGACAGGACAGTACTGGTTTTGACTTGTTTCTCCCTTGATTTCCATTGTGCTCAGTGCTTGGTTGCTAACTTTCCCCCCCAGTTTGTACCCATTCTGATAGAGGTGTCTTGGAATAAATGCTTGGTGATTCACTTCCGAAAAAACCCAAAGTCACTGAAAACCTTATAGATTCAGTTCTGCTCTGAAACACATAGGTCACCATGAGTTGAAATCTATTTAAAGGCAACTGTTTTTCACACTTGCTGTCTTAGTTATGTGAACATTCTGTCTTCCTCCCCACATTGCCAATATCAGATCTTAACAGATGTTAAAGTTCAACTAGTCTGGTACAGGAAAATTGTTCCTTGTTTTTGTTTAAATTTGCATTTCTTCTCTAGGTGAGATTAGAACCTTTTTTCCTGGGTTTGCTGACTGTTTAGCCTTTCATCAATCCCTTTCTGGTCATCTTTTGGTTGGTAGATTGCCTGTCTTTTGTTCCTCCTGACTTGCCCGACCTCTTTACAAAACTATGCAGTTATTCTGCCATTAGTCTAACACTTCCCACAGTTCCTCCTTGGTCTTTTGGTTTTGTTTACAGTACAATTTCTTTTTTAATCCTGCAGAGTATTTTACTTTTGTTTTGCTCAAATTTTTAACCAACTCCGGAAGGAATAAAGGAAAATATTGATTCATTTGATTACATATAAAGAAGGCTTCCTCTCACTCTAAATTCTTATTTTCTTCTAGTACTTTTATGCTAAAATTTTGATTCATCTAGAATCAATGCAGAGTAGGGTGAGAGTGCAAGTTTTTTCTTTTTAGGGACAATTCAATTTGCCAGTTGTTCTCACATTACTTGTTAAGACTGTCCCTTTCAGATACTGAATTCCTTTCCATTGATCTGATAATTTTTCCATATACAAATTATTCCAATTATGTAGTTTTTATGATATATCCTAATAACTGTGTGAACTTATCACCCTCATTTTTTACAAACTTCTTACCCATTTTGGAATATTTTGGTTTTATAAATGTCGTATACATTTTTAAATTCAAAACAAATCCTGTTACTATTTAATGTGAACTTATAGACTAATTTTGAGAAGCTACATTTTAAAAATATTGATTTTTTTCAATCTAAAAAATAAGATTTTATTTTATATCTGCTGAAGTCTGCTTTTGTATCTCTCAAATAAGCTTTGAGATCTCTGTTAAAGATATTCCAAGGCATTTCTTAAAATTTTTGTTGCTGCAAACGGGAAATTTATTTCTTTTATATTTCTATGCCTCAGAAAGCTGGACAATGACTAAGGGTGATAGAAGGAGAATTGATGCCTTTGAGTTGTGTGCTAGAGAAGAGTACTGAAATATACCATGGACTGCTACGAGAACAAACAGGTTCATCCTAGAGAGGGTGAGACCAGGCTATCCCTTGGAGGCAAGGATTCTGAACTTTGTCTGACATACTTTGTATATGTTGAAAGGAGGAACCAGTCCTTAGAGAGAGAAGTCATTCATCCTTGGGAGAACGGAGGGACAACACAAGAGAGGAAGACCCTCGATTAAATGGATTGATTCATTGACTGAGATAATGGGGGTGGATGTGTCAGAGACAATAAGATTGGCACAAGATAGAGCAGGGTTTAGGGCTGTTGTACATAGGATCTCTATGAGTTACAGGAGACTCGACAACACATAACAACAACAACATGCTCATTAATATACATTTAATTTAGAACTTATTTTGAGTTTTATACATGTGTCACTTAACTTTTACTTTTATCATTGTTTGCAGCCATTTTATTTAAACTTAACCTTAACTCCTTGGAATTTCTAGTTATATAATTGTATCATCTGTCAAAAATGCTAATATTGCTTTCTCCTTTCATTTAAGGGTTTAAATTATTTTCATCTATTCTTTCTGCTTTTTAGACTTATTTTGTTTTCAAGTTGCAATCGATGATACTTCCAAATGTGTTATTTCTTGGATTTTAATATTTAAATGAATATAATGTTTAGTTTTTCCCTCCCCCCCAAAAAATTCCCCTTTTCTGTATTTGTTGAGGTGCTCATATGGTTTATTCTCTTTAGTTCAATGATATATTAAATCAAATAGTGCAGTGTTCTTCCATGCTATAATTTAATCATGGTGAATTATCTTTTAGCATAATGATGAATTCTATTTACTATTACCCACATTTTCTACTGTAAAAATATTATGGGATTATGCTGAAGGGGTTTTTTGGAGGGTTTTAATGCTCAGGTGGCCTAGTTGGTAAGAAGTTGCACTGCCAACCCAAAGACTGGCAGTTCAAATCTATCAGCTGCCATAGAAGAAAGATAGTCAATCTCCTTCCATGCAATTTTGACCTCAGATTTGATGATAATGAGTTTTTTATTGTGAAGTTTGATGTTTTTATGTTGTCTTTGTAAAAGAAGATCTATCATTTTTTTCCTTCTTTACGTGCTCTAAAATATTTGCAGGAATAGAAGATAATCTTGGGTTTTTTTTTCTTTCTTTTTAAATATCAACAGAACTCATACAAAAAATTCTCTGATTTAGTGTTTTGGGGTGAGGTGAGTAATTTTCAGTAAATATGTAAAGAATTCATAAACAAATGCCATTTTCATCCAGCTACCTCTTCACAGCTCTGAAGTTCTATGTTATAATGTGTGCCGTGACCATTCTTGTAATTGTTAATCCCTTTAGCAGTTCCTCTCCAAGTGGCCCCATTCAGTCATTAAGTATTACAGACTAGCTGCCGTATGTCCCAGCTTTATAGTAGGTGGTGTGGGTGATTCATGGAAGTACAATATGTAGGCTATAATCTAATATTCCTCAGATATTGGCATCGAGCTGAAATCACCATTTTGGGGAAATTGACTTTAAGTAACACAATTTATCATTAAATATTAATAAAGGTTTGGACTCTATTTACAGATTACCCTTTAGGCATATATTTGTCATGCTTGGAAGTGAAGTGCAGTATCTCACTCTGGGCTGCATACATTGGTATAACAAACTGTCTTTCCTTGTTTATTTGAGTCAGGCCCTGTTTCTGGTGCTGGTTAGTAGAGTAGAGCCAAGGTGGGGGATAGATGTGTGTGTGTGTGTGTGTGTGTGTGTGTAGATATGATAGAAACCATCATATCTGCTCATTCCCTGACTCTCTACTGGCTTGAACTGGCAATGACTTAGAAAGTAGAACTTAAAAAAAAATTCAAAGCTCATTGTCACTGAGGTGGAACCAACTTCTATATGATGCTCCATTGGGTTTCCAAGGCTGTAAATCATACGGAAACAGATTAGCTATCTTTCTCCTGTAGAGTCATTGGTGACTTTGAACTGCCATAGAAGCACAGCCTTTGGATTAGAAGCACAAAAAGTCTAAAGACTACACCACTAGAGTTCTAGGAGGTAGAACAGAAGCACTAAATATGTTATTAGCCCAGTTAACTGAGATGTCCAATCAAATCATGGAACTCAAACCTCTTAAACCTCCAAATCAAGCAACAGAATCCCACAAACTGTGTGACTGTATGCAAGCAGTCATGTGAGCAATGTCCTGACGAACAGGAGGGAGGCAGAGAGAGCAACCTGTGTGAACTGGGTAGGCGTGGTTGGCACATGGCAGTGCAAATGGGATTTTCAAGGTAAGCAGAGGCAACCTCAAGAAGGAGCATGAACGTCGTCAGAAGCAAGAGCTTACAAGGAGCTGATAATAAGTGTTCATTGCCAGGGTTCAGTTTGAATTTTAAAATTACATTGGTAGTTTGGATGGAAATTGATATGGCGGGGGTAAATTTAGGAGGCAGGAAAATCAGTTAAAGGCTCTAAACATTGCAGCAGAGAGATGGCAAACCCAAATGAGTATTCTATGAGTGTCTACTTCACAACTCAGGATTGAACAGGTCATTTATGAGATGACCATGAGGAGTGCCAATTATGATTTCTCACTTCTTTTGTCTTCATTGTTTTGTGCATGGTGTTGAAAATACAGATGTAACAAAAGGTTTTCTGTTTCAACATTCTGCACAAGTACAATCCAGTGACTTTTGTAGTATTTATCATGTTGTTCAGCCATCATTATTATCCATTTTCAATTTTCCCCATCACTTAACAAAAGCTCAATGTTCCCGAAACCACACTTCCCTTCCTCCTTCCTGCATCTGATAAATTTTGGTCTCTATATACTATTTATTGGGAGCTCTGAAGGCCTAGTCCATGGGAAGTTGCACTGTTAACCCAAAGGTGATGCCTCTCTGGTGGATCTAATCCATCAACAGCTCTACAGGAGAAAGATGGACTGTCTCCTCCCTTGCAATTTACAGCCTCTAGAAACCTACTAAGGGGACAGTTATGAGTTGGTTTTAGCTCTGCACAATGCCTTCATAGTTATATACTGTTCAGATACTTGAGAGATGTCTTTAGGAAGGGTCTTGTCCCTGGAGAAAGACACCATAAATGGAAAGAATAGAGCCCGAGAGAGAAAGAAAGAACCTCAACAAAATGGATTGACACAATGACAGCACAGTAGAGACTATGAGCATAGTGCAGGACTGAACAGGGTTTTGTTCTGTTGTACTCAACTCAAGACATCTAACAACAAAAACAACATACAAAAGATGTCTGTTGCTGTTGTTGTTGTTATGTGCTGTC
>NW_006399783.1:15245518-15288145 GCF_000299155.1 Elephantulus edwardii
TGGGGTGATTAAAAATTTTTCGCTTCACTCCTAAGGGTTATCAGTTCAAATCTACCCAGCACTATTACAAAATGAAAGGCTTAGAAATCTGTTATAATTAAGATTATAGAAAAAAAACCCCACACAACCCAAAACAAAATCACTTAAACTTGTAATGTGTTTTTACTCTGTAATCAATCTGAGTAAGAATAAATTTAACAGCAACCAACATTGTACACTTGCTCATTCCTAGATATGACAGCGCAGGAGAGGAATGCCCTCTATGAGGTGGATTGATTCAGTGACTGGGATAATTGGGATCGGAGTGTCAGAGACGGTGCGATTGGCACAGGACAGAGCGAAGTTTAGGGCTGTTGTACATAGGGTCGCTATGAGTCGCAAGCGACTCGACGGCACATAACAACAACAACAACATATAATTACTGATATTGTTATGTACCATTGAGTTGGAATGGACTCTAGCTGTTCCTCCAGCTGGTTTCGAGAGGTAGTAAAGTGCTTAAGAGGAGATGATCCGTCTTTCTCCTGCAGAATACCTGGTGGATTTGAACCATGTGCTTTGAAGTGGCAGTGCAGCTCCTTACCAATGAGTCATCCAAGTACATGCACACAGTAGAGTAATATTCAACCATAAAGAGAAATGAAGCCATGACACACATAGTTGAGTCTTGAAAATTCCATCATGAGTGAAATGAGTCAATCACAAAAGGACAAATATTTATGAATCTACCTGCATGAGATATGCAAAACAGCCACCTACATTTTGATGCTTTGCCTATGTTATCACTTCCAAGTGTCACAAAATAAAATTCGTATCTCATTGTTATAAATTGAAGGTGCCTCCATCAAATGCATGTATGTAATGCTGTTTTGGGAAAGTTATGTAATGATCCCCCATGATCTGATAAACCAAATAGTTGCACAAGGATTAAGGGTGGAAGGCAACCAAGCCCTAATCAGATATAAAGGGAGTGTCCCTATGATGTGACCTAAAACACTTTTAGTCTCAGAAGATAAAAGGTTGGAAATGGAGCTGAGAAGAAGGACCTCAGCACTGCTAAGCAATAATCATTAAGAATGGAGTGCCTCTGTGTTCTTGCCATGGCGTATAACACTTCTGTGAACTTGGTCTCCGTTTGTGCCTCAGTTCTCATTTTCTTGGGGTATATTTCAAGCAGTGGAATAGCTGAGTCATATGGAATGTCTATGGTTTAGCTTTCTGAGGAAGTGCCAAATTGCCTTCCACAGTAGTTGTACCATTTTACAATCCCACGAACAATATATAAGAATTCATGGAAACAGCCCAAATGTCCAACCACAATGGAATGGATTGAGAAATTATGGTCCATTCACACAATGGAATATAATGCAGCACTCAGGAGCACTGCTTTTATAAATTACTAGCTAAAATGGGTAAATTACTACCTAACAGGACCTGGTGGTATTTAAAAGTTGGTTGAACCCTCAATCTCCAGTTTGGAGGCTAATGTGTGAAGCAGTTGTATTCTTGAAGGTGGAAAGTTTTGTGTTGGTTGAAGGTCAGGTGTGGACTGGTTGGTTGTTTTTTATTTCACTCATAATTGTGTGTGAGCTGATTGGATTTGCTGGATTTAGCTAACAATGAGCTGTGGGCAGGAAGCCCCTTGTTTAGTGTCAAAAGGACCTGGTAGAGATCCTTAGTATTTAAAAGTCAGTTGGTATTAATTTTGTTTGGGACTAACATTGTTCTAAGCGTTACAGCACTGGTCTGTCAATTTGCTGTATTGAGGTAACTTGGGATTCCTGTGATGCTGAACACTGTGCCACTGGTGTGTAAAATGCCATAATGGTTATCCATGGTGGACAATGTTTGGTAGAGCTCCCAGTTGAAGACAGGCTTGGAAGCAGGAGTGGCATTCACTTCCTAACCAACATGCTTCTGGAAACTTCATGAACTTTTAGAAATTACTACAGTTAAAGAACAGGGTTCAGGTCTTTTTTTCATAGGGTCACTATGAGTTGTGTTCAGTTCAATGACACTTAACAACAATCTAACATGGGAGAGATTGGAGAGCATTATAATAAGTGAACTTAGTCTTATAAAGACAAATACTGTATAAGACCATCACTGTAGAACAAATATGAGGATTCAGGGGGGTGGTCTTAATCATAGGGTCACATAATTTGATGGGTGGAGGGAAAAGGGCTAAAGGAAAAGGAAAGATCCGGTGTGTAAAACAATGTATATGAACTTTGTAAGTAAACCAGCATAAAATAAGACAACAACAACAAAAAAAACTTAAAAAAAAAGTCAATTATGGAACTTTAAAAAGAAGAATAGCGTGCTTATTTTTTAGATTCAGGTCTCTGTGCAAAGGAGTTCCTTGACACCAGGGAAAGACAGGAGGTCTTAGAGGAATGCTGGGCCTAGAGACACTGAAGGAAACAAGGAGTTTTCTTCCTCAACTGACAGAGAACAAGGCCCTGTCTCTAGAATGGACACCCTCAATTTGGACTCCCAACCTCTTAAACTGTAAGCAGTAGACAGCATCATGATAGATGGAGAAAGGATTGAAATTGTCAGTTATTTCATTTTACTTGGATCAACAATCAACATGTTTGGTACCAGAAGGAAGGACATCAAATGTATTGCATTGGGCAAGTCCACTGTCAGGGACTTCTTCAAAATACTGAAAATCAATTAGGTAAATTTAAATATGAAAGTGTGCCTGATTCAGGCTGTAGTCTTTTCAATCACTTTTTATGCATTTGAGAGCTAGAAAATGAATAAGAATGATAGAAGAATTTATGTCTTTGAACTGTGGTGTTAGAGTACTGACTATCCCATGAACAGCCAAAAGAACATATATGTCTTGAGAGGTTATAGCTAGAGTGCTTCTTGAGGGCAAAAATAATAAAGCTTCATCTCACATACTTTGGGCATGTTGCTAGGACAAGCAAAGGGAAGGAAAGGGAAAACTTGGAGAGGGATATGATGCTTAAAAAGGTGGAGGGCCAGGGAAAGAGATGAAGACACCTAATGAGATGAATTGACATAGTGACCACAGGAATGGCTTTAAGTATAAAGTATGTCAAAAATGTTGACGACAGCACAGGATAGGACAGGATTTTGGTCCGTTGTTCATAGATTCACCGAGAGTCATACTTAACTTGATGGCACCTACAACAAACTGTAAGAGAATAAAATTCTGTCTATTAAAACCTTTCATTTGTGGCATCTCTGTTATAGCAGCACTAGATGACTAAGATGCTCTCTCTCTGGCTGAAAAGAAACCTATAGCTCAGGGAGGCAGGGGAACTGGATGGCACATGAGTACCATAGCTGAACATTTTGATTGAAGATCCTATAGAACAATCCTGATCAAAAGGGAAGAAGTGAAGAACAAATTTAAAATTCTCATGTATTCTAAACTTTCTGGAGCCCTGGAGGTTAGGTGAAGCCAGAAACTATTGCCTGGAGGCAACTTGAGTCTTAAACCAAAACTATCCCCTGAAGGTAGATTGAAACTGTCAATGACTTCATCTTTCTTGGATACACAATTAATACACTTGGTCACAGCAGTTAGGAGATCAGGAGACTTATTGCACTGGGAAAGTTTGCAGTCAAGGACTTCTTCAAATTACTGAGGACAAATGATGTTAGTTTGAGGACTAATTCAGAGACCTTTCCAAATTACTGAGGAAAAATGATATTAGTTTGAGTGTGCCTGATTCAGATCATGGTCTTTACAGTTACTTTCTATGTATCTGAGAGCTAGACAATGAATAAGGATGACAGAAGAAAAATTGATGCCTTTGAACTATGGTGTTAGAGGACAGTACTGAATATCCATCCCATGGATTGCCAAGAGAACAGATACTTCTTAGAGAAGGTGAAACCATCAGCTTGCTTCTTGGAAGAAAAGATGGCAACACTTCTCACATACTTTGGACATGTTGCTAGGAAAGGCTGTTCCTTGGAGAATAACGATGCTTGGAAAGGTGAGGGATGGTGGAGGAAAGGAGGACCCTTAGCCAGGTGAATTGACACTGTAACTGTAGCAGTGGGCTTGAGTGTGTCAGAGATTGTAAGGTTAACACATGACAGGAACAGGGTTCAGGGCAGGGTTGCATATAGGGTCTCTAAGTCGTATTCAGCTTGAAAGCACCTGACAACAACAACCCCCCCTAAACTGGTCTTTAAACCAAATTATAATTAAACTTAAGTATTAAGAGAGCGGCATCCACTTCTGTAATAGTGTGCCTCCGAAAACCCTATGAACCTGGAGAAAGGATGAGAGACACACAAGTGTTGAGGACTCTCCTTCATAGGGTCGCTATGAGTCGCCTGCAACTCAACGGCCCTTAACAACAACAGTAAGAGAGAGATGACTTGAGCGGTATACTCTTTTAAGAACTATCAGTATGACCTTAAACGGACAACAGCAACCTGAGAGATTAGACAGTAATCTTTAGAGGTTGTGAATTATGTTAAGGAGGGAAGAACAGCTCAGGAAAGGACAATGAGAATGATTGGACAACTTGAAGTCTGTCACCAATGGTACATATAGAAATTCTTGAACTGGTATATACTTTGCTGTAAATATTCTTAACAACAGAATAAGTAAAATTCAAAGATAAAGGAAAAAAACTTCATAAAGGTTTTATTCAGCCCTTCCTCCTTCTCCAGGTTGGTGTAGGTACGCCTTCCCAGGGGGCTCCCCTTTAGCCTTCTTTTTCTAGCTTTGCCTTCCAACATTCTTTATTCTCTCCTTTGTCCCCCAGTTTCAAGAAAGCAGAGAGCAGGTGTCTGTCACCCTTTTAGCTCCGGGCCGGCTGGGAAGTGGATGCTCAGCCTGTCTTTGTTGTCAGGTGAATGATGAGGCTAGTAAAACATGACTAAGATCAGATGCATTTCTGTTTTCAGGTTAGCCCTGTGGAAATAATTCTTTAAAACATGAAAATCAGGAAAATCAATTTTTGTTTCTTGGCTGCAAGAGTTGAAAGAGAAGCATGACTTTCCCAAGCATCTCCTGACCCAGCCCTGTGATGGGTAGCTGGAGGCACCTTTCATTCACACGTGAATTTTAAGTGGTGCCGAGGACAGAGTCCACCAAACCATTCAATCACTCACAACTCATGAAATCCAGGCACTGACACACTTGGAAAGCCCCAGGTCCCCTGAGCCTGCCTGTCTGCCTTCCTGCCTTTTTCCCTTCCACCAGCCCTCCCTCTCTCCCTCTCTTTCTTTCTTTTGTTATGCTGAGCTGATTGAGCAGCTTTGCTACAATTCTCCATCTCCAAGATGCCTCCTTCAATAAATTGAGGGGACAAGCCAGAAATAAGTCAAGAGAGTTCCTATAGGAGGGGCACCTTCTGGAGACCAGCACTGTGCTTGTTGGGTTCATTGTTCCATTACCCTCATCATGAGGGTGTATTGCAACCACTCCTCTTTACAAAGTGAAAAACAACCAATGAAAGGCAAAACCTGACCAGTAGATTTCAGCTCCTGTAAACATGTTTTTCCTTGTAGATAATAAGCTTCATTGTTGTTGTTGTTTATTGCCTTCAAGTCAAGCATGACTCATAATGACCCTATGAACAAAAGGCCTGAAGTCCCTCTACAACTATTGACATTTATCAAAATTCATAGTTTTCAGAGGCCTGTTCTTTAGGAAGTAGATGCCACTCCTGCTTCCAATAATAGAGTTTTTAATGGCTTTGCTTGGGGAAATAGATCACTAGGCATTTCTCTCAAGGCTCTTCTGATGAGACTCAAACCTGCAACATTTTGGTTCACAAGCAAGCATGTTAACTGTACTCCTAGGAATTGCCAGTATGAGACACCGTCATAACACCTGCAATCCAACTTATGCCAATGTTTGTTCATCCCAGATACAGACTGGTTTGGTTTTTTTCTCTCATATTTAAAATGGACATCTTCATGCTAAAACCTGTCACAAAGGCTTGCCAGGAAGACAAGGCATAGGAACCACATAAAGCACTCAGTACAGCGTTTGGCACACTGCAAGCACTCTAAACGTTCACTCTCAGTAAATCACACGGCCAGTAAGTTGTCTTAAATCAGTTCTGGATAAAGATATGTGTGTGTCATAAAATATGAGATGAATGAAACTGGGTAGGTGGCATTTATTTACTTCGCTTAGATTTATCAAGTGTCTACTGCCACCAAGCCCTGGCCAAATACAGGTGGTCCCAGGATGTATCCCCTAGACTTTGGCCCTCAGGGAGCAAGCAGTTCAGTTAAAACCCAGGCCTGGTGCTGGAGAATTTCAGGCTTGCTGTGGTTGCTTTCCCCAGAGTCTGTGGCTAAAAACATTGTGTTTCTCATCTCCTGTCTTGCTTTATTTTTTCTGCCTAGGAAGTGATTTAGACCTGAATCACATCTCCAAAGCCATACTTTGTCAGGAACATCACAAAGACGAGTGTCATGAACAGAAAATGACATCAGTACTGCATGCTGGTGTCACAATATTTTGCTCATCCTGAGTTGCTGGGAAGGAATGGGTAGAGGTCACAATTGAATGAACACACAAAACTGGAAGAGCTTGAGTATGTGATGGCGATCTTCTTAGGCTCCACACCCCTGATATAACGCTCAGCGCAGGTGGCCCTTTATGGTACCTGTGGCTAGCTGTCTGTGCAGCCCAGGCTCTGTTGGCTGGGCTTCTCATTTCTGCATAGGCAGAATGGTTTATAATGTGCTTTCATTATTTGGGGCCAATGAGTAGGAGGAATGCAAGGACTTGATTGCAGCTCCCTGTGAAACCATGGGCAAGCTAATTAAGGCTGTGACTCACCAGACCAGCTTGATAAATTTAAAAGGCACAGCCAGGCATCCGCTTCTTTCAGTGGCAGGAAGGAAAGCTGTTAGCTCTATAGGGAACTGCTTAAGAAATGGATTTAAGTAATTGTTGTGGTTGTTAGCTGCCATCAGATTGGCATCTGTGATTCATGGTTATCCTGTGCATAAGGGAATGAAATTCTACCTGGTCCTCTGATAGATTGTGGACTAGATAGGTTTTTCCTCGTTGATTTTCAGAAGTGGATTGGCAGACCTTTCTTCTTTGTCTGCTGAAAGGTGTTTCAATTCATACCAACATGCAAGATGGGTGATGAGTAGGGGTCAAACCCAGGTCTGCTGCATTCAAGTGAGAACACAACCATTGGACAACCGCTATGCCTTAATCACTTTTCGCTTTCTGAATCGTAAATTAAAATCACAATCAATGAAGCAGCATGTGAACTGCATGACCTATTTACTTCAAGTCCTTTGCCTGCGTGTGGAACAGATTTGTCGATGAGATCATTACCTGTAAAAATAACTAAGGCTTGTATGACATCTTACTTCACTGATCTGCACTTGCTGTAAATCGTCTGCAGTAAACCTGGTAAAATTTCTGAGTGTTTTCTTACCTGCACCATTTTTACTGGTGATTTACCAGATTATTGTGGAAGCTTCAGGCCCTGGTGTGTTGAGCAAATGTCAGAGTAAAGAGGCTGGAGGCTGATCTAATTGAGTCTGAGAAATTCCCTCTCCTTGTTATGTCTCAATTTGCTCAACAATAAAATGTGGATAAAACATCTTCCTCAAATAGCAGTTGTGAAAATGTAAGAACATGTGTAAAGCACAATGGCTGGATTGCAATAGAAGTTCACTAAATGCCAGGCTCTCTTCTGTACCCTTATATTTCTCCATTTGTATTGAGAGATGGTGCTAACAAAATTATATATCACACTGGATGCCTCTGAACAGCAGCAACTTATTCTCTTCTAGCTCTAGAAGTTAGAAGGCAGGTCCAGCCAGGATGCCGGCAGGGCCGTCCTCTTGTGGAAGGTTCTTGAAGGATTATTTCTTCTTCCATCTTTGGTTTCCTTGGTTCATTCCTCGCCTGTCTTTACACAGCTGTCTTCCTTCTGTTTTGTGCATCTTCTCTTTTAAGACATTAGTCTTTACTGGGTTGGGCACACCTGACCTCAATATGATCACATGCCAACTCAACTAATCACATTGATAAAGACCCTGTATCCACATACAGCTGCTTCCATAGGTACCATGGTTGAGACTGGAAAATACCACTTTCGTCCATGTCAGAAAACCTTTAATCCCCTCCTTCCCTGAACAGTAACTGGCCACAGGTGCTCAGGTGCCACCTGGGGGTTGGTTCTCTGTTCCCACCAGCTCACCTCCCACCTAGTCACCTCTCCCATAGAACACATGGGGTGAACCCTTGCTTCAGGCTTTGCTAGCAGTACTCTTACCTTGGACCCATCATTTCTTGGAGCTTTATTTACTATAAAATAAGACACGGTAAGACAAAGTTTACAAGTTTAAAAATGAACAATGAAAGAAGGTGTAGTTGGGTGTCAGCTGCTCCAGTTCAAATTCGGGAAATTCCTCTTGACGTATCTGTCTTTCCTTAAAGTGAGAGCAGGCCATATTAGGGCCTCACTCTCTCTGCAGAAATGATTCTCTGTGGCTGAGTAGCCAAGATCCACCCCCTTCCCAACTGTGCCCAGGGGGCCTGCTGCCTCACCTGTGGTCCTTGTGCTTCATAATGTGGCTTATCTGGTCTGTGCTGCACTTAGTAGGTGATCAGGAAAGTATGGCTTCAGGTGCACACAGATGGATCTCTGTTTCACGTTTGTCTTTGTCTTGTCATCTTATAGGGAGCTCTGGTGACTAACTGGAAAGGAATTGCACTGGCAACACAAAGGTACACAGTCTGAACTCACCTTAAAGATGCTGTCCTTGTAAACTACACCCAGTGTCTCCATTCTGTGTGAAGTTCACTGTCAAATGTCTTAATTTCCTCTGATCCAAGTTGAATGATAGCTTGAACTTTTAAAATGAAAAACACTTCCAGAGGCCCAAGATTTATCTCCTACAATAGCAGGGCCCCTAGACCCTCGTTTCTTCTTTCTAATGATTATGCCAATAGCACATTAAGTTGGGAAATGAGTTATTGCTTTTGAATGCTCAATTTAAATTGGGCTTTTTCTCTTTCAAGGGCTCCAAAGATATTAATGAATTCCTGGCTCTGTGCCCCATGATCACACTCCCACAACCCTCTCTTTCCCGTGGGGAGCTGTGCTCTCTGGGTTCTGAAAGAGACTGTTGAATTATTGCTCCCAAAAAGGTTGATGCCACAGATGTTTCATTTTCCTTTTCCTTTCAAAAGGCGATTTACTTAGTGGGATTCATTGGGGCTCCAGAGAATGGCCTTCTTTAACAATTTTCCGGGGGCTTCATGGTGAGCTAATCAAACAGTGTGATAATGCAATCATTTGGGTTTGAAGATGAGAAAAACCCTCCCCATTTTGAACAGTAATTTCAGTAGTAGGCGCTCCAGTGGGAACAGACTGCATGGAAAGTAGCATTTGGGGTTCTTCCTGTGTTCACACCAACCTACTCCATTGTTTGACTCCCAAGCCCACTGCTGTTAAGTCAATTTTGGCTCAGAGTGACCCTTAAGGACAGAGGAGAGCTGCCATATAGGGTTTTCAAGAATGTAACACCTGCACCTTTTTTATAGAAGACTGTTAACATCTTTGCTCTGTAGAGTAGATACTGGGTTTGAATTGCCAAACTTTTGGTTCAACAGCCAAGTGCTCCAACCATTGTGATTCCAAGGCTCCTATCAGTTGAGTAACTTTAGGCAAATGACTTCTTTGGATCTAACTTTCTTCTTCCATGTAATTGGATTATGATTAGCTCTACCCTGTATTGTTAATTTTAAAAATTACTAATCCCCGAAATTAAAATAATGAAATTGGGTTTTAGAGGCATTGATGGTACAGGGATAGAGTTCGTACCTTTCATGCAGGAGACCTGTTCTGATTCCCACGCGGTATACCTTATGTATAGTCACCAACCCCCTGTCAGTGGAGACTTACGTTAAGGAGTTGTGCTGCCAACCCGAGGGCAGGTGGTTCAGATCTATTACCTTTTCCACGGGACAAAGATGGAAAGTCTCCTCCTGTGTGATATATTGCTTCTGAAAACCTGCTGTAGGGTCAGCTGAGTCAGTTCTGACTCAATGGTATCTAACAACAACAGGCCTTAGCAGAGTTTTCAGGCTCTGGTGGAGCAGGAAAAAAGGCCTGGAGAGCTGTATGTGACAATCAGCCGGTAAAAACCTTATGGGATTGAAAATGGTACATCCATTCTGAAGACAGTTTGGTGTTTCCTTAAAAAGCTAAACATAGAAATTCCATATGACTCAGTTATGACTACTTGGAATATACTGAGAAAATGAGAACTGAGACACAAATGGAGACTTGTACACCAATGTTCACAGCAGCATTATTCACCATCACAAGAACATGGAAACAGCTCAAATGCCCAACCACAATGGAATGGATTGAGAAATTATGGTACATTCACACAATGGAATGCTATGCAGCATGCAGGAACATTTTGAAAATCATTACCTAAGTTGGGAGGGACTGGAAAGCATTATGCTGAGTGAACTAACTCAGTCCCACAAGACAAATACTGTATAAGACTATTATTGTAGAAATAAAAAAATAACTAGTATGAGGATCCAAGGGGGATCAGAATGGTGAGGATGGGCAGGTGAAAAAGTATAGGGTCCCATAATTTGATGGGTAGAGGGAGGTGTGGGTAAAGGAAATGGGAACAATCTGGTGTGAAAAATAAGGATATGAACTTTGTAGGTAAACCATGTAAAATAATAAAAAAAAATGTATGGAAGACAGTGGTCTGTTTCCAACCAGTCACAAGGTGGTGCAGCCCTGGGCAGCATTTTGTTCTAAGTGAAGTTGCCATGAGTTGAGTCTGACTCAATGGCAACTAACAACAACAAACTGTCTAATACTATTTTATATTCACTTTAAATCTTACCACTGCAATTATTTTGGACTACTGGTTCAAGAGAGTATATGAGAGGAGATGAGGACAGGCCTGATTGAGAGGAGATGAGGACAGGCCTGATTTAAAGGTGAAATCATGAATACCTTGACTGGAACACCTGCTTAAAGGCTCAGTCAAGAGTAAGTGACTGACAGTCAACCTATTTAAACCCACATTTGTAAACTGTTAGGTGTTAGAGTGAGTGTTAAGGTATATTAGGGGTAGAAAAGGTTGTGCTCAGCTGTTAATTGAAAGGTTGGCAATTCAAAGCCACCGAGTGGCAATGCCTGGTAATGTACTTCTGAAAATCAGCCAAGGAAAGCCCTTGCATCACAATGGTCTGGTCCCTCGCTCTTCCTGGGAATAAACAGCACTGGACCCCATTTGACTTCATCGTGCTCAGGGTCACCATGAAATTGGGGCCAAAGTGAAGACAGATAACAACCACTACAATTCAAAAGAGGATCCCACCACTGCAGTGACAGAAATAGGCAGTCCAAAGTGCATTCACTATATAACCAGGGGGAAAGTGTGAGATAGAAGGTAGGAGAGGGTGTGCCTGTCCCTCATTGTGAGTGGTTGTGTCATCTGCATAACACAGATTGTTGATGAGTCTTCTCCAATCCTGATACCACATTCCTCCTCATAAAGCCCATCCTCCTGAATCTGTTCCGTATACAGATTGAAAAGATATGGAGACAGGACACATCTCTATCACACTCCCTTTCTGATTTTGAACCATGCAGTGTATTCTTGCTATGTTCTGAGGAGTGCTTCCTGGTCTTAAGTATAGGTTTCACATGAGCACAATTAGGTGTTCTGATATTCCCGTTCTTTTCAAGGTCAGTCACAATTTGTTGTGATCCACAGTCGAATGCATAGTCAATAAACCACAAATAGACATTCTTCTGGTACTTTTTGCTTTCAGTCAAAATCCATCTGACATTAGCAATGATGTCCTTAGTGTCATGGCCTCTTCTAAACCCAGCTTATATCTCTGTTAGTTCTCTGTTGATGTACCGTTCCAGCCATTTTGGGATAATCTTCAGCAGGATTTTGCTTGTGTGTGATATTACTGATATTGTTCAATAGTTGCCACACTCTGTCAGATCACCTTTATTTGGAATGAGAATAAATATGAATATCTTTCAGTCAGTTGGCCAAGTAGTAATTCTTCAGATTTATATGTATAACCTGGTGAGGACATCGAAGGCTGCACCTGTTTATTGAAATATGTCAATTGGTATTACATCAATTCCTGGGCCCTTGTTTTTTGCCAATTCCTTTAAAGCATCTTAAACTTCCTTCTTCATCACCATTGCCTCTTGATCATGTGTTGTTTCATGAAATTCTTCTGTGTCAGCCAATTATTTCTGGTAGAGTGACTCTGTACTCTTTCCATCTTTTTTTTAAGTAAAATTCTTGTTTTATACTGGTTTACTTACCAAGTTCATATTCATTGTTTTTCACACCAGATCTTTCCCATTTCCTTTACCCACTCCTTCTGTCTTCTTTTGATGCTTCCTGGATTGTTAGTATTCTGCCCCTAGCATTTTTTTAAAGCATTGCAACTCATGGCTGGAATTTGTTCTTCAGTTCCTTCAGCTTAAGAAATGCCGAAAGAGTCCTTCCCTTTCAATTTTCTGACTCCAGCTCTTTGCACATTTAGTTATTGTATTTTGCTTTGTTTTACCGAGATGAACTTTGAAATCTTCTGTTCATCTTTTTTACTTCTTTCTTCCCTTTGCTTTGGCTTCTCTGCATTCTAATGCAATAGAGTCTTTTCTGACATCCATCTCAATCTTTTCTTTCTCTTCTGTCTTTGTAGTGACCTTTTGCTTTCTTCATGGATGATATTCTTTGTTTGATGTTCTCCCCACAGCTCCTAATTGATATCTTTGAGCTGTGTTGCTGGAGAAGAGTGTTGAACATACCATGGAATCCCAAGAGAACAAACAGGTCTGACCTGGGGAGGGTGAAACCAGGTTGCTCCTTTGGGTAAGGAATTTGAAGTCAAGTCTCATGTACTTTGAACATATTGTCGGAAGGGGCCAATCCCTGGAGAAGGACATCATGCTTGGAAGAGTAGAAGGTCAGCACAGGAGAGGAAGACCCTGGATGACTTGTATTGACACACTAACTGGGGTAATTGGGATAGGTGTGTTGGAGAAAGCAAGATTATCTCAGGATAGGGCAGAGTCGTATAGTC
Organism: Elephantulus edwardii; assembly: GCF_000299155.1. Taxonomy (NCBI): domain Eukaryota; kingdom Metazoa; phylum Chordata; class Mammalia; order Macroscelidea; family Macroscelididae; genus Elephantulus; species Elephantulus edwardii. Next base: position 15,258,604 of record NW_006399783.1, read on the forward strand.
ACTATGAGTCACAGTCAACTCAACACCACACAACAACAGTTGTGAGTGGCAGGCTCTCCAGGGATGGCCAAGTAGGGGGATAGGAGCAGACATAACAGATATGGCCCCTCTCGTCTGATGCAGGATGAATTAGATGTCTACTCTCTCCTTGACCCATGAGGCAAGAAGTAATCAAAGGGTGTGGTGAATTGTGGGTTCTTGGGAGTAGGAAGAAGAAAGTTAGGTGCTCGAGCCTGAGACTTTAAGATACAACATTCTAAAAAAAATGAGATGCATTACATCCTCTCCTTTAGGGAGAGCCAGAGAGAGAATCATCCACAGGTCTGATGATTTGCTAGGTGGTGGTTGTTATTGTTTGGTGCTGTTGAGTGGAGTACGACTCATAGTGACCTTATGATTAACTGATATGAATCCTGTCCTGACCTGTGGCATCCTCACAATCACAAAATACTCAAACCCATTGTTGTGTCATTGTGTCAGTGCACCTGGCTAAGGAACGTTTTCTCTTTTGCCATCCCTCCACCTTTCCAAGCATGATGTCCCTTTCCAAGGAATAGTCTAACAATATGCCCAAAGAATGTGAGACACAGCTTTATCATCTTTGCCTCCAAGGAGTACTCTGGCTGCACCTTCTCCAAGACATGTCTTGGATTTGCTAGGAGGACTCAGCAAATAGCTGTACTCATGATTTTGATTTATTACAGTGAAAGGAAGCAAGATAAAATTAATAAAGGAAAAAGGCACGTGGGATGAAGTCTGAGAGACGAAGCGTAAGATTCAGAGCCCTCACACAGGACATGCTTCATTCCCCAGCAATGAGTTGTGACAGCCCACGGAACCCTTAGAGTCACAATGCCCAGGGTTTTCATTTGGGGGCTGGTCACATGGGCATCTCCTGACTGGCACCCAAAAAAATTACAGAAGGAATAAAAGTATTCAACGTAAACAACATTGTTTATAAAAATAGTTTTGACACAATGAGCTGCTGTTATCAATTTGAGAATTGATGAGAACACTCCTAATATCCAAATCCCCTGATAAATCCAAAGGCAGACTCACAGACAGACCTTTTATTACAAACAGTTGTCAGGTCTGCTCTATTAACTCTTTTCCGTTCAGACATTCTCCATCACTCACCTAGGTAAGGAGTGTGAGATGTATCTGCATGTATGTGTATATAGGGCAGGAGGGGAGGGGTGGTAGCAGGTAGCAGACGAGATAGAAACTTTTTTCTCCTGGTGGACAAAAGGGAATCCTGATGGCATAGGGAGTTGTATCGCAAACCCAAAGCCCACACGTCTCCAGTGATTCTAATCCACCTGCTGCTCTGAGGGAGGATGATGGACAATCTTTCCTGTGATTTACAGCCTTGGGAACCCAGTGGAAGGTTAGCTATGAGTCAGTCCTAACTCAATGGCTCAAGACATTTTAGTTTTTACAGACAAAGGCAGCAAATCAAGAAAAGAGCAGAAATGCTATTCCCCCCCGCCTCTCCTCCCTCCCCAGTCGTGGCTGACTTAAGTCCAGAGGCTGCACTGCTGTGTGAGCAGGATTGTGAGCTTGGCAGGCCTGCTTTCCTATCCTTGCAGGAATTATAGGAAGACATGATGCAGTTTATCTGGCCCAGAACCCCCCACTGGCATGCCTAGAGGATCCACACATTGGAATTTGGAGAAGATGAGTTCTAATTTTCTAAACCAATTTTGCTGACCTGATTCTTTTTTATCAAATCTGCCAAGAAAGAGGATTGAAAACTGAAAGTAGCTTAATAGAACAGTCTCTTTGGGCTGCAGGACTCCCGTCTCCATGGAAACGCCAATGCAAGATGCTGGATCCAGACAATCTAGTTGGCTGGGATGGGGTGAGGCCACTGAGCTCCTTGGGCTGTGTCCAGGACCTGTACAAATGACCTTCTGGGCAGTGCTGAGCTCCCTGCTCCGGGCCTCTCTCTGGGTGTGGCTGAAGTGGAGGCATGTGCTCTGTGAGTCCTCTGAAGTGTGTCCATGTGCTCCTTGTGCCAAGTCCTGACTCTGAGCTGGGCATCAATTGCTGAGGTGCAGTAACTGCCCAGAGAGGCACACGGTCTAGAGGGCCAGCTGGCAGGCTGAGGCATATATAGTGTGGAGAGGTGTGTGACTGTGGCTATATCAGACCCCTGGAGACCCCAGAAAGTCTAACTTCTAGGAGAGGATCTCCATGGTGGGAGCACTCGTCAAGAGATGAGGAGATGGCAAGGGAATTCCAGACAGTGGAAAAGGGGCTTAGAATTTTCTGCAGTTGAGCCTGCATGTGAGTGTGTGGAGGAGGATGCATTAGTGAGTGAGGACTGTGTCTGAGTATAATGAGTGTGTGAGAGTGTGAAGGTGTGTCTGTTTGAATGTGTGTGTGTGTTCCTGAGGCAGTCTGGGTTGGTGATGCTGAACAGGTGGCCAGGAACTAGCTGAAGAAGACAGTGCAGTGCTGGGGAAAGAGAAAGTGCTTTGAGTGAAAACCGATCTTGTGATCCTGGCAATGAATGCAGCCTCTTCAGCCACCACTGTCACTACCTGGAAATCAGGAATATCGACAGTAATCTCTTGGCTAGAACTTAGTGAGACAATATGTGTAGTACCACACAGAACATCACTCTTTGTTCTCTTCTCTTTGAGAGACAATATGTATATATAATGAAGAGGGGCGATTTAGACATTGTCTTTCTCTAACCATAGACTGTGGGTCTCCTGCACTCAAACCTCATGAGTGTGTGTTGGAAATGCTGCTCTCAGTGTCTTATGACCAACCAAGGGGATCAGAGACCTGCGCACAGGATAGTACTCAGCCCTGTCTACTCAATCCTATTCATCAGTGTGTTGATGTGGTTCTGATGGTTAGTAAGCTTGTGCCAGGAGCCTGGAAGTTAGAAAGATTTTCAGCGCCACAAAGCCATGTTCAGAGGAGTAATTAGGACCATCTTTTGGAGGTTCTGCAGGGGAAATGGACTGAAGTGGGGAGGCTGGAAGCCAGAGTGACAATAGTCCTTGCAAAGATGCTTTTCTGCTCCATAAATATTGACCACCAGCAAACTCGTTAGAAGGTAGGACACTCAGGCTCCAGGAAAGTTCAGAGACAGATGACAATAATGCAAAATAATGCTTGTGTGTATTGGTCCATTTGTTGAGGAAAGAACTGAACCAAATTCCGTTCTCGTGATGCACATCTATGACAATAACCGTATTAGCAGCTCAAAGCGAGCCAGTTTCAACACTTTCACACTTACCTGAAGGAGTGTTTGCATTACTCATCCTAGTAATTGTTGTTATGTACTGTCAAGTCAAACTGACTGATAGCTGAACTTCCAGCAGGTTTTCAGAGGCAGTAAATCACATGGAAGGAGATTGTCCATCTTTCTCCTGCAGAGCAGCTGGGCATTCGAACCATACACCTTTGAGTTAGCAGCACAACTCCTTACCACTAAGACATAAGAGCTCCCATCTTTGTCATAGTTCATGACAATCTTGTGTGGTGAGTAATGATTTGGACCACTTTGCAGATGGCAAAATTGAGGCCTAAAAAAAAAAAATTGAGGCCTAAGTTGAGGTTCACACTCCATATGGGTTGAATAAGGTCATCAGTCTTCCATGGACCAGGCCTCTCTAGAGTGCTTTGCACAGGATAGCTCCCATGCACTTATAAAGACACTGGGAGGTAGCCATCAGTACCATTCCTTACTCGTTTTGCAACCCTCACACGAATAAGTTGAACAGTAACTAAGGAAGACCTAAGAAGAACTGATGCCTTTCGATTATAGTGTCGGCAAAGTGTATTTGACATCCCATGGACTGAAAAGAGCAAATGAATCTGTCTTGGAGCCAGGGTGCTCCATAGAGACCAAGAGGATAAAACTACATCTCATGTATTTTAGGCATGTTGTCAGGAAGGGCCAGTCCTGGAAAGGGCATCATTCTTGGAAAAGGAAGGGCTCAGCAAAGAGAAGACAACCATCAGCTTATGGATTGACACAGTGACTGCAACAATGTTGTTGTTATGTGCCATCAAGGCTCTTGTGACTTACAGCAACCCTACGTACAACAGCTCTGAAACCTGCTCTATCCTGAGTCAACCTTATTGTTTCTGACACACCTACCCCCATTACCCAGTCACTGAGTCAATCCATCTCATCGACAGTCTTGTGCTGTCCCTCCACCCTCTCAAGAATGTTGTCCTTTTCCGAGGACTGGTCCCTCCTTGCAACATGCCCAAAGTATGTCAGAGGAAGCTTCAAAATTCTTGCCTCCAAGGAGCAGTCTGGTTTCACCCTCTCCAGAGTGAACCTGTTTATTCTCCTAGTAGATCATGGTATATTTAATACCCTTCTCCAGCACCACAGCTCAAATACATCAATTCTCTATCATCCCTAATCATTCTCCAGCTCTCTGATGCATAACAAGTGGGTTTGGACATATTAGAGCTGATGAGGAAGGTGCAAGATAGGGCAAAGTTTCAATCTGTTGTTAATAGAGTCAATCTGTTGTTAATAAAGTCACTATGAGTCATAGTTAGCTTAAACCACTTAACATTAGTACCATTCTGTCTTAGAGACAAGTAAGCTCAGGACTGAAAGAGCACACCAGGGTCACACAGTGAGTAAGTGGCAGATCTGGGCTTCCTGCTCTGTTCCATTCAATGTTTGGTGCTAGGGAAATGTCCAGGAAAGTCAATGTATCATCTGGCTGGGATTTATAGGCTTTCCAATCCCCTCCCACTTTCCACTCAAGTACATTGTTAGGCTCTTTGGGGTCAAGCCAGAAACAAGCTACCAGGTGCCCTAATTTTGTCTCTCGAGGTTTCAGCTGTCACATTGAAAAGATGAAAGTCTGTCAGGCAGTTCTGTTTTTATGTCCCCACAAAGTTTTATTTCCCCATGTGAGAGATTCTATTGCTTTGAGGTTTCCAGGGTTTGCATTCTTCGTAAAAGAGCGGTTTATTGTGTATTGTGGTGCCAGGACATGGCAGTCTATGAATGCTGATGAAATTCTTGTTTCCTGATATGATGAGAGGCCTTCCTCATTTCGCTGGCTTGGCCGACTGTTTCCTCCATTCTTTTCCTAACTACTGGAGTTTCCACATCTTTGTGGATGTGTCCTCCTAAAAGTTTATAGTTCTTGTTGTGTACCATCAAACCAGAATCAACCCATAGGTTACTTTCTGGAAGGTTTTCAGAGGCAGTTTAATCTCATGGGGGATATTGTCCATCCTTCTGCAGAGCAGCTGGTGGATTTGAACCATGTGCCTTTGGGATTACACACATCTTCTTGGCCATTAGGCCACCCGAGCTTAAAATTTATAGTACTTATTTTTTATAACATCTTGCTTTTTGCACTCTTCCTAGCAAATCATGGTGCAGGATGGGCAGGGGGGAAGAATATATTTCCTGTTAAAGTAGGGTTTAGGATTGAAGGTGTTATCATTTCTGTTAGGAGCTATGGAGTCAATTGGAACGCATAGTGACCCTTGCCATATCCTATGCTATTGTCATGATCTCTGTATGCTCAAGCCCTCTGTGGAAGTAACCACATCAATCCATCTAATAGAGAGTCTTCCTCTCCTTTTCTGACCCTTTGCCTTTCACAGTAGATATCTTTCAAAGGACTGACCTCTCCTGAAACATGCCTAAATTATATGAGACGAAGTTTGACCAGCTTGCCTCTGAGAGCCTTCTGGTTGAACTTCCTTCAACACAGTTTTTTTTTTTTTATTCTTTTAGAAGTCTATGGGATATTCAGTTTTCCAGCACCTAAAAAAAAAAAACAACAAACCAAAAACCAACAACAACAAACAAACAAACAAAAAAACCCAACAAAAATAAAAACATATTGACTTTTCATCTGTCCAACTTTTTTCTTCTTGTCCAATTTTTAGATGCATAGGTAGTAATTGAAAATACCATGACCTAGGTCTGTAGGCATACTTTAAACTGACATCTTTTTTTCTTCAGCACTTTGGAGAGGTCTTTGGCATCAGGTTTACCCAGGGCAGGATGTCTTTTGATGTCTTAACTGCTAATACCACGGGTGCTGATTGTGGATCCAAATAAAATGAAGTCATTGACAACTTCAAAAATTTATCTATCATGATGTTGTATATTGATCCAGTGCTGAAGATGTTGACCTAGTGTTAGATGTAATCCATCTTCTGCAGTAAGTGCTTCAAGTTTTCTTTACTTTCTTCAAGCAAGGTTATATCATCTGCATAAAGCAGGCTGTTGATCAGAGGTTTTCCTCTGATCCTGATGCCATGTTCTTCTCCACTTACTTTGCTCATTCACAGATTACATGAATATAGAGAAAGAATACAACCCTGATGTATACTTTTCTTTATTTGAAACCATGTAGTGTTCCTGTTTAGACAACATTTTCTTGGTCTTTGTATATGTTTCAAATGATCACAATTAAAGATTCCCCTTCAGCTCAACTGGGGCCACAGTCAGGTTATACTACTCAAATAACTTTGTGACTGTGTGGTCTAGTATACCAAGTTACCAAACTCCTCTATGCCTGAGTTTTCATACCTGTACAAAGGGAAAAAGTAATGTTGCTTCTGAGGATTTTTTGGAGATTAAAGCAGTTGACACACATACTTACTCAGAACATCATTGGACAAGGAGTTGTTGCTATGTGGAGCCCCTGGGTGACACAGATGACTATCTGGAAGGTTGAGGGTTCAAACTCAATCAGAGGCATCTTAGAAGACAGGTCTCATGATCCACTCTTGAAGGTTCATAGCTTTGAGAATCATGTGATTCCTCCTGTGCACACATGAGGTCATAAACGACTCAACAGCAACTAACAACTTTAGCAGCTAAACAAAAGTTTGCAAGTTCAAGCCTACCCAGAGGCACGTGAGAAAAGGGGCCTGGTGGTCTACTATCAAAAAGTCAGCCATTAGAAACCCAAGGGAACACAGCCCGACCCTGACACACTTAGTTGGAAACAATTCAGTGTTGACTGGTGGTAATGATCAGTTAAGGCATATGTGTCGGGATAAGACTTAGCAATTTATGAACATTGCCTCAGTTAATCATCACACCAATGCTATGGGGTGGAATATTTGTCTCCATTTAATAGATGAAAAACAGGACTTAGAGAAGTAAAACATCCAGACCCAAGTGACACAGCTAGCTCATCAGGATGGAACCTTCTTGGGATGGGACCTTGCTACCTGAAAGGACTGCGTGGAACTGCATGGAATTTACCTGGAACAGAAAGTCAAACTTTTCCCATCAGATAAAGATTTCTCACTTGCTTGGAGGCAACAAATAATTCTTCTTACATCATGCAAAATACATTTCAGTGAGCCTAGCTAGTGATTTATCCAACTATGTTATTATTACCTTCCCCAGTCCACCACCTGCCAGGCTATACAGCAATCAGAAGGGGCCTTAGAAATTCACTGCAGAAAGTGCTTGTGCCAAGAAGTGAGGAAAGGGCTGTGAGATATGGATCCTATCATGGGCCAGGCCATGATGTAGAAGTTATCATTGCAGGGGCATATGAGGTGAGGCCCCTGTCCTCACAGCACACACAGTAGAGTGGGCAATTATGACAGAGGGGCTGTGTGCAAGTGATGGAGGGATGAGCATAAGGAGGCAACGGAAGAGAGCACTGCCGAGAGCATATGGTGAGCTGTTTTGAAGCATGTGTAGGAGTTCACCAAGGAAAGAAATGCTGAAAAGGTACAAAGGAACAATGCATGATGAGGAATGCCAGTATTCCTGAATGGTTGGAGCTTTGAGGTTTGTACTCAGAAGTGTGCAGTGGAGAAGCTGATGCTTGTAGCATCTATACCAGCCTCTGTTGGAGGGATTTGTGCTAATTCCTTACGGTTACTGTACAAATTACCACAACCAAAAAGACTTAGAACAAAAGATACCCGTTCTAACAGTTCTGGAGGTGAGACGGTCAAAATCAAGGTGTTTGCTCTGGTGGCCTAGTGGCAAGAAGCTGCACCTGCAATTCCAGATGAATGCGATTCAAGGCCACCAGTCACTCTGCGGGAGAAGGATGGGAACTTTCCTCTTGTGAGATTAACTGCCTCTGAAAACCCACTGGAGGGTCAGCCAGTGGGTTGGTTCTGGCTCAACAGTACACAACAATGACAAAAGCAACAACAACACCTCTGAAGGCTCTAAGGGAAGATGATTCTTCACCTCTCTCTGTGTAAGTGCCTCTAGACATTCCTTGGCTTGTGGCTGCATCATTGTGACCTGGAACCTCCATCGTCACAGTACTTCCTTCTTGTCTGTCTCCTCTATGTGTCTTCATAAGGGCACTTCCAGGGGATTCAAAGTCCACCTGCGTAATCCAGAATGATTGCTTCCTGAAATCTTTGTCTTAATTACATCTGCAAAAATTCTCCCTTCAAATAAGGCCACATCCTTAGAGAATCTAATCTGTAAGAATCTAATCTGTATCTCTTTTTTTTTTTGAGGGGGGGCACTGTTGAACCCACTGTGGGGTTTCACATGCATTACTCGATTTGGTTCTCAGATCTTTGACAAATAGATACTGTTAAACTCTCTCCCTTTTTATAGAAGATAGAACTGATGTACGAATGGGTTAAAGAATTTGTTCAGAGTCAGGTAAGTGACTGAGTCAGGTTAGAACCTTGTTTATCTCTTGGCCCTTAGTTTAAGTTCAAGGACAAACTTCTAAGGAGTCTTCCACTGACTCAGTCTAAACTCCTCCTGCCCAACTTGTCCCCTTAGCAGCTGTCACTTGTTTGTTCTGTTCTCTTCCTGTAACTGATCACGAGATACCATGATTGCATTTCTTTGTTTACTTGCTTGCTGTCTACACTCTTATTAGAGGATAAGCTTTAATGAGAGCAGAGTCTCCTAAAGCCTATTCTGCTCAGCGTGGTCTGCACAGCATGTAGAATTCTCTCTGGCACTATGTGACTTCTCAATTAATACATAGTGTATGTCACTGCTGTTGTTAGCTGCTGTCAAGTCCTCTGCAATGCATGGTGACCCAGTGTAAAGGTAATCCTGCTTGATCTTGCCCCATGCTCAGTCTCTACCATGCCTAAGCTCTTGTTGCCAAGTGGTTTCCTTGAAGGTCTGCCTTCCTTTTTTTTCCACTATTATTTCAAGCATGATATTCTTCTCCAGGGACTGGCCCCTTCTGAAAACATATTCAAAGTGTCTGAGATGTAGTCTCACCACATATGCTTTTAAGGAGCACTCTGCTTGCACTTCTTCTAAGATATATTTGTTTGTTCTTTTGGCAGTTCACAGCAATTTCAGTATTCCTAACCAGCACCACAATTCAAAGACAGCAATCTTTGATCTTCCTTATTCATTGTTCAGCTTTCATATGCATATGAACCAATTGAAAATGAAATCACTAAGAGTAAGCTACTACCCAGCTGTCAGTTTGTGACACACTTTGGTGACTTGAGTGTATTAGACTTATTGCCACCAATATTTCAAATGCCAGCAGCATTACTTATTGTGGGCAGGTGTTAGTGGGGCTTCCAGACTAAATTAGACTAGGAAGAAGGCCTGGTATCCTATTTCCAAAAAAATCAGTCAATGGAAATTTATGGATCACAACAGAGCATTATTCCAGAGAGGGCTAAAAGATGACCTTCCTGGCGTGGAAGGCTTTCACAACAATGACTCGACAATATCAATGACAGTGAAGATGGCACAGGGGTGGGCACCATTTCTTTGTATAGTCCTGGGATCACCATTAATTGGTGCCAACTTGATGACAACTAACAAGCACAGGTATAAGTAAATATATGTTGTTGTTGTTGTTGTTGTTGTGTATCATCAAGTCGAAACTGATCCTTGAGCAGGTTTGCAGAGGCAGTAAATCACATGGGAGGAAATTGCCCATCTTTCCTACTTGGAGCAGCTGGAGGATTCAAACCATGTGTGTTAGGGTTGGTAGTGCAAATCCTTCCTACCAAACTACTACTATGAGGCTAAGAACTTAGAGTTTGAATTCTATTTGTATTATCAGCTGTGTGATTTTGAGAACATTTGGGGACCTCTCTGTGCCTTGGTGTTCTCATTTAAACAATGAGGATACAACAGCACTGAGCTCAGAGAACTCTTGGGAGGTGTACAGGAGTAAATCCATGTCTAGCATTGAGGACAGTGCCTGACACACCCTCAGTACTTAGTGAATGGAAGTGTAAAGCGTCATTACTCGCTGCCTCTCAGAGGGGAAGGAAACAGATGGGTGAGGTTCATTCTCATGCACTGAGAAGAGCGCCTCAGTGAGCAGTGAACAGACAGTGAGTGGTGAAATAATACACGGAAGCTTTGGGGGAAGGCAGATCCTAACAGGATCTGGGATGTATAGCAGGCCGCTGGGTACATGCAGTTTTCTCTTGGCCACCTGATCAAATGATTGGTGACCCATACCAACCTAGTAACACTGCAACCCCATAAGGATTGTAGCCAGGAAGCTCTACTTCATAACAAAGAGGATTACCATGGGCCAGAACTGGATTTTTGGTTTGGAATAGGGACTCAACTGACTGGGAAGGGCAAACTGGCATTCCAGGCTGAGGGACAGCACAGCTGCAAAACCAGTGGTGTTTTCTGGGAGTATAGTGACAGGGGGGTGGAAGGAAGGAGGTGTCCTAGGAAGGGAAAGTTGATTATAAATTGGAAAGGTCTGTCTCCTCAGCTAAGGTGTTAAGTCCTGGTCCCATAGAGTGAGGTCTCAGTTGTCAGGGAGGCAGCATGACCAGTGGACTCATTAGAAAGTTCACGGTGAACCAGAAGCCAAGAGTTCGGAGACCAGGAGAGCAGCGAGCAGACCTGTGCACCACATAGTGGTGAGGTGAGGATGGGTCTAGCTGCAGGGGGAGGTGAATGAAGGCTGTGAGGAGAGTTAAACTAAACATGTCAGAGGCCAAAAGAGCTGAGGTCTGGATGGAGATGAGCTCTGGAGAGCAGAGGGGTGAGAATGCCTGCGGAAGTTCAGGCTCCAGAGAGTGGCGGCAACAAGACATTCACCGCACATGAGATTGGATCAGGGTCTGGTGAATTTCAGATGCTGGTGAGACGTCTTGGTGCCTAATCTCTATCTTTTACTAATTGCCATTTAACTTCTCAGAGTCTCAGTCTCCTATCCGCTTCAGATGCTGTTGTTATTAGGTGTGTCGTCAATTACAACACATGGCTCGCTACTCCTGATCAACAGATGTGAACCTTGCCCTGTCCTGCCTGAACCTCACCATTTCTGATATGCTCGAGTCCATGGTTAAAGTCACTGTTGTCAATCCATTTTGTTGAAGGTCTGCTTTTCTCTGACTCTCTACTTTCCCCAGCATGATGTCTTTTTCCCAGAACTAACCCTTCCTGAAAGCATGCCCAGTGCATGTGAGGTGAATGAAGTTTCACCATCCTTGCCTCTAGGAGAGCACTTTGGCTGCATTTCCTCCAACACAGGCTTGTTTGCTCTTTTGACAGTCTAGTGTTTTGACAGTTTAGTGTCCTTCTCCAGCAGTGCAATTCAAATACATCAGTTGTTCTCTTCGCATCTTTACTCGTTGTTCATCCTTCACATACATAGAGAGCAATCGAAAATGCTGTGGTTTTGATCAGGCACACCTGAATCTTTAAACTGCCATCAGTTCTCTTAAGCACCTTTGGGAGTCCTTGACAGCAGATTTTTCCAGTGGAACACATCTTTTGATTTCTTGTCTGTTGTTGCCATGGATGCTGATCGTACATCCAAATAAAATGAAATATTTGACAATTTCAATCCTTTCTCCATCTATCATGATATTGCCTGTTGGCCCAGTGGTAAGGATTTTGGTTTTCTTTAATGTTGCTATGGAATCCATAATGAAGGCTATGGCCTTTGATCTTCAGCAGTAAGTGCTTCAAGATCTTTTCACTTTTTATAAGCAAGGTTGTGTTATCTGCGTAAAGCAGCTTATTAATGAGTCTTCCTCCAATCCTGATGTCACATTCTTCTTCATATTATCTGTTATTGTTGTTAAGTGTCATCGAGTTGTAGACGACTCATAGCGACCCTATAAACAAAAGACATGGACACTTGTATAACTTTCATCATTTCTCCAAGTTCGTAGAGTTTCCAGAGGCAAGCTATTTTGGAAGTGGATGCCACTCCTGCTTCCAAGCTTATTTTAATCAAGGAGCTCCACCAAACACTCTCCACCATGGGTTACCATTATCGCATTTGACACATCATTTCACAGTGTTCAGCATCACAGCAACCATGAATTATCTCTGTACAGCAAATGGACAGACCAGTGCTATACCACTTAGAAGAATGTTTGACCAAAAACAATTAAAACTAGGCCTCATATTGTCTAGCTTCTTGAATTATTTGTCCAGCATGCTGATTGGATAGATATCTGTTTCATATGGTTGTGTTGATATCGTCACCCAGTACGTTCTTAGTTCATTTAGTACCCGTTGTGGCTTATACCATTATTATCTTACGGAACTATGAATCAAGTGTGCAACCAATAGATTAAATATAGCAGCAATTGTGAGGATGATGCAGGACTGAGGAGTTTTTTGTTCAGTCGTGTACACAGTGGCTATGATTCAATGGCACCTGATAACAACAACATAAATTGTGTGGGTAGAGTGTCATTATCAGTCCAATCCCAGCACTTCTTTGCCAAAGTTGCTAACTCCATATTCTTCTTGTATTCTCCTCCTGAAGCAAGCTGAAAAGCTCAAGGAGAACAAAAAGCAACACAATTAAAAATGCCAAAGAATTTGAATAGACGTGAAGCACATGAAAAGGTGACGATCCATTAGTCATTAGGAAAATGCAAATCAAAGCCATAATGAGGTATCTCTTCACACCTACTGGGATGACTATTATCAGAAAAATGGGGTGGGGGGAACCAAATGTTGCTGAGTATGTACAGACAATAGAACCTTTGTCTATTCCTGCTAGGAATGTAAAATGTGCAGCCATGATGGAAGACAGTTTGGTGGTTCCTCAAAAAGTTTTTTTTAAAAAGTTAAACATAAAATTATCACATGACATAGTAATTCTATTCCACCTCCTAAAAAGACCTGAAGGTGGGAACTTGAAGCAGTTAATCCTATACAAATGTTCACACCAGCTCTATTCAACACAGCTGAACACTGAAAACAATTCAAATGTCTATCAACAGATAAATGGATATGAAAAATATGGGAATCAGTCAAGTGGAGTATAACTTAACCACAGAGAGACATGAAATTGTGATGCGTGTAGCACATGGGTGAACCCTGAATATAGTGCACTTAGTGAAATAAACCAGATGCAAAAGGACAGAGTGCACAATCTTACTAATGTGAAATATCCAGAAGAGGCAAATGCATGAAGACAGAAGTTTCTCAGTGGTTAGGAGGGATTGAGGAAGGAGGAATGAGGTGTCTGTTGACGGGGCCCAGAGTTTCTGTTTAGTGAGTATGAAAACTTATTGGAAATGGACAGTAGTGATGATTGCATACTATGGCAAATATAATTAATATAACTGGATAGTCCACTTAAAAAGGGGGTAAAAAGACAGTTCTTCTATTATTTTCTGCCACATCCATTGTTTTGCTGCCACAAAAACTAGGGAGCTCTGTTGGCCTAGCGGCAAGAAGCTGTGCTGCAATCCCAAAGGCATATGGTTCAAGCCCTCCAGCTGCTGCCTCTGAAAATCTGCTGCATGGTCAACCATGGGTTGGTTCCAGACTGATGGCACACAACAAGAACACAAACACTGAGAAGAGACTCCTTGGCCAGGTCTTGTGTCAGGTGCCGTTGGGTGAGCTTCGATTTGCGGCGAGCCTGTATGGAACAGAACTAAACCTGTCCTAATCCCACCCCGTCCTCACATTCATTGCTGTGCAGAAGCCCATTGCTGCAGCCACAGCATCAATCCATCTTGGTGAGAGTCTTCCTCTTGGCTGATGCCAATCCAAACTCTCTCCTAGATTCAGGTCTTTCTGTTAGGGTGTGGTGGGTAGGATTGATGACATTGAGTGTAGCCAGTTGCCATGTCTAATCCAATTCATCATGACCCTGTAGCAGAGAACTGTCCCCTAGAGCTTCCCAGGTTGTAATCTTTAGAGAAGTAGCTGTTAATCTCTCTACTGCAGCTTGGTGGACTTGAACCACTGACCTTGTGTTTAGCAGCAGAGTGGCAGAATGCTCAATCACTACACCACTCAGACTCCTTCAGGCTTAAGAGTGAGGAACAGAGAAGATCAGAAGGCAAGAGGCAGATATTTCCATGTGAAAGCTCTGTCCACAAGCGGTTGAAATGCCTTTTCTAGAAGAGTGTGTGTCTGTCCGTCTGTGGGTTGGAAGTAGAAGGAAGTCTTAACCTAGCATTTCAGTGACCACTCCATGTGAGACCCAGCGGGTGCCTGAGGCATGCCACAGAAGGGAGGGGTCAGTGGCAGGAGGAGGAAAGGGCTCTGTGGTGTCTTGGAACCCCTGTAGCAGACGAGGGGCACAGAGCAGGTTGGGGGCATTCCCACCAAAGATAGAGGACATGTAGGGGTTCCAGGCCCAGAGAAGTGAAATAGTGATATGGTTGGAAGACCAAGGTATAGGTTTGGAGTGGGAGATGGGAGGCTGAAGGCTGGCAGAGATCTAGATGCCCCGGAAGCAGGGGACCAGGTGGATCTCCTCCTGAAAGCGCTGGGAGGCGTGCTGATGGAGGCTTCTTTGGGGACAGGATAGAGTGGATTCCGGCCTTCTAAGCTCTATTGTCCCAGCCCGACCATCCTCAAGATCATCTCCATGCTCGAGCCCACTGTTGCAATCACTGTGTCAACCCATCCCATTGAGGGTCTTCCCTTTTTTGCTGACCTTCTGTTTTTCCCAACATGATGTGTTTGTCCAAGGACTGATAGGGCAAGATTTTAATTGTTCATAAGGTTGCTATGAGTCGTGGTTAACTAGACAACACCAAATAACAACAGCATGGTCTTTTGAGGGAACAATAGTGGGTCAGTGGCAGGATTCCTGGTTTTCACCCAGGCAGCCTGGGTTCAACTCCTGGCGTGGGAACACCGAATATGGGATCTCTGGTGACCTAATGGCAAGAAACTATGCTGACAACCTGAAGGTATAGGGTTCAAAGCCACTGGCTACTCTAAGAGAAAGATGAGTAATCTCCTCCCATGCAGTTTACTGCCTCTGAAAACCCACTGGAGGATCAGCTATGGATCAGTTTCTACTTGATGATACACAGCAACAACAACAACATATGGAGACCTAGATTTGATGCCTGGCTAAGGCACTCCATTTGTAACCACTACCTGTCAGTGGAAGCTTGTGTGTTGCTATGATGCAGAACAAATTTCTAGACAAAGAGGAACAAGGAAGAAAGGCCTGGTTATCTATTTCCTAAAAAACATACAGTGGAAGCCCTGTGAACCCTTGTTGTTCAGTGGCCAACTCATCATGGGTACGGCACAGACCTGGCAACATTTCATTCCTGAGCTCATCATGGGTACGGCACAGACCTGGCAACATTTCATTCCTGAGCTCATCATGAGCTGGCATACACTCTATAGCAGACAACAACGCCACCACAAAGCTGTGTCCCCTACCCTACCAGCCTCCTCTCTCTGCTCTCCTCCTTCCTCTCCCCTTCTTTGCAGACCCTCCTCCCCTGTGAGGGATTTTGAGGAGGCTGCCTGGGAAAACGTGCAACCAGGGTGCTCCTTAGAGGCAAGGATGAAACTTCATCTCACATGTTATTAGGGGGGACTAGTACTTGGGGAAAATACATCACACTCAGAAGGATGGAGATCAGAGAATGAGAGGAAGACTCTCAACAAGATGGACTGGACACAGTGACTGTAGCACTGGGCTCGAGCATATCAGGGATGCTGTGGGTGGGACAAGGTTCAGGTCCCTCGTACATAGGGTCCTATGAGTTGTAGTTAGCTCAAGGACACCTAACAACAACAACTGCAGCAACAGCAATGACTCTCTGTCCCTGGCCACGTGTTTTCTTATGCCTTCTTCCTTCTGCCTCCCCTTCCTTGATGTTCTGGTCTCCGGTCCTGTTCAGTCCTTATTCTGTGATTGCTTATTTGGTTATTTGCTTATTTGGTGATGTCTCTCCTGTGACTGGAAGCTCCTTGAGACAGTGACTGTGTCACGGTGTCAAGCTCACATAAGAAACACATGCTGAACGAATGGATGAGGGAATGTGTGATGAGTGAGTGAGTGAGTGAGGAGGCCGGTGGTGTGGGGGTGGGGAGGGAGAGCATTTCTACCTAGTGAAGATCACATCGCTAATGAAATACTCAAATCTAATACAGAGAACTAACAAGCTGTTTATTTCCAGTCCCAAGTTGTTAAATTCAAGAGGTGAAACCAAAGGCTTTATTGTGTCTCCAAGGAGTGAAGTTATATAAACCTAGTCAATAAATATTGATGTGGAGGCAGGCTTTCATGTTCAGAGGGCTCGGTGGGGATTGGGGGCTGCTTTTCACAGAGCTCCAGCCTCCCCTTTCTGCAGGAGCTTTGCTGTGGGATCGAGCCCAGGAGATTGTGAAGCCCCCAGACCCACCCTGAAGGGAGAGGTGAGCCTGGGCGGCCTTGCTCAGGGGGTCAGGGACTCTCATTCCTGGCTCCCCTTCTCCTCCCTACCAACAAGGAGGTTGATTTAATCATCTGCATCCAGATCATATCAAATGCCACCGTTCCTTGTCTCCTCTCATTTCACTCTACTCACTTCCTAAAAAGGAAAACAAGTTGATGATGCCAGCCCATGGCAACCCCACTGGTGTCAGAGTAGAACTGTCCTCCAAGGAAACTTAAATGGCTTTATTTTTGGAAATAGTTAACCAGGTCTTCCATTTCCGGGCCCCCTGGGTGAAATGGAACCTAACCTTGCCTTTAGCAGCTTAGTTTTGACCGTACCACCTAGGACACTGCTTGCCTCCTACTGAGAAACCAAACCCTGCCATCCAACTCATAAGGGCCTTATCGGACAGAGAAAAATTGCCTCATATGGTTCCAAGGCTGTGAATCTTTATGGAAACTGACTGCTTCATTTTCCCTCCGCAGAGCGACTTTTTTGCTCAGAGCAGATTTCTCTAACCACAGTCCCAGCAGAGTTCCTGCCCACTTCCTCGACCTTCTCAAACCATTGACTATTTCCACCCACTGCTTACTGTCCTCTGCCTCCATTCCCCTTCAAAAGCCTAACTGCCATCAAGTCAGTTCCACCCCATAGTGAATCCATAGGGCAGAGCAGAACCGTCAGTGTAAACCTTTACAGAAGTAGACTGCCTCATCTTGCTCTGTCAGAGTAATTAGTGGGTTCAAATTTATGATACTTTAATTAGCAACCAACTGCTTAAACAGTGTGTCACCAGAGCTCTTTTTCAATGATACATGTCGCTTTAATGCATCAGCCTCTTATTGGCCTCCTTGTCCCCAGCCTTCTACCCCCACACCTCCTTTCATGCAGTCCCCAGAAACACCTCTTCAAAGCATCATTCTGACCATGTCACTTCCCTGCGTCCTCTACTTACGTGACCCCTCTCACCCTTGACATGTAGTCCAAGTTCCTTACCTGCTCCTTTATTGCCTAGCCTGTGCCCACCTATCCAGCTGCCAGCCTCTCCATTGCTTATATCATTGACCAGCCATGTAATGCTTCTATAATGAGCCCTGATGTCTCCAGCTTCTATTCCATGGCAGGTGTGATTTTCTTTGCTCAGAACTGTCTCCCTTCTCCTCCCTCCACATCCTATTATTCTTCCAAGGAGCACCTTCTTCTGTCCCTCTGCCCTGCCTTCTCCTCACCTGCCCATCCAACCCCAGCTGCTGGCTTCCCGAAGTCCCCTGTGCTGATCACCTTGCTCATGATCCTTGCCTCCTGTGCTGCATTTGAACTGTGAGATCTTGAGGGAACAATGCCCTGTCAACCTGATTGCTGTCTGATCTATGAGGCTCTGAAGAAGGATGTCCTCTGAGGTCCACCAGTCAGCAAGATGCAGCCCTGGGAGGGGTATGCTACAATCTTTAGCTGTAATGGCCTCAGTTTCTACTGAGGCTTCTTTCTGAGTTATGAGGGTAACAAGCTTATGGCACCCTGACAGGAGCTGGCCTTGCTCTGGCCAAGTCTCCAATAGCTACAGGTCTGGGGTCTGCTCAGCACAGGCTGTTAGAGACAGAGGAACATCTATGGAAAATAGCCTTGTGCAAATATCTGATACCATCTTAAATATGCATTGTTGTTCACTTTGAACAGTCAATACAGTAACTTAAACCTTGTCATAGGGGACCAGTTATTATTAATTTTTGAGGAAGTAAGACTGTTTTCTTAATACAAAACAACAACAGGCTTCTTCCCTCATAGACTTGGTCTTTCTTTGGTCACAGGGATCGTGCCCCTCCAGATTGGTGGAAAGTTACATTTGAAGACAATAGCCTCTAGCGTTTTGAAGGTGAGGGAAGAGGAAGAGAAGGAAGAAGGGATAGGATAAATGACTTGAAGGTGGGTGGTTAGGAGGTCTAGCTGGGCAGCAGGAGCCCTGTTGCCCAGGCGGAACTATTGAGATATGGAGGTAGAGAGGCATTAGGCTGGGACCAGATATGAGAAGGAGGGTAGGTGAAAGAAAGCAGCAGGAAAAGAAAGCCCTCAAGTCAGAGATGAGACTCTTAAATTCTGGAGTACTAGTTTTTAAAAGGCCTTGGTTGCCCAATTACCCTATTGTGGGTGTATTTTTGGTTGAGTTTAATAGTCTGTGCCACAAATCAGAACTTTGAACTTTGCCCTTATTCACTAGATAATCTTTATAAAAGTTTCAGGTTTTATATTTAGATCTTGGAAATAGTTCATGTTTTTATATGGTGTGAAGTGTGAATCTTGCTTTTTTTTTTTCCAAATGACTCTATAGTTTTGCCAGCGCCATTTGTTAGAAACTGCCTTTGCCTCACTTAATAGTTTCTATTGTTTTGTCAAAGGTGAATAGATTTAATTCTGGGTTCTCAATTCTTTTCCATAGGTCTAGGTCTACATGTCTGTCAAAAGAACAAATAGCTATGTATTGGAAAAATTGTAGCTGGTGCCCTCCTTAAAGGCAAGGGTGGCAAAGCTTTGTCTCACATATTTTGAATAAGTTGCTGGGAGAGCCTCTTTCTTAGAGTTGGACATCATTCTTGCCAAGGTGGAAGGTCAATGAAAGAGAAAAGGATCTTCAATTAGATGGATTGACACAGTGACTGCAACAATGGGCTTCAGTGTGTCAAAGATGATGAGGATGGCACGAGATAGGACAGGGTTCCAATCTATTATTCATAGGGTTGGTATGAGTCATACTCAACTTGACGGCACATAACAACAACAACAACAACATGTATCTGTCATTGCATCATCAACCTAGTTGATTACCTTGGCTGTGTAATAAGTTCTGCAATTGTGATTTGTGAGATGCCTTGTTTTGGTCTTCTTTTCTTAGTCTTTATCTATCTTTCCTTTCCATAGAATGGTCATATTTTCTCCCATCTTCCTAAAGAATTATTGTTGTTATATGCCGTTGGGTCGGCTGTGACTCATACCAACTCTATGTACAACAGCCCTAACCCCTGCCCTATCCTGTGCCAATCTCACTGTTTCTGGCACACCACCTACCCCAATTACCCCAGTCACTGAATCAATCCATCCCATTGAGGGTCTTCTTCTCCTGCGCTATCCCTCCACCCTCCCAAGCATGACATTCTTCTCCAAGGACTGATTACTCCTTGCAACATGTCCAAAGTATGTCAGACAAAGCATCAGAATCCTTGCTTCCAAGGAATAACCTAGCTTCATTCTCTCTGTTGGGAAATGTTGGGGAGGAAGGGAGGGCCTCTGGCCAGGACAGATTGCTCAGCTCCAGGTAAGCCTCCCAACAACCTTTAATACGGGCTAGAGAAAGCTCTCCTGTGTTTAGCCATATCGGCTTGAGAAAGCTAACCACCTGGGAAGATGGTTGCCGTATCTTTTCAACTGGGAGTAGTACGCACGAGGTTCTCCTATCCAATTCACGTGTCCCACATCTGCAAGCCCACCCTATCCTGTCTTCCTGTTTACTTGCTTATATATAAGTACACTACAGCCCCCAATAAAGTTGAGCTAGATTGACTCTCAATGGCTCCCAGAGTTGTGTGTCTCCATCATGCCTACCCCCATCAGGGTGTTGCTGTTCATTGCTGGCAAACGGACAGTGACACCTCTCCAGGACAAAGTTGTTTGTTCTCCTAGCAGTCCATAGTATATTCAATACTCTTCTCTTGCACCAAAGCTCAAAGGTATCAATTCTCCTTCTATCATCCCTAGTCTTTGTCCAGCTTGCTGATGCATAGCACGTAATTGCAAAGACCATGGTGTGTATCAGGTGCACCTTAGTCTACAGACTGACTGACATTGTTGTTCTTCGGTACTTTGGAGAGGTCTCTGACAGCAGGCTTTCCCAGTGAAGTTTGACTTTTAATTTCCTGGCTGCTGGTACCAAGAGTGTTGATTGTAGAGCCAAGCAAAGTGAAGCTGTGAACAGTCTCAATCTCTTCATCATTTATCATGATGCTGCCAGTCAGCTCAGTGGTGGGCATCTTTGTTTTCTTTATATTTATCCTCAATCCATATTGAAGGCTACAGTCCTTGATCTTCTGCAGCAACCACTTTAGGTCCTCTTCAGTTTCAGCAAGCAGGAGTGTGTCATCTGCCTAATGCAGATTGTTGATGACTCTACCTCCAAACTTGATGTCACATTTCTCCTCATACAGCCCAGCCTCTCAGATAATCTGTTGTGCATATAGATTGACGCATCCTTGATGCAATGCACACCCTTCCCAATTTTGAATTATGCAGCATTTCCTTACTCTGTTCTGATGACTGCCTCCTGGTCCAAGTATAAGTTTCGCATAAGCACAATCAAGTGTTCTGGGATTCCTGTTTCTTCTCAGAGTCAGCCACAGTTTGTTGTGATCCACACAGTCAAAAACCTTTGCATAGGCAATGAAGCACAGACATTCCTCTGGTACTCTCTACTTTCAGCTAAGATCTGCCAGCCTGCACTTCAGACAGTTCTCTGCTGACGTGCTGTTCCTGTCATTTTTGGATAATGTTCAGCAATCAAAATAAAATGCTAAAAAAACAAAGAAAGAATACCTTCCAGCTTGCTGAATGATCTCTAACAGATGAAGATGGAAACTGCGATGAGCGGTAGAAGATGCTCGGTTTTGCCTCAACTTCACATGATTCCCAGGCATGTGCTATATTTGCCATGGCTTAGATAAGGCTCTGCCACAGTCCTAGAGCCCCTGGTCCCATTTCTGTAGGTGGCATTCCACTTGGCCCTGGCTGTACTATGGAGCCTTGAATTCATGGAAACTCTGATGCCTATTCCCACTCCCAGACGCTCTATCTAATGCACTATTCCTTACATCTAGATAGTCCCTAAATCTCTCAACTGATACTAATATTCTGCAGCCAGATTGAGAACCAGCCACACTGAGCGTGATGCTCCCTCCTGGTCATGTGTTAAATTCACCCCTGTCCCCAAGAAGTTTATCAAATTACCCAATGTTCTGACTCACACATTCCAGACCAATGAAATGAGAATCCATCCATGGGAGTGGGGCCAACTCAGACATCAGCATTATAATACTGGTTCTAAAGTGTAGCTAAGGAGCTCCGGTGACCTAGTGGCAAGAAGCTGCACTGCAACACCAAAATCAGGAGGTTCAAGGCCCCCCAGCCACTCAACAAGAGAAAGATGGACAGTCTTCTCCCATGGGATTAACTGCCTCTGAAAACCCACTGGAGGGTCAGCTATGAGTTGGTTCTGACTCTACAGTACACAACAACAACAACAAAGTACAGCTGGGATTGAAGCCACTGCTCAGACTCTTCCCTCCCATTCCCCACTCCTCCCCTACTTCGCAGAAACACTGGCTGAAAATCCACACTGTGCATACCACTCTATCATGCTCTGGAGACCCTGTGGTGATTCAGAGCCCGTCTCACCTGGCTGGAGGTTATAAAGTGGGGCCCATTCGTGTGTAAGTGTCCACCTGATTAGGGGAACTTGTCCCACAGACAGGCATCTGGCCTGACACCAGCTCCTACGCCCAGCACCTCTATCCCACCCACTGGAAGCATCCCGATCTGGTTATGAGGATGCTGGAGGTCCGTTTCTGAGATTGCTAAGAATCTTGGCCTTTGATTAGCTAGCGGTGGGAGTGACTCCTAATGGTTAGGGTGGGAAGCCTTATGGGGGCTCCCCAGGCACAAGCGTAGGCCTGGGTGGCTGATTGGGTCCTTGGACAACCACCGTCTGTAGCCATATCCTTTTCACCCCACATCTCTGGCTAAGCCTGTATTCCAGTCTCAGGGGTGGCGATGTCCCAGCTGCATCCCACTGTGTTCCCTGCAAGGTGAGGGGGTGCGAGCAGGGCTATGAGGCTGCTTTTGACAGGAATAGTCATCCTTGAAAAAACTCCGTTCACTTCTTGGTAGAGCTGTGGGCGCCAGGCTGCTGCTGTTCAGGCTCTGGCATTTCGTTTTTTAATTGAGGTGAAATTCACATAATAGAAAAGAAACTACTTTCAAGTGAAAAATTCAGTGGCATTTAATACACTCACAACGTTGTACAATCACCACTTCTGTCGAGTTCCAAAACCTCTTAATCAGTCTCAGAGCGAACGGTAGCCATGAAGCAGTCCCTCTCTGGTTTTGCCTTCCCCATCCCCTGACAACCACCAATCTGTGCTGTCTCTGTGGATCCACTTCTTCTGGATTTTTCATGTAAATAGAATCATTCAGCATACAGACTTGTATCTGCCTTCTTAGGAGCTTTTCAAGGTCTATCCACATTGAGATATGTATCAAAACAGTATTCTTCATAGGGCTGAATAACAGTCCATTGTATGCATGTCTTGAATTTTTTTATCCATGGATGGTTGCCATTTTGGCAATTGTGGAATATGGGATTTTTAGGTTTTATATGTTTGCATCCCAACATCCCCTGGCCAGGTGTCCCTAGTCCTCCAGCATGAGTACTTAGTGGTCTTGGGTGAATCTTTCCTATGCTATATGAAGATGCTCATTAGGGCTCATAGGGCTTGGTGTGTCTTAGCTCTCTTGCCATTGACTTGCCCATTTTGGCTGCATGTCTTCCCTGGGTTAACAGTCTGCTCTCTATACCCCTCACTCCATGCCTTCACTGTCTCCCTTTGGTGAGTGAGGGCAAGCCACAGGTTTATACTAAGGGTTGAGGTTGATGGAGAGCTCTTGTGTTGGGAACTGTTTAAAATTTCTCTCTCTCTCTCTCCCCGCCCCTTACACACACACACACAAACACACACACACACACAGAGAGAGAGAGAGAATTTACCACAGGTATCATCTTTCTAAGGCCCCAGGAATAGATGGTATACCAATTGAAGTATTTCAGATAACAGATGTTGCCCTGGATGTGCTCACCAAGTTGTGCCAAGAAATCTGGAGAACAACCACTTGGCCAACTGACTGGAAGAGATCTATATTTGTTCCCATTCCAAAGAAAGGTGACCCAACTGAGTGTGGAAACTACAGAACAGTGTCATTGATTTCACATGCAAGCAAGATTCTACTGAAGATTATCCAAAAACGATTAGAACAGCACATCAGCAGAGAATTGCCGGAAGTCCAGGCTGGGTTTAGAAAGGGTCGTGGTACTAGGGATATTGTTGCTGATGTTAGACGGATCTTGGCTGAAAGCAAGGAATACCAGAAGAATGTCTATCTGTGTTTCATTGAATATGCAAAGGCATTTGACTGTGTGGATCATAACAAACTGTGGCTGACTCTGAGAAGAATGGGAATCCCAGAACATTTAATTGTGCTAATGCAAAACCTATACTTGGACCAAGAGGCAGTAGTCAGAACAGAGCAGGGTAACACTGCATGGTTCAAAATTGGGAAGGGTGTACGCCAGGGATGCATCCTGTCTCCATACCTTTTCAACATGTATGCAGAGCAGATTATCCAAGAGGCTGGGCTCTATGAGGAGAATTGTGGCATCAGGATTGGTGGAAGGTCTATTAACAATCTCTGTTATGAAGATTACACAACCTTGCTTGCTGAAACTGAGGAGGACCTCATGCACTTGCTGTGAAGGGTCAAGGACTGAAGCCTTCAGTATGGACTAAGGCTCAATGTCAGGAAGACAAAGATTCTCGCCACTGGACCAATTGGCAGCATCAAGATGGATGACGAAGAGGTTGAGAGTGTTCACAGCTTCAGTTTGCTCAGCTCCACAGTCAACACTCTTGGCACCAGCAGTCAGGAAATCAAAAAGCGTATCGCAATGGGAAAGTCTGCTGTTAGGGACCTCTCTAAGGTACTCAGGAGCAACAGTGTCTCTCTGGAGACTAAGGTGCGCCTGATACAGGCCATGGTATTTGCAATCGCTTGTTATGCATCAGAGAGTTGGACAATGACTAGGGAGGACAGAAGGAGAGTGGATGCTTTTGAGCTGTGGTGCTGGAGAAGGGTACTGAATGTACCCTGGACTGCCAGGGAGACAAACAGATATATCTTGGAGAGGATTAAACCAAGCTACTCCTTGGAGGCAAGGATTCTGGGGCTTCATCTGACATACTTTGGACATGTTGCCAGGAGGGACGGGTCCTTGGAGAGGGACATCATGCTTGGGAGGGTGGAGAGACAGCGCAGGAGGGTAAGACCCTCTATGAGATGGATTGATTCGATGACTGGGGTAATTGGGATGGGTGTGTCAGAGGCGGTGCGGTTGGCGCAGGATAGAGCAGGGTTGTGTGCTGGATAGATAGGATAGATAGGCTGTTGTGCATAGGGTCGCTATGAGTCGGAAACGACTCGACGGCACATAACAACAACGACAACAACATCATCTTTCTGTAGTATTTGGCCCAATGTCTGCCCACATCCATCTTTTTTTTTTAATTTTCAAAACCCTCTCATCCTTTGGTAGGATTGAAAGCTATCAACAATTCGTGATTTTGAAGAAATGGAGCTGCTGTCTCTTCCTCTCTTCTTTCCTTTCCTCTCTTCTCTTCTGCCTTGGTTGGGATGTGAAGGAAATGGAATGAATTCCCATAAGATTTTCTCTTCTTCTCAATCAAAAGAAAGCTTCATGCCCATTTGAACCTAGCCATAATGGCTGGGTAGGAGTTGACCAGAACCCAAGCAGATAAAGAGAAATATGATCCATGCTGTGAACTAGGGTTGATTGCTGTAATCTGATGGCTTTTTTTGGAATGGACTTTGAGCAGAGTTGAATAGAGAATCTTCAGCAAAAGGGACATGTTTGTTCCCTCAGAACTCTTGTTTTATATGAATAAGCAAACCAGAAATTGGCTATCCAAAAGGAGGGTATTAGGGCATGTTGCATGTAGTAGCTAGCTTACACACTTTCACAAATGTAGCTTGGTGGTCTAGTGGTAAGAAGCTGTGCTTCGATCCTGAAGGCATACAGTTTGAGGCCACCAGTTGTTCTGTGGGAGAAGGATGGCAATCTTCTCCCATGCAATTAACTGCCTCTCAAAACCCACTGGAAAGTTAGCTATTGGTCAATTCTGATTCTAAAGTATACAACAAACAACAAGTTATTGGTAAGATGATTTTAAGGGGAAACCTCACAATATACATGAATGAAATAGAACGTAAATGAAATGTTATATGAAACACAATGCACATGCATGAAATACAATATATATATAAATGATAAAAATGTTTGGGTTTTTTTCTTAAATGGTCCAAAAAGAAAGTAAGCTTCTTTCCATGAGAAGAATTCTGTTAATGTTTTGTAGGCCAACTGACTAACATGCCACTAGCTCTTAAAAATAACATTGAAAAATTTCAGCTTCCAACATTTGGTGGCCAATATCATAAGTTACTGTATCATATTGTACATTGGCTATGGGCTGGGACAAGTAAAACTTACAGGCACTTTGAAAATGAAGAGTTTACGCCTTTCTAATAGAGTGAATATGCATGGTGCCCGCCAATTTGTTTGATGCTGTGCTCTTTTTTCTTTCTTTTTTTTTTTTTTAAATGCTGGTTTGTAGATAATAATTAGGAGCTTGACTTTTACTCTGTGTATGTTCGGGACCATTGCATCGTTTTGAGATGAGAAGTAACGTTAATGCCTTTCTTTTAAAGGGTTCTTACTTGCACCAACAGGTGCACAAAATGGTGTAGTTAAAAGGCCCTGCCAATATGCAACTGAGGGATGATGGAGACCCAGACCATGGTGCTAAGAAGTGGTCAGGCTTCGGGGGCATTATGAATGAAGCAATGATAGACTCTACGTGTAGATGGGGTGTAGAATGGGAGAAGATGCCTGCAAAGGTTTTGATCTGAGTGACTCCAGACCTAGTTAGAATTTCTTCTCCTGAGACGGAGAAGATGCTGCAGCAAGTTTGGGGGAGGGGAATAGGAATTCAGTTTGGGAATATGGTGCTTCAATTACCTGAGAGGTGTCAAAGTCAAGGTGAAATAAGCAGTTAGAAATAATCTGAAATCAGGATTCAGTGATGGAGGGCAGGGGATGGGGATGGAGGCTAGTAATAGTTTAATAATCACTCCCCACCAGGTACCTCCAATTAGCAGGAAAAGTCAAATGAGGAGGGGAAATTATGTGTCGGGTCATGGAGGAGCTCTAGATAGTATCCTGCAGGTGGAAACTGAGGCCTAAATAGTGGAGGTAACTTCTTCAAGATCATACTATTAGTTAGTGAAAAAGTAAGGCAGCCAGTCCCTTGGACCCCAGCCTCTCACTCTGTCTAACACATCCTCTGCCTCTGCTCTCTGTCCCCAAGGTTGCATCCAGGCTGGAAGGTGGAAATGCTATGGCTGACAACTCTGAATTCTGTTTTCTCCCAGGTCACCATCCTTGTCAGCCTGGCCCTAGCTTTCCTCGCCTGCATTGTGTTCCTGGTGGTTTACAAAGCCTTCACCTATGACCACAGCTGCCCAGAGGGATTTGTTTATAAGGTAAGGGCCTTGGGCCAGCTGGAATACTTGAAATACTTGACAATGTCTTCTGACAGTTGGTATCCATAGGTAGGGCATGATTCCTACAGCTTAAGGGAGCTCTGGTGGCCCAGTGGTAACAAGCTACCCTGTGATCCCAAGGGCACATGGTTTGGGTCCACCAACTGCTCCACACAAGGATGAGCAGTCTTCCTGTGTGATTTACTGCCTCTGAAAACCTACTGGAAGATCAAGTATTGGTCAGTTCCAACTTGACGGCACACAACAGACTGTTGAAAATGGAGCAGATGTCTTGTAGGAATCCCTGGGTGGTCCAAATAACTAAGCACCGGGCAGCTAACTATCACTTAGGTTTAAACCCACCCTTACGTGGTTTGAAAGAAAGGCCTGATGCTCTGCTTCTGAAAGTTCAAAGACTTGAAATCCCTGTGGAGCAGTTCTGCTCTACAACACTTGAGTTTGCTGTGTGTTAGCCTCAACTTGATGTCAACTGATGGCCTACTGGATTTTATGTACCTCGTAAGGAGGGAGCAGTCAAGCCTTTGTGAAAGATTCAATCTCAAGTGGGCTGTGGTGTTCCTCCTTTCTGATGACTTTCAGTGGGGTCTTGAGTTAGAGTGACCAGGTCTCAGACTGCACAGAAGCAGGGCAGGAGAGCTAACTATTCAGTGAGATAAGCTGTTCTGTCTTCAGAGAGCTCTGACTTGCTTGGCATGAGGCATCTTCATGTAGTGGCTGGTTCCTAATCTCCACAAAGGGCCTACAGAGACGTGAAAGCAAGGAATACATGCTTCTGGGACTCTCGTCCCTAGGTTTGAGGTTGGCCTTCAATGGCAGAGCCTTATTCTTCTTCCTTGACAGCTCTCTCCCCATCGTGGTCTCTTCCCTTTAAGGAACTGAACTGACATGGGAAAGTTCAATTTCCCTTGTATTTAAAATGGGGCCTGATAATGCATTCCCTAGGATTTTCACAAGGTCTAAAGGCAAAATAGTGAGTAAAATCAGTCAGAAAAAGGCTGAGTGTTCTCTTCAAGTGGTAGTTTCAACGGAGATAAAAACAGAGAATATTTATAAATTACCATTTACTGACTACCTAGTATGTCTCAGATCTGTTTGCTGGACATTTTCAGAAACATCGTATCATTTCAATTTCACTAATATTCTGCAAAATAAAATTTATGACCCACATTTACATGAGGAAATAGCTATTAGGAGAGTTTAGTGGTTTCTCTAAGACATGAGAGCTATTAAGTTCCAAGGTGAAAGAATCAAATGAGGGAAGGATTTTCTTTGAAAGCACATTATAGTTATGCTACATGACTTTCCACGGTGGCATTTTCTAATGGTTAAAAATCTTGGTTTCTGAAATATTAGAAAACAACAATAAATAGGGGACACGTTGAATACCTGAATGGTACACATACTGGGATTCTATACAACTGCAAGCGTAAGTGAAGGTCTCTATAAATAGACACAGAATATTCTCCACAATGAAATGGTCAAGTAAAGAAAGAAAGGTGCTACCGTTTTTTAGAAAGGGAGAATATTTGCCCACATTTTCAGAAGAAAACTCTGGAAGGACAAATGAAAAACTAGTAAAAAGTAGTGCCGCAGGGGAAATGGGAGGGAGGGTGCAGGTTAGAGGGGCCAGGGATGGAAGGAGGCTTTTAAAAATATATCTTGCTATGTGTTAGTCTTTGAAAGTACACAGTTTTGCAGATTCTAACAAATAAAAAAAAGAACAGTGCTTGAAGACAAAACAAACAAATCAGCAGAAGCTAAAGAAGGAGCTGCCTCTATATAAGTTAGTAACAAGAATTTACAAAGAAAGTAAATGTGTCAAGTCACTTTATTTATAATATAGTGCATTGACTGCCTGTCCTTAACTGAATATGTTCTAAGGAGAAAGCACAGCCAGGAGGCCGTGATGTTTACTCAGGGATCTGGTAGTGGTCATGCTGGTGTTATTTGCAGCTACTTTCTATATCCATCATGGTCAGCTGCCATTGACTCTGACTCATGGTGGTCCACGTGTGTCAGAGCAGAATTATCTCCCCTCAGCTTTTCCATCACTGATTTTGGGGAAGTAGGAAACCAGGCTTCCAAAGTGCCTTTGGGTGAACTCATACCTCCAACCTTTTGGTCAGTCGCTGAGCACAATAACTGCACAGCCAAGAATCCACAGGTCACCCGATGGGAGAAAGATATGTCATTCTGCTTCTGTGACAACTACATCCTTAGAAACTCTGGAGGGTAGTTCTCCACTTCCTTGTAGTGTCTATATGAGTAGGAATTGCTTCAATGGCAATGGGGTTGAGAAATAGCTCTAGAGATGGGTATATTATTGCTCTCAGATCAGAACCAACTCTTAGCTCATTAGCAGTGGGGTTTCTGAGGTTATGAATTACACCAGAGGCAATTGTCGTTTTTATTCCTATATAGCTACTGGTGGATTTGAACTACCCGAAAGAGTCAGCTTTTGGGTTAGCAGCCCAACTCCAATGGGCTGTGCCACCTGAAATATATATATATATATATATAT
>NW_006399783.1:15288245-15303449 GCF_000299155.1 Elephantulus edwardii
TTTTTTTTTTTTTAAATGCTGGTTTGTAGATAATAATTAGGAGCTTGACTTTTACTCTGTGTATGTTCGGGACCATTGCATCGTTTTGAGATGAGAAGTAACGTTAATGCCTTTCTTTTAAAGGGTTCTTACTTGCACCAACAGGTGCACAAAATGGTGTAGTTAAAAGGCCCTGCCAATATGCAACTGAGGGATGATGGAGACCCAGACCATGGTGCTAAGAAGTGGTCAGGCTTCGGGGGCATTATGAATGAAGCAATGATAGACTCTACGTGTAGATGGGGTGTAGAATGGGAGAAGATGCCTGCAAAGGTTTTGATCTGAGTGACTCCAGACCTAGTTAGAATTTCTTCTCCTGAGACGGAGAAGATGCTGCAGCAAGTTTGGGGGAGGGGAATAGGAATTCAGTTTGGGAATATGGTGCTTCAATTACCTGAGAGGTGTCAAAGTCAAGGTGAAATAAGCAGTTAGAAATAATCTGAAATCAGGATTCAGTGATGGAGGGCAGGGGATGGGGATGGAGGCTAGTAATAGTTTAATAATCACTCCCCACCAGGTACCTCCAATTAGCAGGAAAAGTCAAATGAGGAGGGGAAATTATGTGTCGGGTCATGGAGGAGCTCTAGATAGTATCCTGCAGGTGGAAACTGAGGCCTAAATAGTGGAGGTAACTTCTTCAAGATCATACTATTAGTTAGTGAAAAAGTAAGGCAGCCAGTCCCTTGGACCCCAGCCTCTCACTCTGTCTAACACATCCTCTGCCTCTGCTCTCTGTCCCCAAGGTTGCATCCAGGCTGGAAGGTGGAAATGCTATGGCTGACAACTCTGAATTCTGTTTTCTCCCAGGTCACCATCCTTGTCAGCCTGGCCCTAGCTTTCCTCGCCTGCATTGTGTTCCTGGTGGTTTACAAAGCCTTCACCTATGACCACAGCTGCCCAGAGGGATTTGTTTATAAGGTAAGGGCCTTGGGCCAGCTGGAATACTTGAAATACTTGACAATGTCTTCTGACAGTTGGTATCCATAGGTAGGGCATGATTCCTACAGCTTAAGGGAGCTCTGGTGGCCCAGTGGTAACAAGCTACCCTGTGATCCCAAGGGCACATGGTTTGGGTCCACCAACTGCTCCACACAAGGATGAGCAGTCTTCCTGTGTGATTTACTGCCTCTGAAAACCTACTGGAAGATCAAGTATTGGTCAGTTCCAACTTGACGGCACACAACAGACTGTTGAAAATGGAGCAGATGTCTTGTAGGAATCCCTGGGTGGTCCAAATAACTAAGCACCGGGCAGCTAACTATCACTTAGGTTTAAACCCACCCTTACGTGGTTTGAAAGAAAGGCCTGATGCTCTGCTTCTGAAAGTTCAAAGACTTGAAATCCCTGTGGAGCAGTTCTGCTCTACAACACTTGAGTTTGCTGTGTGTTAGCCTCAACTTGATGTCAACTGATGGCCTACTGGATTTTATGTACCTCGTAAGGAGGGAGCAGTCAAGCCTTTGTGAAAGATTCAATCTCAAGTGGGCTGTGGTGTTCCTCCTTTCTGATGACTTTCAGTGGGGTCTTGAGTTAGAGTGACCAGGTCTCAGACTGCACAGAAGCAGGGCAGGAGAGCTAACTATTCAGTGAGATAAGCTGTTCTGTCTTCAGAGAGCTCTGACTTGCTTGGCATGAGGCATCTTCATGTAGTGGCTGGTTCCTAATCTCCACAAAGGGCCTACAGAGACGTGAAAGCAAGGAATACATGCTTCTGGGACTCTCGTCCCTAGGTTTGAGGTTGGCCTTCAATGGCAGAGCCTTATTCTTCTTCCTTGACAGCTCTCTCCCCATCGTGGTCTCTTCCCTTTAAGGAACTGAACTGACATGGGAAAGTTCAATTTCCCTTGTATTTAAAATGGGGCCTGATAATGCATTCCCTAGGATTTTCACAAGGTCTAAAGGCAAAATAGTGAGTAAAATCAGTCAGAAAAAGGCTGAGTGTTCTCTTCAAGTGGTAGTTTCAACGGAGATAAAAACAGAGAATATTTATAAATTACCATTTACTGACTACCTAGTATGTCTCAGATCTGTTTGCTGGACATTTTCAGAAACATCGTATCATTTCAATTTCACTAATATTCTGCAAAATAAAATTTATGACCCACATTTACATGAGGAAATAGCTATTAGGAGAGTTTAGTGGTTTCTCTAAGACATGAGAGCTATTAAGTTCCAAGGTGAAAGAATCAAATGAGGGAAGGATTTTCTTTGAAAGCACATTATAGTTATGCTACATGACTTTCCACGGTGGCATTTTCTAATGGTTAAAAATCTTGGTTTCTGAAATATTAGAAAACAACAATAAATAGGGGACACGTTGAATACCTGAATGGTACACATACTGGGATTCTATACAACTGCAAGCGTAAGTGAAGGTCTCTATAAATAGACACAGAATATTCTCCACAATGAAATGGTCAAGTAAAGAAAGAAAGGTGCTACCGTTTTTTAGAAAGGGAGAATATTTGCCCACATTTTCAGAAGAAAACTCTGGAAGGACAAATGAAAAACTAGTAAAAAGTAGTGCCGCAGGGGAAATGGGAGGGAGGGTGCAGGTTAGAGGGGCCAGGGATGGAAGGAGGCTTTTAAAAATATATCTTGCTATGTGTTAGTCTTTGAAAGTACACAGTTTTGCAGATTCTAACAAATAAAAAAAAGAACAGTGCTTGAAGACAAAACAAACAAATCAGCAGAAGCTAAAGAAGGAGCTGCCTCTATATAAGTTAGTAACAAGAATTTACAAAGAAAGTAAATGTGTCAAGTCACTTTATTTATAATATAGTGCATTGACTGCCTGTCCTTAACTGAATATGTTCTAAGGAGAAAGCACAGCCAGGAGGCCGTGATGTTTACTCAGGGATCTGGTAGTGGTCATGCTGGTGTTATTTGCAGCTACTTTCTATATCCATCATGGTCAGCTGCCATTGACTCTGACTCATGGTGGTCCACGTGTGTCAGAGCAGAATTATCTCCCCTCAGCTTTTCCATCACTGATTTTGGGGAAGTAGGAAACCAGGCTTCCAAAGTGCCTTTGGGTGAACTCATACCTCCAACCTTTTGGTCAGTCGCTGAGCACAATAACTGCACAGCCAAGAATCCACAGGTCACCCGATGGGAGAAAGATATGTCATTCTGCTTCTGTGACAACTACATCCTTAGAAACTCTGGAGGGTAGTTCTCCACTTCCTTGTAGTGTCTATATGAGTAGGAATTGCTTCAATGGCAATGGGGTTGAGAAATAGCTCTAGAGATGGGTATATTATTGCTCTCAGATCAGAACCAACTCTTAGCTCATTAGCAGTGGGGTTTCTGAGGTTATGAATTACACCAGAGGCAATTGTCGTTTTTATTCCTATTATGCTACTGGTTGGATTTGAACTACCGAAAGAGTCAGCTTTTGGGTTAGCAGCCCAACTCCAATGGGCTGTGCCACCTGAAATATATATATATATATATATATATGCCATCACTGTCAGTGAGCTCAGGAGCTTGGTTTTAACTCAGTATTGAACTAAGTTTCTTCTCTTCCAGCTTCAGGTAAGTGGCAGGTTTGGTGATGGTAGTGATGGCGGAGATGGCTGTGCTGTCAGTGAAAGTGCACCGTGTGTGCCAGGCCCAGGCCAGGGGCTCTCACCTGCTCTCAGACTGAGGCTCTGACATGCCCACGACCCCCGGGTGGGCTGGCCACGTCTCAGAGTGGGTGGGAAACAGTCACTGGATCATTTCTAACTCTGTCTCCTCCTCCTTTCCTTAGCACAAGCGCTGTATCCCAGCCTCCCTGGATGCTTACTACTCCTCCCAGGACCCCAATTCCAGAAGCCGTTTCTACACAGTCATCAGCCACTACAGCGTGGCCAAGCAGAGCACTGCCCGGGCCATCGGGCCGTGGCTGTCGGCAGCTGCTGTCATTCATGAGCCCAAGCCGCCCAAGACCCAGGGCCACTAGAGTCCCACTCCAGTCAGAATGGGGGGCGGAGAGGGGCCCCTGCTGGCTATGCCAAGCTCCAGTTACAAGACAACACTGTACTCCTGGGAGGCGGGGGTGGGGGAGGGCAGGGGCGGGGGGAGGAACTCACCGAAGCTATCGTGCACTGGAGTTGTCTGAATCGATATTTCTTTTTGTCCCTTGGTATCGTTGATTCGTCCCAGAGTCAGACTCATGTACAAAGGCATGTTTCGTGTTGATTGTTCCCATGTAAGATATTTTCAAAGCCACTGCTTATTCTTTGTTAGGAAAACATAAAAGCAGAAAAGGAAGACAAAACAAAGGCAATGGATAACAACAGCAACAAATGGCATTAAGCTAAATCTGAACAGATTGACTAAATCTGGATGATGCTGAAAGGAAGTGAGGGACACAGACTCTGGGCTTCTTAGATGAGGAATCGCAGCTTCTCTGTGGGCTCCAGGGTGTTTGGAACACATAAGTGACACACACTGGCGAGTTGGACTGTCTCATGGTCCACAGGTTAGAGATATGAGAAGTTAGAGATGGCTGAGCTTAGAGAGGAGGCCCAGGACACACACATAACACAACCCAGAGTGAAATGTCTCGACCTCTGATGTGTTGTACAAGATCAGTGAAAGCTGGCAGAGGTAGCCTCAGATGGGCCTGGGCAGCCTGTGGCTTCATGCTGAGTGCACCTCGAGGTGATAACACTCTGTAAGCACAAATGCTGAGCAGTGGGCAGCTTTGCTTTTGTCTTTTCCTTGTTTTTCTAGATTGGCACCTGCATAATGCCCATGTTTATGAGACGGCAGGGGTGGAAAGAGAGAGAAGGAAGAGGAGGAGGCCACAGGGACAAGGAAGAAGGCATGGGACAAGCGTGCAACAGGGGGTCAAGAGAGAAGCACAGGCACCAATTCTTTAAAACACCAAACCCAAACAACCCAAAACTTCTGTTCGTTTATTGTTTCCCAAAATGCTAATGACAGCAGTAACCACTGTCAGAATAAGCCTGTAGCCAAACACTTCCTTAAGAAGACTTTTAGAAATTAGGCTGCACCAAGGTCATAGCATTCCTAAAGGAATTGGAGAAACAGGAACTGACTTTTGCCTACTTAAGTATATTGACAGGGACATTTGTCCGAACTTCACAATCTGGTTGTAGAAAGCTTCTAGAAGCTCTGAAAAGGGGGCAGCATTTGAAACTGACCAGGCCCTTCACTGACCTAGAACCACATAAGGATTTCCCACATTTCTCTTACACAACACTTTGGGAAAGCTTGTTCTCGGAGGTGTTGGCCCTAGAACCAATAGGATCCAAACTGGCCAGGAGAGTTGATTAGTTGAGATGAGGTACTGTTTCACCAGGAGTCTTTGATAGGCCATTTCAAGGGGGTTTTTAGTGGCTTACAATGTTGCCAAAATCATCATATACAACAGCTGAGTAATAAGACTAGTGTAGCTCAAACTATCCTGCCAAATGACATCATCTGATTTTTCCTCCCTTCCCCTCTACCGTCCCATTACCTTGAGTCACCTGTAAATTCATTTGTCATCTGAAGCGGAATAACAAATTGTCCCTAGCAAAACCGCTGAGCGCTTTATAATTTTGTGGTGTATTTTTGTCAGTAGGTAGCAGAGGCTGAAGTATTTTTTGGTGTAATTCTTGAAATTTTCTGACAGGAAACAAATAAAGATAGATGTGTCTGAGAGTCTTGACTTCCTTTTTCCACTTTCTTTGTCTTCTCTGTGAACCTGATGGGGGAGACTCTGGGAGTAGTGGGTCCTAGGGGGCAGGCTGAGCTCAGAGGGCAGAGCACCCTATTACCCCTATTATGCCCTATTACCCCTATCTGGACCTGGAATAGGGCTGGGGGTTGGGCCTTGGGCAAATGGGACTTGAACTCTGATACTTAAGTCATAATCAAGGACTAGATAGGTACCTGGCTACTTTCCACTGCAGGTTTCTTCATCCTGGGAGCATCTGCTGAGGTCTCCCTCAGGGTCAGGTACTGCTGGGTACAGGTGATACAATGATGAGTCATGTACACGCACTGCCCTGGAGCCCTCGGGGAGAGTCAGGTATGGGAATAGAAAGTGGCTAAGGAAGAGCCTTGGAGCAAATGGTCATTGACAAGATGACAAGTAAGGAATCTGACCTTCTTCCTCATTAACATTCATTGGAACCTGGTGGAGTCCTTGGGCAGTGGAAACCCTTAGCTGCTAACAAAAAGATTTAAGGTTCGAGACCACCTAGAGGTATTTCAGAAGAAAGACCTGATGCTACACTTACAAAAAAGAAAAAAAGTCTCAGCCCCTGAAAACTCTGTGGAGCACAGTTCTATTGTAACAAGAATGATGGAGTTGTCAGGAATCAGAAATGACACAGAAACAACTGTTATATACCTTTGGTGATTAAAGGAAAGAAAAAATAAAACCCCACCAAAAACAAAAAACCAATTATCATTGACTTAATTCTAACTCATGGTAATGCCATATGTGTCAGATTAAAACTGTGTCCCTCAGGCTTTTCAATGGCTACAGTTAACCCCCTCTCATAGTTGAGGAGCTTGAGGCTCAGAGGTATGAAGTGACAGTGCTAACGCTGTAGCAGAGGTGCTGGGATTCGAACTCGGGTTGTGTGACTTCTTTGCTCCCTTTGGAGTGTGTCTGCTCTACTCGAGAGCCTGAGAGCACTGCCACGCCGACCTCATTCCTCAAAAACCACGTCACAGGCCTCAGAGGAGTGAACCCTCTCGTTCTCAGCCAGAACTCAGAATCCCTGGTTCGTGCTAACAATAACCCAAACCGAACCAAACCTGTTGCCGGCACGTTTACACTGACTCAGTGAGTAGAGCAGAACTGCCCGCGAGGGTTTCCAAAGCTGTAAATCTTTATGAATGAAGAATGCCACATCTTTGCCCTGCAGGGCAGCTGGTGGGCTCAAACTGCCTACCTTTCTGTCAATAGCTTAATCACTATACCACCAGCGTTCTCAGGTGCTCATTTTACAAGGCAAATGCTGCCCATTTGTGCCTTAATGGCAATAATCCTCGTAATTCATCAAGGTACAGACCTATGTCACTGTCAGCTTCTATCATCATTCCCATCCAAATGGAGGTGCAGAGCTGTGAAATCACTTGCCTAAGGCCATATGTTTGTATGGGGCACCAGTGCTTGAACGTTGTATCTTTTAGCAGTAACTCTCATCTCTACACTACACTTGGCGGTTTGCACTTGTTAGAAGTCATTGGATTGGTTTTGACTCTCAGCGATCCTTTGTGTACAGGGAGGAAAAGGGGGACAGACAGATTCCATCCAGTCCAGACTATCCTCACAATCATTGCTGTATTTGAGTCCATCGCTACAGCCCTCGTGTATCCTTCCTCCCTTCCGCTGACCCTCCATCTCGCCAAGCATCATGGCATTCTCCTGGGACTGGCCTTTCCTAATAACATTGCCCAAACCAAGGTCATGCAAAGAGGGCTCATCCTCTCTTCTAAGGAGCACGCTGGTTGCATTTTTTCTTTCCAAGACATTTCTGTTCCCAAATCTTACATAGCTGAGATGGTTGACCCTTTGAGGCTGGATCTTCATTCTGAACAGGATTGGGAGTGAAGTTCCACGTTGACTACTCCACAGAGCACACATCATGGGTGTGGAATGAAGGAGCCAGTGGTTGCCATGCACCTCCTCCACTTTGGCACTTGACAGGCTGCTGAGGAGACCAGGTGAATTGGAGCGTTGGACAGCCCCACCCCCACCCCTCAAACCCTGGGCTCTCAGGCTCCCAGTAGGCAGATGGTGAGCTGGGAAGGACAAGGCGATCATCAGCACTGGTGTTGCCCTCACAAAGGCAGGCAGTTCCATATGGCCAACACGTAAATACCGATTTTTTTCAATTACAGAAAATCAACTAAAGACTTAATGAACACATGTTGAAACATTCTGTAATAAATGAATTTGCCACTCCATTGCCTCAAAAAACAAACTGACGCTATCTTTTCTCTGGAGTGAACAGCCTATGAGTCTGTGAATGAAAATGAGAGAGGGGAAGGGATAGGAGATAGGTCACAGGTATTTCTGTTTAGAAAGGACCCTGGGTCCAGGTGCTATTTCTAATGGAATAATAATTGTCACTTGGAGGGAGGGAAGGGGTGGGGGAGAGAGAGAGAGAAACACTGAATTCCCTCATGAGCATAGTGAATGGAGGATCAGTTAGAAGAATCAGGCCTAGGTATGACCAAGGGCTTTGCTCATGGTAAAGCTTCTTTGTTTTGGGGAGATGGAAATGCTGATTTCTTAGGGCTACAGCAACAGAGCAACACAAACTGGTTGGCTTAAAACATGAGGAAATTATTCTTGTTTTATGCTCTAAAGCCTAGAAGTTCACATCCTGTGCTTTCTCTATGAATTCCCTGGGGAAGATCCTTTCTTGCCAATTTTAGCTTCTAGCAGTTCCTGGATCCTTGGCTTGTAGGTATATCACTCCAGTCTCTGCCTCCACCATCACATGCCCCTCACTTTCTTCTCCCCCTTTAAAAAGGGATACTATTCACTTGGATAGGACAGCTCAGTGGTAAGGAGTTGTACTGCCAACCCAAAGGCACACGGTTCAAATCTACCACTGCTCATAGGAGAAAGATGGGTAATCTCTTCCCATGAAATTTACAGCCTCTGAAAATCTGCTGGATCTTTAACAACAGCATCTATTTCTGTGGGACTTTATGTTAACTGACAACATAACATCTTCAAAGATTTTATTTCTAAGCAAACCTAGTTCACGGGGACTGGAGGTTAGAACTTGAATGTGTTTTCACTGGGGGCACAGTTCAGCCCTCACCATGAACTTCACAGAGCCCCGCTGGCTGACAGAGTCAGGGGAGCCAGGGAATGATCATAGAAGCAGCAGGTTATGGTTTCTTTTGTGGAACAAGCTGTGCTGTGATGTTTACACACTGCTTATGAGACTCCTCAAATTGTGACCATCTCTTTTGAGAGGCTCACAGCCCATGAGGGAGGTGAGACAGGATCAGGGATGGGGAGAGAGCCAGCAGGGGTGAAAAACACAAAATGGGGAGGTTGAAGAAGCTGTGGGTTCTTGAAGGAAGTGGCTTTAGAGCAGGTTCTTGAAGTGCAGGTAGCATTATGATGGAGGAGTTCCACATGGTGAGGAAAACACACCACGGAACCATCTTTCCAGGTAACAGCACTCACTGATAGAAGTATGAATCACAAGGTTTCTCCTTGAAAATGCTTGTGGCATAACCCCAACCCCATGATCATGCTGGACACAAAGTTTACACTATGTAAGGACGCTGTCCCTGAACCTGGGGCTTACCAAGCAGGCTGCAGGGCAGATGAGTGAATAGACAACGTGTGGATTTGTGAGAGAAGCATTGACGGTGCCCACGGTACATAGTTGCAGCAGTCCATCAGGTCAGAACCCAGTTAAGAGGTATATATTTTTCTGGGAAATGGAAAGACCACCTGGTGGGACTGTCATTGAATATCAATTTATTCCCCCCTCTGCCTCCACAATGCACTCTAATCCTGTCACGTGGAAGAAGAAGCGATAAATCTCCAATACTTTTTTTCAGAAGAATCACACCATCTCTTTAAAAAAAAGTCCTACTCTTGAGCAATAGAAAGGGAAAAGACTGGTCTCCATGGCAACATCAATACTGTTTCCCATAGATCAGACTAGGTCTAGCACAGCAAGGTGTTTTATCGGACTCTGTCTTTTTGTCAGAAATGATCTGTTTCTGAGAACACAGACCCAGAGTTCTATTACTCATTGTTGCCTTCAAAAATGGCTGCCCTCTCTCTGGATGCCGTCAGCCTCTCTTATCTCTTAATCTCGTCTCTCTCCATCTGTCTCTGTCTCCTTCCAAGGGAGCAGTGTCCAGATGCTGTGGAATGACATGATATGATTTCCTTTTTCATTTTGAGGGGATGCAAACATAGCATTAATGTGAAGGACTGGGCAGCGTTTCCTCCGGTTGTAAACCGGGCTGCCTGGAGTTGGAACTAACATATCAGAGGTTAACAAAACAACAAAGATACTCCTAGGCACAGTGTTTAAGCACTTACCTGCTAGCCAAAAGGTCAGTAGTTTGAATTCACCCGCTGCTTCAGGGGAGTTATGGCAGTCTGTTCCTGTAGAGATTTAGTGTCTTAAAACCCTACGGAAAGTCCTACTCTATCCTACGAGAGTTGCTATCGTTTGGATTCAACTCAAAGGCAATGATTTCTTTTATGAGACTAACCTAAATAAAGATTGGCAGTTCCAGCCTACCCAGCATCTTTTTGGGAGAAAGGCTTGGCAATATGCTTTTTGCAAACATTACAGCTGAGGAAATCCTATGGAACAGTTCGACTCTGGCACATGGGGCTGCAAGAGTGGGTGTCATCTCAACGGTGATGTGTTTGGAGTTTTGGCTTGATGCCTACTGGGCCAGGGCAGGGCAGGGACGGCCTATAGCAGGAGCGAAAGGCAGTGGTGCCTCCAGCAGATCAGGGCATCTCAGGCTCCGTTTCTGCCTTGTTCTGAAATCTTAGTCAACTTCTCTTTTGCTTCCCAAATGTCAGCTTTTTCTTTCATAAAGGCACAAAGAAGGCCAAGAAATGAGCCTATCCTTCTTGCCATTCATATATTTTTGGTTTGCTCCATCATTTTCATCTCTTCTGTGTCCCAGTGTTCTCTCCAATGTCTGCCCCATGGCACAGGCATCCTCATGCCGAGTTAGGTCCTCATGCGCACGCCATAGCATCTTGTTTAATCACTGTTGTATCGCTGAAGGTATTATAATGACTTATTTGTTCAGTAGAAAGTTGTCATCGGTTATCTTTGAATTGACTCATAGTGATCCCATACACACCTGAATGGAAGGCTGCTTGGTCTGCTTCACCTCATGGTTGGTTGTGAATTGAACCACTGTGACTCATAGGGTTTGCACTAGGCAATTTATTTTTTTTTTCAATTTTATTAGTTTTAACGAACATTTACAGAGATTTTGGGTTTTCATTCATTCATTGTTGCACTGTTTTCTCCACCCTCATCCCCAGTTCATTCTTCTTCCCCCCCACCATGTCTGTTTTAATTGTCCAATTGTCACAGTGCTTGTTAAAGCCAGTTCTGATTAATCTCCTTTGTCAGTGTGTCCCTTGCCATTCCCTATCACTCCTCTGTGAGAGAGACTTCACCCTGTTTCATAAGGAAAAGGGGATGGCGTATTCTCTTAGCTACTTCCTGCTGAAAAGGGACGCTGTGGGTTTCAGGGTGAATGTCTTCTCTCACTACTCTGAAGGGCCCCCTTGGCAGTAGGAAACACATAGACTATTATGGAGATTGATTTTGGAATTTAGATGCACTGTTATCAATTGTGCTTAGCCCTACAAGTTCATATCCTTGAAGATGTATCATGGAAGTGTTGCAGCCTAGAAGATACAAATTTAACTAACAAGTTAAAAGTGCATGAGTCAAAAATTGAAAAGCAATAATATTCTGAGTAGAGGTTCTAATAGTGGCACAAATCAAGTTACAGAGGTAAGGTGGTTCCATTGCCATCCTTACTCTAACTTCACCAGACTGCCCTTTCTAGTCTGTCTTAGACTGAAAGCTTTGCTAATGCCTGCTTAGCTTCACAGCAAAACACAAGCTGAAAGATGGGTGGTGGCTGCACATGGGCTGGGAATCAAATCTCATACGCTCATGCAAAGTGAGAAATCTGCCCTACATTCACAAGATATCTAGGTGTTATTGTGGTTTCATTTTATGGATGACAAAACAGGAGATCTGAGAGGTTGAGTGACTGGGATCTGAACTCGATCTGGATCTGCTGCTAGCTTGAGGCCCCGCACGCCCGGGTTTCCTGAAGGGTGACAGTGTGCCCTAATGTCTCCACTCTTCTGCTTTCCCTCCCTGTGGCTTTAAACAAACACATTTGATTAGGAGGATGTGCCTCTCTGTGTGAGTAATTTATTTCCTCCGATGCAAATTGTCTAACTAATTAAGAGAGAAAAAAAACCAACACAATTCAGCCTAGTGAGCTCTCAAATGAGAGAAGGAAGGGAAGCTATCAGCAAACCGGCTGCATCCGGAGAGCACTGGGCTCCGCATCCTTTACACCTGGGTCTGACGCCCCAGCTCTGGAGTGGCCCCTCTCTGAGAGCCCCTTCCCATCTGGGGGCTGCTGCAGAGTTACATGAAATCATTAGAGAAATTATCTGAATTTGGAAGCAGCAGAAGAATACTCCTATACATTAAGGTGCAGAAAATCAAGCAGACATTCCCTGAGTCCTTGTAAGCCCTGAAGTGCAGTCACGTAGCTAGGAACTCATGGAGTCATAACTCGGCAAAGGTCCCCATGCAGGTTGGTTGGACTCCAAAGGCTGTATCCTTTCTCTAAGCCACATGTAACAACTGTCCATTGTGTCAAATTAAAACTCAAGCTCGTTGCTCTCTAGTCAAATCTAACTCACAGCTGACCCTCTGGTGGGTTTCTGAGGGTATAAACCGCGTCTAGGGGAATTGCTCTTCTTCTTCCAGTGGAGAAAAGCTTAGCCTTTGGGTCACCAATGCAGCTCCCCCCCTGACAACACCTCCAAAGCTCCCTATTCCTATAATGAAGGAATGCTAATTGGAATGGATCTCTCCTGGTTGGTGTTCTTTAAGCACTGCTGCCAGGATGTGGGAAGCCAAGGATGACTCAAATGCAGACACCCCCTGACAAGGTGTTCCCCCTCCTGTTAAAGAGAGGGAGGCCAGATAATTAATGACAGCTCCAAAGCGATGCCTTGCCACTCTTCTAAATGCACCCCACACCAATCCACCAGTGCTCACTACCTGGCACTGTTGCTGGGGGCTCCCAAAGGGAGGAGCTGGCCCTACTCTGGAGAACTTTCATGTTCCTGTAAGACAGGACAAATCAAAACAGAAACCACTTGCCTTAAGGTCAGCGTTGACTTCCTGGCAGCCGGTGTAACAGAATGGAGTGGTGTTCCACTGAGTCCTCATGGTGTGACTTTGAGGAAGGAGTCTGCCAAGCTTTCTTTGGAGGCACCTGGGTAGGTTTGAAAAGCCAGTCTTTTGGTTAGTGGTCAAATGTTTAGCTATTTGTGCCACTCAGGGACAGCAAGATAAGACCTAGTTGTAAAGTTTTGAAAGAGCCATTTTTAGCCAGTTTCCTAGGCTGGTGAGGGGAGAATGTCAAAGGTCAGTAACAGCAGTTATGCAAATCATTGAGCAAGTAACCTGTGCAGCTTGGAGTGGTGCTGGGAATTTTCAGAACAGTGAGGGCAGCATGGACTGAGTCCACACAGGGCCAGAGGCACACCTCTGAGTGCAAAACAGCAAAACAAATTCTAATTCAATCATGTGACCTCCCTGAACATTCATTTCCTCATTTGTAATTTGAGAAAATAATTTTTACGTATTCTGGTATCGTGTGAACTACCAAGAAAAACAATAAGTCTTGGAGAAAGTGCAAGGCGGATGCTCCTTAGAGACAAGGCTGGTGAAACTTCATCTCACATATTGAGGGAATGTTGTCTGGAGGGACCAGTACTTGGAAAAAAAGACATCGTGCTGGGAAAGGTGGAGAGTCAGAGAAAGAGAGGAAGATGCCTAACACGACAGATCAACACAGTGACTGTAAGAAATGGCTTGAGCATCACAGACGTCAGGGGGATGGTACAGGGTAGGGCAAGGTTCATAGTTCATAGGGTCACTACGAGTTGTAGTCACCTTGACAGCACCTAACAAAAACAACAGCACATATTCTAACACATGATTAAGCAATTATAACGTCAGCGATACACTGGAAGCACATCCAAGAGGCCCAAGGAGGAGGGAGCTGACTGGTACGAAACTTACAGCCTAAGCCGAGACTTCAGGGAGAGAAAAGGAGGAGAGAAACTTCATTAGGACTAGATGAGCTGGAAACAGCCGCGCTCCCTCCCGATTCTGCTGTGAGCTCTCAAACCCCTCTTTGTAATCATGAGTGTTAGATAAAATAGCATTGGCAATTTGGGTTTGAAATCAGCAAAGGTAGTTGGCGTTTAATTGCATTTGGAAAGAAGGCAGAGGAAAATCTTTTCAAGTCATTATTGTGTTTTCGGCAGACGGAGAAGTGGTGCTTTTAATTAGTTGTTCTTGGATTCCTCTCTCAGCCACACAGATGAAACCTGGGGCGCAAAGCCAAGGCCAGTCCTGTCCTCTCTGCTGGTCTCTCCCTGGATGAGAGAGGGGCTACTGTGAGGGAGGCCTCCTCCTTGGAGAGAGCACAGCCTTCCCAGGAAGATGAGGAGGGAAGGAAATTCAGACTCAGTGTTGTCAGCAAGCAACCCGAAGTTCTCCTCATAGCCTGAGAGTCTGCCTTAGCAACTTCCAGCCTCTCTGTGAGGAGAGCCCCCTGCAGCAGGGTCCCGGACAAGCATGCCATGTCATCACATTCTCTCTGGTACATTTCTTTTCCTCCCAGCCCCACCAGACAGTTTTATTGTGGCTGATTTAATCCTTTGCACATGAATTCGCTTCTCTCAAAGCAAAGGAACAGTTTTACTCTTATTTATCTCATATGCATGCAATTACATAAGGGGAATTCAATTCACCAGCTTTCTTCCAGAGAAAAACATCATATTCATATGAAAGATCTGTGTTAAGAAGTCAGTGTGGATAAGACCTGGTGGCTAAAGAATTTTAGTCAAACTCCTACTCCACTCCACTCATGGTGACCCTCTATTTGGGTTTCTGAGGCTTTAAATCTTAATGGGCTTATACTGCCTCCTCTTACATAGAGCATTAGTGGGTTAGAGCTGGCAACCTTTCCGTTTGCAACCCATCATATATCATGCCGCCAGGACTCCTTAAATTCCTCCTAAATAAATAGCACTTACATTTTTTTATATTTATATAGATGGATATTGGCTGAAAGCAGAGAGTACTAGAGGAATGCCTATCTGTGTTTCATTGACTATGCAAAGGGATTTGACTGTGTGGACCACACAGAACTGTAACTAACTCTAGGAAGAATGGGAATCCCAGA
Organism: Elephantulus edwardii; assembly: GCF_000299155.1. Classification (NCBI taxonomy): domain Eukaryota; kingdom Metazoa; phylum Chordata; class Mammalia; order Macroscelidea; family Macroscelididae; genus Elephantulus; species Elephantulus edwardii. The sequence continues at coordinate 15,303,279 of NW_006399783.1, forward strand.
ACACTTGATCATGATTATGTGAAGCCTATACTTGGACCTACATGAATGTAGGAAAATTGGATATTGTTAAGGAGGAAATGGAACGCATAAATATTGACATACTAGGCATTGGTGAGATGAGATGGACTGGCATGGGGCATTTTGAGTCGGATGACCATATGATATATTACT
>NW_006399783.1:15305994-15319694 GCF_000299155.1 Elephantulus edwardii
AATTGGGATGGGAGTATCAGAGACAGTGCGATTGGCACAGGACAGAGTGGAGTTTAGGGCTGTTGTACATAGGGTCGCTATGAGTCGCAGGCGACTCAACGGCACATAACAACAACAACAACATACTTGGACGATGAGGCACTAGTCAGAACAGAGCAGGGAAATGCTGCATGGTTCGAAATTAGGATGAGTATATGCCAGGGATGTGTCCTATCTCCATACCATTTCAATTTATATGCAGAACAGATTATCCAGGAGGCTGTACTATATGAGGAGAAATGAGTAATCAGAATTGGAGGAAGATTCATCAACAATATGCATAATAAGGATGACACAACCTTGCTTGCTGAAACTGAGGAGGACCTGAAATGCTAGCTCCAGAAGGTCAAGGACTACAGCCTTCAGTATAGATTGAAGCTCAATATCAAGAAAACAAAGATTCTCACAACTGGGCCATTTGACAGCATCATGATAGATGGTGAAGAGATTGAGATTATTAATAGTTTTAGTTTGCTTGGCTCGACAGTCAACACTCTTGGTACCAGCATATAGGAAATTAAAAGACAAATTTCACTGGGGAAGTCTGCTGTCAGAGACCTCTCCAAAGTACTGAAAAGCAACAATGTCAGTCTGGAGACTAAGGTGCACCTGATACAGGCCATGGTCTTGTAATCACTTGCTATGCATCAGAGAGCTTGACAATGATTTGGGATGATAGAAGGAAAATTGATGCCTTGAGCTATGGTGCTGGAGAAAAGTATTGAATATACCATGGACTGCTAAGATAGCAAACAGGTTTGTCCTAGAGAGGGTGAAACCAAGCTGCTCTTTGGAGGCAAGAATTCTGAAGCTTTGTCTGACATACTTTGGACATGTTGCAAGGAGGGACCACTCCTTGGAGAGGGACAACAGGCTTGGAAGTGTGGAGGGACAGCGCAGGAGAAGCAGATCATCAGTGAAATGGATTGATTCAGTGACTTCGGTAATGGGGATGGGTGTGTCGGAGATAATGAAATTGGCACAGGATAGGGCAGGGTTTAGGGCTTGACAGCACATAACAACAAAAACAACATGTGTATATGATGGTTGTATTCTCTCTCCATACCTGTTCAAACTATGTGCTGAGCAAATTATTTGAGAAGCTGGATTCTATGAAGAGGAATGTAATATAAAGATTGGAGGGAGACTCATCAATAACATGTGCTATGTAGATGAGACAACCTTACTTGCTGAAAGTGAAGAAGACTTGAAGCACTTGTTGCAGAAGATAAGGGATGTAGCCTTCAGTATGGATTGCATATTAATATAATAAAACAAAGATTCTTCCTACTGGACTAATAGGCAGTGTCATAATGGATGGATTGAAACTATCAACACCTTAATCTTGTTTGGATCCACAGATAACACCCTTGGAATTAACAGTCAGGAAATAATGACATGCAATGCACTGGAGGTCCGGTCCTTGGAGAAGGACATCATGCTTGGGAGGTTGGAGGGACAGCGCAGGAGGGGAAGGCCCTCTATGAGATGGATTGATTCAGTGACTGGGATAATCGGGATGGGAGTGTCAGTGACAGTGTGATTGGCACAGGACAGAGCAGAGTTTAGGGCTGTATACATAGGGGTGCTATGAGTCGCAAGCGACTTGATGGCACATAAAACAACAACAACAATGCACTGGAAAAATCTTCAGTTAGGGACCTTTCCAAATTATTGAGGAGTAGTGATGTCAGTTTGAGGACTAAGGTGCATCTGATAAAGGATATAGTCTTTCTGATTACTAGCTATGTACCCAAGACCCAGACCATGAATAAGGATAACAGAAAAATAATTGATGCCTTTTAACTGTGGTGTTAGAGAAGAGCACTGAACATCTCATGGATAGGCAAGAGAATGAACAGATATGTCTTGGAGATGGTGACGCTGGAGTGCTCTTTGGAGGCAAGAATGATGAGGCTTTGCTTCCATACTTTGGACAGGTTGTTAAGAGGTAGTATTCCTTGGAGAGGGACATGATGCTGGGAAGTATGGAAGGTTGGCGAGGGAGAGGAAGACCCTCAACCAGGTGGATTGACATGGTGACTGCTTCACTGGGCTCTTGTGTGTCAGGAAGTGTGAGGATGGCACAGGACAGGACAGAGTTCAGATATTTTGTTTATAGGATTTGTATGAGTCATGCTTAACTCAATGGCACTTAACAACAACAAAAACGATGTTAAATATTGTGTAGTTCTTGTTTTTAGGTGCCATCGAGTAGCCTGCGACTCGTAACAACCTTATGTACAACATCCTTAAACCCTGCTCTATCCCTTGCCAGTCTTATTGTCTCTGAAACACCTATCCCCATTATTGCAGTGACTGAATCAATCCATCTAATGTAACTTAAAGAGTTATAAAATAGGTAACTTTCTGTTTATTATATGTTAAGGATATGCTTTGAATATACTTTCTTTGACATCTTGAAACTGCACATTTAACCCTTTGAATCATGCAAATTATCTGCCACGTAGCCTCAATGACAAAGCCATTTATTTAGTCTATGAGCCAAACCAAACTATCAGATAATATTTAACTCAATTAGTTCTTTCAAATAAACGTGGCCTTGAGAAAACCATCATATTTTAGAGTTCTAAATTAGATGTGATAGACTACAGATAGAGTGATAGATGCACCAGTAGACGGATGATTGATGCCATTGTTTGAAGTATCAACTTGACTCCTACAATGTTAACCTTATAGACATAATAGAACTGTCACTCAGGGATTCTGTGCCTGTAATCTTTATGGAAAGGGATTGTCACATATTGCTTCCACATAGTAGCTGGTGGATGCAAACTCTTGATCCTTTGGCTGACAGTGGAATGCTTAATCACTGTGCCACCAAGGTTTCTATATGATTCACACACACACACACACACACACACACACACACACACGATGTATACAGAAATGATCAATGAGTGATTGTTGTTAAGTGCTGTCGAGTCGAATACAACTCATAGCGACCCTTTGAACAAAAGATCTGAACCCTGTTCTATACTATGCCATTCTGAGACTTCCTGACACACAAGAGCCCATTGTGACAGTCACAGTGTCAACCCACCTGGCTGAGGGTCTTCCTCTTCTTTGCTGACCCTCCACGCTCCCTACATCATGTCCTTCTCCAAGGAAAAGCCTCTCCTAACAACATGCCCAAAGTATGTGAGGCGAAGCCTCATCATTCCTGCCTCCAAAAAGAACTCTGGCTGCACCGTCTCCAGGACATACCTGTTTGTTCTTTTGGCCATCCATGAGATGTTCAGTACTCTTCTCCAACACAACAGCTCAAGGGCATCAATTCTTCTCCTATCATCCTTATTCATTGTCTAGCTCTCAGACACATAGCAAGTGATTGGAAAGACTATCTCCTCAATTAGATGCACGTAAGTCCTCAAACTGACATCATTACTCCTCAATAATTGGAGAGGTCCCTAACTACAGATTTTCCAGTGCAATGCACCTTCTTATTTCTTGACTGCTGATACCAAGGGTGTTAATTGTGTACCCAAATAAGATGAAATTGTTGACAGTTTCAATCTTTTCTCCATCCATCATGATGTTGCCTCTCCATCCAGTGGTAAGAATCTTTGTTTTCTTGACATTGAGATACAATCATATTGAAAACTGCATTCCTTAATCTTCTCTAGCAAGTGATTTGAGTCCTCCTCCCTTTCAGCTAGCAATGTTGTGTCATCTTCAAAACACAGGTTATTGATGAATCTCCCTCAGATCCTGATGCCACACTCCTCCCCATAGAGTCAGCTTCTCGTATAATTTGCTCAGCATACAGACTGAATAAGGATTAAGAGAGAATACATTAGAATCCACCAGATGTTTTACTGGAGAAGGAGGGGCAAAATCCTCCTGTACAAGTCAGATCCGATTTGATGGTGCACACACATAAAAATAATAAAGAAAAATTTTAAAAAGAGATAATACAACCGTAACATACTCCCTTCTTAATTAATAGATGATTACTGATAGATAAAAATATTGAATTACATCTACTTATTGTGAGGAGAGACCGGTCCTTGGAGAGGGACATCATGCTTGGGAGGGTGGAGGGACAGTGCAGGAGAGGAAGACCCTCTATGAGGTGGATTGATTCAGTGACTGGGATAATTGGGATGGGAGTGTCAGAGACAGTGTGATTGGCACAGGATAGAGCGGAGTTTAGGGCTGTTGTACATAGGGTCGCTATGAGTCGCAGGCGACTCGATGGCACATAACAACAACAACAATTTACCAACTATCTTGTTATCATTTTACATTTGCAATATTAGTAAAAATGCTACTGGCATGCATCTGGTAACACAGAGATGCCAGGTTGGAACCATGTGAGCTGTGATAGTTAAGGTTATGGGTTGACTTGACTGTGCTGTGATTCTCAGTGGTTTGGCAGTTATGCAATGATGTAATCATGCTCCTCTTTGTGATTGGATGTGGGCATCCTCCATTTTCACAAATTGCCAATTTTCACATAATGGTATGGTCTTTGGAAATTAACCATGTCAGTTAAGTGGAGAGTGGGTGTACTGGAATAGATGAAGTTAGATAAAAAAAATCCTGCAGAATTTGCTATCAAGAAAATGAAGGTGCTGTTCTTTCAGTATTTCTACAGAAGGTTTTTTCTTTGCTTTGGCAACTGCTACCTCTGTATCTATTTTTAGCCTGCAAGTCTTTTCCCTGTATAGGTTTTCTGTAATTATTAGGTGCCCTAGAGTTGGCTTCCATTTATAGTGACCTTACATAAAACAGAACAAAATGTTACTTGGTCCTGAGCCATCTTTTTCACAACAGCAGATTTATTTGAGCCCATTGTTGCAGCCGCAATATTAATACATCACAATATTTCCTTATGGCTGTTTTTAAAAAGTGTCCCATCTACAACGAGAAGAGGATAAAATAAATGAATGGGACCTTCTAAGAATCAAATCTCTATGCACATCCAAATACTTCTCCAACAGGGTAAAAAGAGAAAGCACAGATTGGGAAGAATATTTGGTAATGATACGTCAGACAAGAGACTTTTATCTAGAATTTATAAAATACTCGAGCACCACAACAAGTAAAGGTAAATAAGCCAATTGAAAAATGGGCACAGGATATGAACAGACACTTCACCGAAGAAGACATTCAGATGGCCAATAAGCACATGAAGAAATGTTCAAAATCCCTAGCTCTAAGAGAGATGCAAATCAAAACAACTATGAGATATCATATTATACCAGTAACAATAGCAAAATTTAACAGAACAGCAAACAACGAATGCTGGCGAGGTTGTGGAGAACCTGGAACCCTTATTCACTGTTGGTGGGAAAGTAAAATGGTATAACCACTATGAAAGGCTGTATGACACTTTCTCAAAAAGTTGCAAATAGAAATACCATTTGACCCAGCAATTCTACTACTGGGAATTTACCCTAAAGAAACCATAACTGTCATTCAAACAGATAATAATACACACTCATGTTTATTATAACTGCTTTGTTCACAATAACAAAGAGCTGGAAACAACGTAAGTACCCATCAACAAACAAATGGATAGAAAAGCTGTGGTATATTCACACAATGTAATACTATGCATCATTGGAAAACAAGGAACTCATGAAATATTATGCAAAATGGATGACCCTGGAGGACATTATGTTGAGTGAAATATCTCAGTCACAAAAGGACAAATATTGCATAGGACCACTGTTGTAAAACAGGATTGACATCAGGGTTGCGGGAAGACAAAGGAAGAGAGAAATGATGTATATTACATTGCAACAGATGAGGGAGAGAACTGTTTAAAAGGGATATATGAATAGGTATTCTTGTCATTACAGAAGTCCAGAGTGAAGGCTGCATAGTGGAGTGGATTTGGGGGAGAGGGAGGAACTTCATAAGAATTAAAAAGTTTTTCTTTTTCTTTTCGAGGAGAAGAGTGACTTGGAGAGGAGGGAGTGGTGGGGAGAAAAGTGCAACAATGAATGACTGGAAACCCTAACTCTCTGTAAATTTTCATTAAAATTAATTAAAAAAAATTTTTTTTAAAAAGCAAAGTGTCCCAAACTAGGCAGCTTAAAACAATAGGAATGTGTTCACTCACAGTTCTGGGAGCTCAAGATCAGGTTGTTGGCCATATTGATTCCTCAGAGGGTTCTAAGAGAAAAGCTATTTCGTCCTGCTTCCTAGTTTCTGGTGACACCCAGCATTCCTTGGCATTTCTTGGTTTAGAGCTGTGTCATTCCAGTCGTTGCCTCCATCTTCACATGGCTGTCTTTCCTGAGTGTCTCTCTTCCTCTTTGATCACTAGTTATATAGGACTAGAGTCTACTGTAATAAACTCATCTTACCTTGTTTATGTCTGGGGAAAAGAGTCTTCCTACATAAGATAATATTCATGGGTACTGGGGGTGGGTGTTTGGGACACATATTGTTTGAGACAAGATTTAGTCCATACAACCTTCAATGTCAAATCACTACAATAATGATTAGGATAGATAAGAAGAAAGATTTTCTTTAACAAAGTAGGAAAAGAATGATTGTGAAGGCAGCTAAGAAGGGAGGGAAGGGAAAACCAAGGGTTCATTCCAGAAGTCTTCATCAAAAAAGACTGGTAAAGTGATTCCTCAAAATTTATTTTACTCTTTGTATACTTATGGGAGCTTGTTCCCATGTTTGAATGTTCTTGGCTAGTATAAATAGAAAAGATAGAAGCAGCGGTGGCATCCAATTCCTAAACAGTGTGCTTCTGGAAACTCTATGAACTTTGAGAAACAATGATCATTATAGAAATGCTTCAGGTCTTTTGTTCATAAGGTCGCTATGAGCCATGCTCAACTCGATGGCAATCAATAACAACAACAAGTGGTTCACAGATTCTCTGAGTGGGCTGGGGACATCAACCTCAAGCTTACATTTCTAGGACAATAACCCAAACCATACTGCACACAGACTTGAAGAGGAAACTGAATGCCTGAAGTGACTCACCCTGTTAGCTGTAAGGCAGTGAAGAACAGAGAACAGATATCTTCATCTCAACCAAACTCAGACTGTGTGAAACCAGTTGGCTAGTTGGTTCTAGAGGTTAAAGAATACATTGATACAGTGTGAAAATATTTATAAGGGGATTTTTTTTATCTCAAGAAATTATTTCTGTGTTAAGCATGGAGAATGCTCATAACAAGAGTCTTCTAGTATCCTGGTAGTTGTTGTTGTTATGTGTCATCTAGCTACCTACATCTCATAAAGATCCTATGTACAACAGCCATGAATGATGCCCTATCCTGAGCTAATCTTACTGTCTCTGACACTCCTACCCTCATTGCCCCAGTTACTGTATCAATCCATCTCCTCCGAGGTCTTCCTCTCCTGTGCTGTTCATCCACCCTTCCAAACATGATGCCCTTCTGCAAGGACTGGTCCCTGCTGGCCATGTGCCCAAAGTATGTGAGATGGAGCTTCAAAATCCTAGCCTCCAAGGAGCAGCTTGGTAATAGTTTAGAAATATTACAAGTGTGTATAGAATATAAAAATCATGCTGCATTATAAAAAGAAGAGAGAAGTTAACGGTGATTTGGGAAGCTCCGATGGCACAATGAGTAAAGCATTTGGCGGCCTACCAAAAGGTCAGTGGTATGACCCTGGCAGCCGCTCTACAGGAGAAAGATGAGTGAATGTGCTTCATAAAGATTTAGTCTTAGAAACCCTATGAGCAGTTCATGTGAATAGTCCTACAGGGTTGCTATGAATCAGAATAGACTCATTGGTGTTAGGTTTGGTTTGTTTTTTTGTGAAGACACCCTTTTCTCTAGGTCATCTTTCTCTCTTGTTCATCAACTATTGGAATCTTTTTTAAAAGTAAAATTTTAGGAAATTGTTGATGGGAGTATAAGCTCACACAATTACTTTGGAAGATGCCCTGTCATTCTGCTTGTTGGTACTAACTACTCCACCCCTATTATTGTGGACTCACGGTGAACCCATGTACATCAAAGTGAAACACTGCCCCATCCTCCTCCATGATTAATTATGAGTCAGAACATTATGATCCATAGAGTTTTCACTGGGTGATTTTTAGAAAGAAATATCTAGGCATTTTCCCTTAATATGTCTTAATCTAAAAGTTCCACTGATTCCCGAAAAGCTCCACTGTCAGATGGGTGGTGACTGTGTATGAGGCACACTGGTAGACATTGATTGAACACTGGTCACCTGCTTGGAGGGGGATGATGCTGCCAAACTACTAAGTTTCTTTCTATACCTCTCATGAACAAGCAATTGAATTCTCAAGAAATATAAAAGCACATGTTCTCACCAAAATGTATAAAATTGTTCATAACAGTGTTTGTTATAATAATAAAAACATAGCCTCTAGCCCAGGTGATCATCAGTAGAAGAATGGGTGAACAAATGAGGCATAACCACATTTTGGAATGCTATGGTTGTAATTTTGGAAGCGGGAGTGGTATCCACTTTCTAAACAACAAGCCTCTGGAAACTCTATGAACTTTAATAAATGCCGATAGTTTTAGAGGGGCTTCAGGCCTTTTGTTCATAGGGTTGCTTTGAGTTGTGTCGAATTGAAGGCAATCAATAACAACAACAATGGTTGTAGTTAGGTGTTAATCAAGTCAGTATCATCTCAACAGAATAAAACCCTGCCTGATCTGGTACCATCTTGATGGAATACTTCTTTCTGTTGTTATGTGCTGTCAAGTCACCTGCGACTCATAGCCACCCTATGTACAACAGCTCTGAAACCTATTCTATCCTGAGCCAACCTTGCTGTCTCACACACACACACCCGCATTACTCCATTCACTTAGCCAATCCATCTCATGTGGGGTCTTTCTCTCCTGCACTATCCCTCCAACCTCCCAAGCATGACATCCCTCTCCAAGGACTGGTCCCTCTTTGCAATACGCCCAAAATATGTCAGACGGAGCTTCAAAATCCTTGCCTCCAAGGAGCAGCCTGGTTTCACCCTTTCCAGGATAAACCTCTTTGTTCTCCTAGCAGTTCATGATGTATTCAATACTCTTCTCCAGTATCACAGCTCAAAGGAATCAATTCTCCTTCTATCCTCCCTAGTCATTGTCCCACTTTCTGATGCATAGCTTATGAAGACCATGGCCTGGATCAGGCACACTGTAGTCTCCAGACTGACATTGTTGCTCCTCAGTACTCTGGAGATGTCCCTGACAGCAGACTTTCCCAATGCAATTTCTCTTTTGATTTCCTAGTTGCTCTTACCAAGAGTGTTGATTGTGGAGTCAAGTACTACACAGCAAAAAAAGGGGGGAAACTACTGATATATGTCCTATCCGTACTGACACTCTGATTGTAACAACGAGCTTAGGCACAGTAGAGATTGTGAGGATGGTGCAGGCTGGGGAAGGCATCGTTCTTTACACTTAGGGTTGGGTCGTTATGCATTGGTGCTGACTTGACAGGACTTAATAATAACATGGATTGAATCCTAAAAAAGTTATGTTGAGTAATGGAAGTGTTTCTTCAGGGACTGGTATTGCATAGTTCCACATATATAAAGTTTTGCAACAGGAAAATATCTAACACTAAAAAGCAGAAGAGCAGCTACCTCTGGGTGTGTGTGGTGATTGGTTCGGAAGGGGCATGAGGACAGACTTGAGGTGATGAGAATACTCTATACCTTGACGGAGATTTGTATTACACCGTGCTGTTTTTGCTTGCTGAAATGTTTAAAAGGAAATATACCAATGTCTACAATTTACTTTGACATGCATAGAAAATGAGATCCACAGTGGTGGATAGAAGACTGGGTAAATGGATGGACACGTAATAAAGGAGGGAGCAGAACATTCATTACATCCAGGTGCTGGGTGTGTGGCTGGCCACTGTGTAATTCTTTTAAGGTCTTGACGCCTCTCTATACTCAGAGCTTTGCACTATGCTTGGTATGAGCTACTTCTCAGACATTATCTTCATTAAAAATTTTATAACCATCTTATGACACCTTCGTTGACAGATTTATAGATGAGAAAACAGAGGGTCAGAGAGGCTAAAATCACACGCACACATTTAGAGCTGTGAGACGTTGCCCAGATTTTAGTCCAGGAAGTCTGCCTCAAGCATCCACACTCGAATTGTCTCATGAAATTCTAAGGTTGGCTCACAGCCCACCTTTTTTGAGGCCAATGGCTATTCTAAGTCCTAGGAAATTAGTTTGAAGGAATGAAAAAGTACTGCTGGAAGATATAACAATATTAGAACCCTTGTACATTGCTGATGGAATGTTAAAAAGGTATAGCCATGTGAAGTGTTTTAGCTTTCCTTGAAAAAGTTAATTACAGAACTATCATATGACTACACTTAAGTATGTACCCAAGATATTAGAAGCACATATTTAAACAGATACTTGGATTCTCATCTTCATGGCAGTGTTATTCACAACAGTCAAAGGTGGAAGTGGCTTAAACAGCCATCAACAGGTACAAGGATTAACAAAATGTGGTACATCTATTATAATAATCAATTGATTATTACTTAGCCATAAACAGAAATGAAATTCTGATAAATGCCAAAATTTTCCACAACATGGAGCAATCCTGAAGTCTTATCTGGAATAAGTTGGACATAAAAAATCCCCCCCTTAATTCCATGAATATGAGTATCTAAAGTAGACAGAGTCCTAGGGTAGTGCAAATGGTTAACACATTTGGCTACAAATGGAAAGACTAGGGGTTCAAGTCCACTGAGAAGAGATTCAGAAGAAAGACTTGGTAACATATCACCAAAGACTCATCTTTATAAACCGTAGGAGGCACAGTCTCACTCTGAGGTGCATGGACCTGCCATGAGTCAGAATTGCCTCAACTGTAACTGCTTTTACAAGAGGCAGATAATTAGAGGTAAAGTGGTTTAATAGGAGGAAGAAATGAAGAGTATTGCTGAAAGAATACTGAATTTGTAGGTTCACTTAGGAATTATGTAAATCTTTGGGAAATGGATAGTGATAATCTTGTTGTTGCTGTTGTTGATGGCATCTAGTTGAGGTCGACCCATAGCGACTCTATGAACAAAAGACCTAATACCTTTCCATAGCTATTGTTGTTTCTTCAAATGCATAGAGTTTCCAGAGGCATGTGGTTTAGGAAGTGGATGCCACTCCTGCTTCCCAACCTGTTTTGCAACTGGAAGCTCCACCAAACCCTGTCCACAATGGGAAACCATTCTGGTATTTGATATCCCCATGGCACAAAGTTCAGCATCATAGCAAACCCAGGTTACCTTGTACAGCACATTGACAAAGAGTGATGTGCAAAGTAGAAGAATATTCCTCCAGATATAACAGCACTAGTCTCCTTTAGTAGTGGTTAAATGTTGTCACGTTGAATATGGCTCAGAGTAAGCTTTCCACAAATGATCTGAACTTTGGTATAAGAGAATTTGTAGGGTTTCCAGAGGCATCTAGTCTAGGAAGTGGATGCCACTGCTGCTTCCCAACAGGAATCAATCTGGAAGCTCACCCAACCACTCTACATAGTAGGTAACCATTATGTATTTGCCACAACTATGGAACAGTGTTCAGCAATGCAGCAACTCCTTCAGCACAGCAAATAGACAAATAATTGCTGTGTCTTTAAAAGAATATTCTTCTAAAGCTAATAAATTTCATTTTAATCCCTACAGGATTTTAAAGTCATACCCTCTAGCAGGCCCCACCTCTACCCTTAGTCAAAGGCTCAAGGCCACTCACTTTTGAGGGAGAAAAAGAACAGTAACACACAACAAAAAGAACCCCAGAAATTTCCCTTGCCTGACTGCCACCAAGATGTCAGCCAGCTAGCCAGCTGGTGATGTTATCAGTGCAATATAAAATCTATTGCTATAGGGTTTATTCTAATTCATAGTAAGCATAGACTTTCCAAGGCTGAAATTCTTTATGGAAGTTGACCGCCACATCTTTCCTTGAACTACTGACCTTCCTCTTAGCAGCCAACCACTTACTCACTAGGGCTCCTAGCACAGTATGAGCTTGTTGTTATGTGGCCCAGACTACCATTCATAGCTACCCTACGAATAACCTTCTCTATTTTGTGCAGACATAATACTCTCTGAAGTCATGAGCATGGCCGGGGCTAGGACGAGGCTCACACCAGTTGTTTACAGGGTTGCTGTAAGTCATGTTCCACTCCACAGCACCTCCCAACAACAACCCTGTGCCACCCTCATCTTCTCCACTGAGCTTAAGGCCATTGTTAGAGTCATTGTGTCAATCCACCTTCAATTTTCTTCTTCTTTGTTTTTTATGGCAAACAATTTTATTAATTTGTTGTTGCTAGATAAAATCAAATCAGCCTCAAGCCACTGTAACCCTGTGAACAACAGAGCAAAACCTTGTCTTATTTTCATGGTCTCTACCATACTGCATCCCATTGTTACTTACAATCACCTTGTCAATCCATCTCCCTAAGCATCTCCTCTCTTATACTAACTCTGCTCTTGCCAATATGATGTCTTTTTTCCAAGGACTGGTCTCTCCTGACCACATGCGCAAGGTATGTGAGACGAAGTTTCTCCATCCTTGCCTCTAAGGACCATCCTGGCTGCCCTTCTTCTAAGACAGACTGGTTGGTTCTTTTGGCAGTCCATGGAATATTCAAAACTCTTAACAACCACAATTCTTCTTTTATTTATTGTCCAACTTTCAGGTACATAGGGAAGAAGTAAAATGCCACAGTTTAGATCAGACACACCTTGATCTTTATATGTATATGTTTATTCTTTAGCACTTTGAAGAAATCTTTGATAGCATATTTCTTCAGTGGTCAACATATCTTTTTCTTTTTTCTTTTTTTAATAATTTTATTGTGATTTTAACATCTTCCACTTTCTCCTCTTTGACTTTAGCTGTTGGTGCTGTGTATTTGTATAATAGTCATATTAACAGGTCTTCTTTGTATGAATATGTATAGTAGCCTATTAATCTAAATAATTTATTTCAGGATTGGTGGTGGTGTTGTTAATGTCAGGTGCCCTTGATTCAAATATGATTCACAGTGACCCTATTAACAACTGAACTGAACACTGTTCTATCATGGGTCATCCTCACAATGTCTGGCCCACTCAAATCCTTGCTGCATACACCATGTAAATCCTCCTGGTTGAGGGCCTTCCTCTTCTTTGCCCCCCTTCCACCTTCCCAAGGATGATATCCCTCACCAGAAATAACCTCTCCTAACACCATGTCCAAAGTATATGAGATGACGTCTCATCAGTTTCAGGACAGATGCTGAAATTGTCTTTTTAATATGAATGTCACTCCATTCTTCTTCGGTTTTTCATTTCTAGTATAGTGGATCATGTAATTTTCTGATTAAAAGTGGTCAATGTCAGCCCTTCTCAACTCACTAAGGCCCAGAATGTCATTCTTAATTTATTCTTCTCCATTTCATTCCATTTTTTACAACTCCTGGTTTTCCTACGCACATCTATATACAGCCTATATACAGTCCATTTATAAAGGATGTTTGATGTTTGTAGCTGTTTCTCCTCATTTTTATGATTTCTAATCTAGGCTCTGATACTAAAAAGCTGAACAGAAGATTCCAAAAGGCTGCTCGGAATGACAAAGCAAAATACTACAATGAAATGTGCGAGGAGCTAGAGTCAGAAAATCAAAAGGGCCG
>NW_006399783.1:15321254-15393746 GCF_000299155.1 Elephantulus edwardii
TGTCAGAGGCGGTGCAGTTGGCGCAGGATAGAGCAGGGTTTAGGGCTGTTGTGCATAGGGTCGCTATGAGTCAGAAACGACTCGACGGCACATAAGAACAACAACAACAATCTAGTCTCTAATACTGCAACTGTCCATGATCTTCTATAATTCATAGGCTTTTCGGAGACCTACTATTTCAGAAGTGGATGGTCAATCCTGTTTCCTAGTCTGTCTTAATCTGAGAGCACTGTTGAAACCTGTTTACCATGGATATCTCCTTCTGGCATTTAACGCACTGGTAGTATAGCTTCCAACATCACAGCAGCCCACAAGTTACCCCAATAGAGCAAATTGACAGACAAGTACAGTACTAATGTGAGCAAATGGTAAACAAACACATATGTATACACTTAAGTTATAAAATAGTTGTGGTTACTGTATGTGTACCATTGAGCCAAATCCAACTCATTACTGACCCTCCAGTGGGTTTTCAGAGGCAATACATTTCATAGGCTATGTTTGCCTATCTTCTTCCCACAGATCAGCTGGTGGATTTGAACCATGCACCTTTGTGTTGGCAGCTCAATTCCTTACCATTAAACACATATACAAATCACTCCTCCAACAACATATTCAAATATATGCACCATCAGCTAAAGGTAAAGAGGAGAAAATTGAAGATTTTTCCCAAATTTTGCAGTCCAAAATTGACCAAACACACAACCAAGATGTGCAGGTTATAACTGGTGACTGGAATGCAAAAGTTGGAAACAATGGGGGGAAAAAAGACAGTCAGTATGGATTTGCTGACAGAAATGAGGCTGGAAAGCAAATGATTGAATTTTGTATGCTCATTGATTTATTGATGCTTTAACTCTGGTGCTGGAGAAAAGTACTGCAACCCTGTCAATTGTCAAAAGAACAAACAGATATATCTTGGAGAAGTTGCAGCTAGAGTGTTCTTTGGAATCAAGAGTGATAAAGTTTCATTTCATAAACTTTAGGTATAGTGAGTGATAGGAGAGGCTATTCCTTACGCAGGAACATCATACTTGAAAAGATGGAGGGTCAGCAAAAGAGGAAGACCCTAAACTAGATGGATTGATACAGTGCAGCAATGCGCTCCAGTGTGTCAGAAAGCTTGGGGATGGCACAGGACAGGACAGAATTTAGATCTGTGGTTCATAGGGTCACTACGAATTGTACTTGACTATACCGCACCTAACAACAACAGCAACAATTTCTTCATCACAATACCTTTTTTGGAAAACCCAAATGATGACTTTATCCACAGACCTCGCATGGTGGACTACACAGGGATCAGATTGACTACATTTGTGGAAGGAATTGTTGGAGGAGCTAAATATCAACATTCAAACAAGGAGAGCTGGTGACGGTGGAATAGACATCAATTCCTCATGTGCATATTCAAATTGAGGCCAATGAAAATGAAAACAAGTCCATAGAACCAAAATATGACTTTTAATCTATTTCACCTCAATTTCAAAGTCATCGTAAGAATACATTTGAGACATTGGACACCAATGATCGATGACAAGATGAGTTGCGGAATGACGTCAAGGATATCATCATGAAGAGAGCAAAGAGTCATTATAAAAATTGAGGAGAAAGAAAAAATTGAAACAGATGTCAGAAGAGACTCTGAAAATTGCATGAGAGTGTTGAGAAGTCAAAACAAAAGGAAGAGATACTGAAGTTAAAAAGCTGAACAGAAGATTTAAAAGGGCAGTTTGAGAAGATAAAGAATAATGGAATGTGCAGAGAGCTGCAATCTGAGAATAAAAAGAGAACTCCTATGACATTTCTCAAGCTGAAAGACAAGCTGAAAGAAGTGAAAACAAAGTCAAGTCTCCAGTTGCAATTCTTAGAGACGTTGTTAGTAAAATCTTGCCTGATTAAGGAAACATTAAAAGAAGATGGAAGGAATACACAAAGTCCCTGTACAAAAAATAATTGTGTGGCACAGAAGTAGTTCAGGAATATATATAAGTATCCTATGAGTCATATGATCAAGAGCAAATTGTAACAAAGGAAGAAATTTAAGCTGCACTGAAGGCATTGGCAAAAAATAAGGCCCCAGTAACATATAGGATACAAATGAACATATTTTAACTAACAGATGTAGCCCTGGACATACTCATTAGTTTATGTCAGGAAATTTAGTGGACAGGTGCCTGGCTGAATGACTAAAAGGAGATCTATACTTGTTCCCATTGTCAAGAAAGATTATCCAGCCAAATGTGGAAATTATCAAATATAATTATTAATATAGCATGCAAAGTATTACTGAAGATTGTCCCCCCAAAACCAGAACTGTATATTTACAGAGAACCACCATTTCACGTTGGGTTTAGAAGAAGCTATGGCACTTCTAGGGATATCACTACTTATATCAGATGGATCCTGGAGAAAGCAAGAGAATATCAGAAGACTATTTATGCTTTATTGAAAGACATTTGGCTGTGTGGACCATAACAAGTTATAACTAACATTGAGAAGAATGGGAATCTCTGAACACTGAATTGTACTCAGGCAAAACCTATACATAGATCAAGAGATTAGGTATAGGGATAGAGCAAGGAAACACTGTTGTTGTTAGGTGCTGTTGAGTACAATTCATAGCGACCATATGAACAAAAGATCTGAACCCTTTTCTATCGTGTGCCATCCTCACACTTCCTTTCATACACACAAGAGTCCGCTGCAGCAATTACTGTGTCAATCCATCTAGTTGAGGGTCTTCCTCTCCTTTGCCAACCCTCCACCCTTCCCAGCATCATATCCTTCTCCAGGGGACAATCTCTCCTAGCAACATGCCTAAAATATGTGAGGCAAAGTCTCATCACTCCTGCCTCCAAAGAAACCTCCGGCTGCACCCTCTCCAAGATATATCTGTTTTTTCTCTTGGCTGTCCATTGAATGTTCAGTCTTTTTCTCCAATACCACAGCTCAAAGGTGCTAATTCTTTTTCTGTCATTCTTATTCATTATCTAGCTTTCAGATGCATAGCAAGTAATTGGAAAGACCATGGCCTGAGTCAGACCACCTTAGTCCTCACACTGACTTCATTACTCCTCAATACTTTGAAGAAATCCCTAACTGCATATTTTCCCAGTGCAATGCATCTCTTTATTTCCTGACTACTGGTACCAAGGGTATTAATTGTGTATCCAAGCAAGATGAAGCCATTGACAGTTTCAGTCTCTTCTCCATCCATCATGACACTGCCTATAGGTCCAGTGTTAAGAATATTTGTTTTCTTGATATTGAGATGCAATTCATACTGAAGGCTACATTCCTTGATCTTATGCAAAAAGTGCTTCAAGTTCTCCTCACTTTCAGCAAGCAAGATTGTGTCATCTGAATAACATAGGTCTTCCTCCAATTCTGATGTCACATTCCTCTTCATAGAGTTCAGCTTCTCGGATAATTTGCTCAGCATAGAGATTGTATAGGTATGGAGACAGAATACAACACTGACACACTCCCTTCTCAATTTTAAAACACACAGTATACCTCTGCTCTGTTTGCACATCAGTCACCTGGTCCAAGTACAGCTTCCACATAAGCACAATTAAGTGCTCTGGCCTTCTCATTCATTCTTCTCAATCTCAGCCACATTTGGGTTACCCATGGTGGACAAATTTTAGTGGAGTTGCCTGACTAAGACAGACTAGGAAGCAGGATGGGCCATCTATTTCCTAAATAACAGGCCTTTGAAAACCCTATGAACTCTTAAGAAAGAGTTATAGTAAAGTAGTGGTAAATCCCAGATTGAAAGTCATTTGAAATGAAGAAAAACAATAACAAACATTGTTTAATAATTGGTACATGGAGTGTACGTAGCTCGAGTTTTGAAAAACTGGAAATTGTTAAAAATGAAATGGAACACATGAATATTGACATACTAGGTATTTGTGAGATGAGATGGACCAGCTTTGGCCACTTTGAATCAGATAAACATACTGTATACTATGTAGGAAATAAAAATAGAGGAAGAGTGGTGTTGCATTCACTGTCAAAAAGTCAACTTCAAGCTCTATCCTGAAATACAGTGTGGCGAGTGATAGGATAATATCCATACACATTCAAGGAAGACCCATTAACATGACTATTATTCAAATACATGCTCCTATATCTAGAGCCAAAGAAGAAGAAATTGAGGATTCTTACTAAATCTTGTAGGCCAAAATTGATCAAACATGCACTCAAAATGCATTAATGATAATTGGTGACAGGAATGCAAAAGTGGGTAACAGTGAAGAAGGAATAGTAGTTGGAAAATATGGGCTTGGTGAGAGAAATGAGGCTAGAAGTAGGATGACTGAATACTGTATTTACAATGGTTTATTTATTGTGAATATTTTTTTAAAAGGCACAAATGACAACTTTACACATGCATCTCACCTGATGGACTGAACAGGAATCAATTATATTGACTACATTTGTGGAGAAAATTGTTGGAGAAGTTCAATATCAGCAGTCAAAACTAGGCCAGGGTTGGTCATATGCAAATTTAGACTGAGGCTGAAGAAAATGAAAATAAGTCCACAGAAAAGAAGATATGATCTTGAATCAATTCCATCTGAATTTCATCTTAAGATCATCTTAAGAATAGGTTTGAACCATTTAACACCAATGACCAAAGACCAGATCATCAATGGAGAAAGTGAAAGGTCATTACAAAAACTGAGGAGAAAGAAAAATCCAAAACAGATGTCATAAGAGACACTAAAGATTGCACTGGGGTGTTGAGAAGACAAAACAGAAGGAATAGATGTCGAAGTGAAAGAACTGAACAGAAGATTTCAAAGAGCAGCTTGGGAAGACAAAGCAAAGTATTATAATAGAATGTGCAGAAAGCTGGAACTGGAGAATAAAAAGGGAAGAACTCAGTCTGCATTGCTCATGCTGAAAGAAATGGAAAAAAAATTAAGCTTTGTGTTGCAAAATCAAAAGATGCTATGGGTAATATATTGAATGACTCAGAAATCATAAAAAAATATGGAGAGAATACACAGAATCACTGTACCAGATAAAATGGATTGACACTGAAAATTTTTCAGGAAGTACCATATGAACAAGAGCCAATGATAATGAAGGAGGAAGTAAAAGTTGCATTGAACGTATTGGAAAAAAATAAGGTCCCAGAAATCGATCAGATACCAATTGACTTATTTCAATTAACAGATGCAGCCTTGGATGTGCTCACCAGTCTATTCCAGGAAATGTGGAAGAGAGTTATCTGGCAAACAGATTGGACGTGGTCCATACTTACTCCCATTTCCAAGAAAGATGATCCAACTGAATATGAAAAATATTGAACATTAATATTACATACAAGCAAAATACTCCTGAAGATCATTCAAAAATAGCTAGTAGAACAGTACATAGATAGGGAATGGCCAGAAGTTCAAGCAGGATTTAGAAGAGGCCGTGACACCAGAGATATCATCACTGATGTCAGATGGATCCTGGATGAAAGTAAAGAATACCAGAAGCATGTGTATTTACGCTTTATTAATTCACAAAGGCATTTGACTGTGTGGATCATAACAAGTTTTGGCTGATATTGAGAAGGGAACACTACACAATTTAAGATCAAGAAAGGTGTGCATCAGAGTTATAGCTTCTCTTTACACCCATTCTGTCTGTGTGCTGAGCAAATCATTTGAGAAGCTGGACTCTATGAAGAAGAATGTGGCATCAGGAGTGGAAGAAGGCGTATCAACAGCCTGTGTTATGCAGATGACACAACCTTGTTTGTTTCAAGAACTAGAAACACAGAAGATCAAAGCCTTCAATAGGGATTGTTGTTGATTGCCATTGAGTGGAGCACGCTCATAGTGAGCCAATGAACAAAAAGACCTGAAGCCTTTCTATAACTATCATTGTTTCACACAGTTCATAGAGTTTCCAGAAGCATGTTGTTTAGGAAGTGGATGCCACTTCTGCTTCCAATAAATATGAATTACTTCTCAATATCAAGAAGACAAAAATTCTCACCACTGGACCAATAGGCAGCATCATGATAGATGGAGAAAAGATTGAAACTGTCAGCAAGTTAATCTTACTGGAACCCACAATTAACACACTTGGTATCAATAGTTAGGAGATCAGGATACTAATTGCATTGGGAAAGTTTGCTGTCAGGAACTTTTCCAAGTTACTAAGAAACAATGATGTCAGTTTGAGGAGTAAGGTGTTCCTGACTCAGGCCATGTTATTTCCAATTACTTCCTACGAATCTAAGAGCTGGAAAATGAATAAAGATAACAGAAGAATTGGGGTCTTTGAGTTGTGATGTGGGAGAAGACTATTGAATATCTCATAGACTGCCAAAAGAAAAAAAACACCACACAGATATGTCTTGGAGAAAGTGTAACCATTGTGCTCTTAGGATGCAAAGATGACAAAACTTCGTTTTACTTACTTTGGGCACTTGGCTAGTCATCAGAAAGTGACATCATGCTTGGAAAGGTAAAGGGATGACAAAAGAGAAGACCCTCAACTGGAAGGACGAACAGTAACTTTACCGAAGGGATTGACTATGCCAGAGATGATGAGGAAGGCACAGGAAAGGACAAGGTTCAGATCTGTTGTTTATATGGTTGCTATGAGTTACGGTCAACTTGATGGAATACAACAACAACAACAACAACAACATGAATTTCATTAATATAATTGAGTTGTACAAACAACAGTGGTTGAAATTTCAAGGAGTTTTTGTCATACATGCTTTACCATGACAATTTTTCCCCCTAAAAACTGCGGTTGACTCTCCAGCTGTGGATCTTAGGGCTTCTGTGCAGAAAATGTTGTCCTGCTCATGGTCCTCACCTTTTCCTGTTTGAACATTTCTATTTTGAGACAATCTAAAGTGATTCTCATCTCAGAGAATTTTATTTTGTGGCTTTTTAAAGAATCATTCTCCTTACCTCCTTTAGGATATAGTATTATGGCTTTAGCTGAATGATTAAATAAAATATGGCTTAGAGGTACATTTCTAGAGAAATTTAACTTTGGTGACACAAAGGAGGAGGCAATATTTAGTTTATAAGAATGTATTTTCCAGTTGACCTTTCAGAAATTAATTTATAAGTGATGCACAGCCAGAGAGTCCTTGAACGAAAATAAAACTGCTTGATAAAATCATAGCCTTTTCATTGAATTGTAATAATCATCTACACATTTCTTGGAAAAACTGGTTCACGCTCATTCAAAGTAGTCAGCAACTCGAACAAGCATGAATAGAAATATTTTCCCCACTTTTTGGAAACAGGGCATCTCTCTTGATCTGTCTTATATTTCCTCCACTTGTCCTTCTTATCTTCTTCCCTCCCTGTTCTTAATTCCTTTATCCATTCCTTATTTCTTTCATTCAATTTAACTCTTGCAATGTATTCAACCCTATTAAGATAAGAGTCTATGGAAGAAGCGGTCCACAAAAGATTCACGCTTCTCTTTAAAGGTGTAGTTGCAAGGAAGCAGCTGCTGAGCCTTGAACTACATTTCCCAAAAACCCTTGCAGTTGAGTGGGGTTCATGTGACTGTGCTCTGGCCAATGGAATGTGGAGAAAAGTGATAAAGGTGAATTCTTATTAGCCTAGTTCTTAAATAATAAATTAGAAAGATTGATGATTTCTTGGGGTTATTGCCTCTTTTTTTTTTTTAATAGGTTTTAGATTACAAAGAAGGAAGGCTGTCAGCAGGAAGTTGTGTGATTTATCAGAACACTAGCTTTTAAAGTGCCACTGAGTCAGGAAAGTGCTTTGAAGACAGTGAGGACAAGGCCCTAAATAACAGTGAGCACTTTGCAAAGGTTATTTATCTTCTAAATCTCTATAAATTTCAGTTTAGGCCTGCTTATCTATTTTGTCTTATTCCTTTTCTACATGTTTCCGTTTACATACCTAGCCAGCATTTATTTTCAATGGATTTATTTCTATCTATACCAGTAGGTATAGAAACAGGTTTCCTTCGAGCTTTCAGATTAAGATAGACAAGAAAGTCCAGAAAATCTGCTTCTAAAAGTCAGTCAGTGGGATCATAAAATGGTACAACTATTCTGAAGGGCAATTTGGTGATTCTTCAAAAAGCTGAACGTAAAAATTCTATATGACCGTAGCTATTCCACTGCTTGGAATATATACCCAAAAAATTAGAACAGAGGCACAAACAGTGACTTTTAAACCAATGTTCACAGCAGCATTATTCACCATACAAGAACATGGAAGCAGCTCAAGTGTCCAATTAGAAGTGAATGGACTAAGAAATTATGGTACATTCACACGGTGGAAAACTACACAGCACGTAGGAGCAATGATTTTGGAAATCACTATCTAACTTGAGAGGGCCTGGAGAGCATTATTCTAAGTGAACTAACTCAGTCCCATAAGGACAAATACTGTATAAGACCATTATTGTAGAACAAGTATGAATATCCAAGGCGGGGGAGGGTGGGTGCAGAAGGGTGAGGATGGGGGTTGTTGCTGATGGTTAATTATAGGGTTGTACAATTTGATGGATGAAGGAAGAGGTGGGTAAAGGAAATGGGAAGGATCTGGTGTGAAAACCAATGCATGAGAAAGTTTTAAGTAAACCTGTATAAAATAAAAATATTATTTAAATAAAAGGCAGTGAAAATCTCATTGATAGAATTTGTCCAATGCCATGTTTTTAAGGCTGTCATAAATTAGAGAACTTTGACAACAAATACAGCAAATGGTACTAATTCTCTCTAAATAACACTTACTTAAAAGAAAGTTTTAAGCTCAAATATTTGGGTCATTTAAAGCCAAGGATAAAGAAGTGGTAACAGATTTAGTATGAGGAAATAGCTCAAGTAAAAGTAGTGTTCAAATGATCGTGAATTGGGGAACATAGGAAGATGCTGGTCGTTCCATGGAACTGGTTTCCTGAATCAAGAAAGGAATTAATGAAGCTCTCCACTCCCATTTCTGTTTCTTTCCACAAATCAAACTGATCTCTCTTCATTGCCAATTTTATCACAGTAGGAAACAGTCAACAGCGATTCCTCAATTTTACATCCATGAGAGAGGAGACTGAGTGCCTTGCTCCTAGTCCCCACTTCACATCTGTTTGTTGTTGTTTTTGTTTGGGGCTGTTAAGTTAATTCCAACTTTATGCACAGCAGAATGCAACCTGCATGGCCCTGTCCCATCCTTATAATCACTGCTATGCTTGGGCCCATTGCTGATACCATTGCTGATACCACCATCCCAACTCATCTCACTGAAGGTATTTCTCTCTCCCAACCCCCTCCATCTTCAATTCTACCAAACCTGATCTCTTTCACCAAGGACTACTCCCTTCTGATAATATGCTCAAATTATGTGTGATGTCGTCTTGCCATCTTCATTTTCAAGGTATTACCTGGCTTCATATCTTCCAAGACACATTTTTTTTCTGTTCTTTTGTCTGTCTATGGTATTATTCAACATCCTTTCCCAACATCACAATTCAAAGTCATCAACTCTTCTCCAGATTTTATTTATGTCCAACTTACATATTTGTTGTTTGTTGTTGTTATGTGCTATTAAGTCAATTGTGACTCATAGCGACCCTATGTGCAACAGTCCTGAAACTTGCTCAATCCTGTGCTAACTTTACTGTCTCTGACATACCTACCCCCATTACCCTAGTCATTGAATTAATCTAGCTCATCAATTGTCTTCTCTTTCTCTGTCCTTCCCCAACGACTGGTCCCTCCTTGCAACGTGTCCAAAGTAAGTCAGAGGACGCTTCAGAATCCTTGCCTCCAAGGATCAAGCTGGTTTCACCCTCTCTAGGACAAACCTGTTTCTTCTTCTGGCAGTCCATGGTCCATTCAACACTCTTCTCCAGCACCACAGCTCCAAGGCATTGAGAATTGGAAAATTTGTGCCTTAGTCTTTAAAATTGAATCCTTAATCTTTAGCACTTAAAAAATAAAGAACAATAATCAAATGGAACTCTGAAATTAATAACATACATGATAAAAAAAAGCTGATGGCATTAAAAAATTATTGTGGTCCATCAGGATCACCTAAATATCCTCTCCTACTCCCAAGGAGGTGCCATTTTGTTCTATCTACTTTGGACAGTGGGAAAAGGTGTAACATTGAGGTGTACAGAGAAGTGATTCTACTTAGTCTACCAAATAACATACTTGTTTGGCTGTTGGGTTAAGATAATTGATTTTGAAAATTATCATTAGGTTCTTAAAACTCCATATTTCCCTTTAACAAGAAATTAATAAAAATTATTATGTGTCTGAAAAAATTAAAAAAAAGAAGTCCTTGACAGTAGAAGTGTCAAAGCAATACATCTTTTGATTTTTTTGACTGCTTCCTCCATGGGGGTTGATTATAGACTCGACCTCAGTCATGTCTCCATTTATCATGGTGTTGTTTATTGATCCAGTTATGAAGAGTTTTGCTTTCTTCAGGCTGAGGTATAATCAGTACTAAATATTGTAGTCTTTAAGCTTCATCAATAAGTGGGGTAAGTAATTTTCATTTAACTGTAAGCAATGTTGTGTCATCTGCAAATCACAAGCCGTTAATAAATCTTCTAAATATTCAACATACATTTGCTCAATTTATTCAGATTATTTGCTCAGCACACAGATTGAATAAATACAGTGGAAGGATAAAGTCTGGTACACACCTTTCTTGATTCTAAACATGTAGTATCTCCCTTGCTCTCTTTGAATGACTACGTTTTTGTATACATACAGGTTCTTCGGCATAGGCACAATTAAGTGTTCTGTAATTTCCACTTTCCTCAATGCTGGCTATGTTTTGTTGTGATCAGTAGAGTTGAATGAGGGGCCTGTCTTTAATCACTTGTGTCTGGAGATACAAGGTTAAATAGGAGTCATTTGAGTTGTCTCTGCTACTGTCATGTGGGTGGGCTCAGAGTAAGTTGGAGGCATTAAAAGGTGGAGGCAAGTCACCAAACAAAGAATAGAGGGATCAGAGGCCAGAACAAAGAGTCTTTCTTAGGGAAAAATTGCACCAACAAAGTCAATAAATAGCTAAGAGAAGAGTAATATCACATGTTTGTGAACTATTGATACATAGAATCTGAGCTTGGGTAGCTTATAAGATCAGAAGTTAATTATTTCATGGTTCTTGAAGGTAGATGTCAGAATTCAGAGTGTCAGGCGGGCTGTGCTTTCTCTGAAGACTTTAGGAGTAAAGATTCTCTTGTCTCCCCCAGTTTCTGGTAGCACTAGGCATTTCCTGGTATTCTTTGACTTGTAGATGTGCCTTCACGTGGCTATTCTTCCCATATATGCCTCTTTATGTCCCATCACCTCTTTTATAAGTAGTTGTCATATATCATCAAATTGGAACTTTTTTTACAACATTTTTTATTATTTTTCATTTTAATGAAAATTTACAGAGACTTTGGATTTCCATTCATTCATTGTTCCACTTTTTCCCCCTCCCAGCCCTCCCCCCTAGAACACTACGCTCTTGGAAAGGTAAAAGAAAAATTCTTTTATTGTTTTACAAACCCTCCCACAGGTCCACTCCACTATGCAGCCTTCCCTCTGGACTCCTGCATGACAAAAATATCTAATCACATATCCCTTTTAAACAGTTTTCTCCCCTCATTTGTTTCAATGCAGTATACATTATTGAACACATTTTTCTCAGACTCCCCACAACCCCGATGTCAGTCCTGTTTTACAACAGTGGAACCATGCAATATTTGTCCTTTTGTGACTGAGATACTTCACTCAGCATAGTGTCCTCCAGGGTCACCCATTTTGAATAATATTGCATGAGTTCCTTGTTTTTCAATGCAGCGTAGTATTCCATTGTGTGAATATACCACAGCTTCTCTATCCATTCATTTGTTGATGGGCACTTAGGTTGTTTCCAACTCCTTGCTATTGTGAACAAAGCCACAATAAACATGGGTGTGCATATCTGCTTGGATGTCAGTTATGGTCTCTTTGGGGTATATTCCCAGTAGTGGAATTGCTTGATCAAATGGTATCTCTATTTGCAACTTTTTGAGAAAGCGCCATACCATTTTCCACAGTGGTTGCACCATTTTACACTTCCACCAACAGTGAATAAGGGTTCCAGTTTCTCCACGATCTTGCCAGCATTTGTTGCTTGCTGTTCTGTTAAATTTTGTTATTCTTCCTGGGGTGAGATGATATCTCATAGTTGTTTTGATTTGCATCTCTCTTAGAGCTACAGATTTTGAGCATTTCTTCATGTGCTTGTTAGCCATCTGAATGTCTTCTTTGGTGAAGTGTCTGTTCATATCCTGTGTCCATTTTTCAACTGGATTGTTTACCTTTGTCTTATTGTGGTGCTCGAGTATTTTATAAATTCTGGATATAAGTCCCTTATCTCATATGTCATTAACAAATACTTTTTCCCAGTCTGTGGCTTCCCTTTTTACACTTTTGGAGAAGTTTTTGGATGTGCATAGGAATTTGATTCTTAGAAGGTCCCATTCATATATTTTATCGTCTCCTGATTGTAGATCAAATTGGAACTTTGACTTTGTAGAAGGTTTTCAGAAGTGATAAATCACACAGGAGGAGATTGCTCATCTTACTCCAACAGAGCAGCTGGTGTATTTGAACTGCGTGCCTTTGTGTTGGCAGCACAGTTACTTACCACTAAGACAAAAATTAGAATCTACACTATTCTGACATGACCTTATGTTCACTAAGTGCATCCACGAAGACCTTATTTCCAAAAGAGGTCATATTCCCAGGCATCAAGGATTAACACCCAAACCCATCTTTTGACAGAGACTATCCAATCTATATTGTTTTTCAAACTTAAAATCTTATTGCCATTACGTCAATTCTGACTCTGTATCAGGTTTCTGAGGCAATAAATTGTAATGGGAGGAGACATGTGGAATTGAACCACCAGAGATGCTCCACCTTGGACTTGGCAACTTGTCAATTACAAGTCAGCTCACAGTGACTCTGTGTACAACAGAATATTAAGTCCTCTTCCTAGTTTGTTTTAATCCAGAAACTGTGCTGAAACTTACCCCACATGGGTCACTCTGCAGGTGTTTAAAATACCAATAGCATAACTTTTAGCATTGCAACAACATGAAAGTCACTCCAGTATGATGAATTGGCATAGGCCATTGCATATATAAAGATGTGATTGATAAAAAAAGAGGGAGCTGTAGTGACCTAACAGGTAAGGAGTTGAGTTGTCAATCTGAAGGCAGGAGGTTGAATCCACCAGTTGCTCATGGGAGAAAGATGGGCAATCTCCTCCCATTTAATTTATGTTGTTGTTGTTGGTAAGTGCCATCAAGTCATAGATGACTCATAGCGACCCTATGAAGGAAAGTCCCCAACATTTGTGTGACTTTTTTTTTTTTTTTCATTTGTGTGACTTTCATCCTTTCTCCAGGTTCATAGGGTTTCCAGTGGCGAAGTATTTATGGAAGTGGATGCCACTCCTGCTTCCATGCTTGTTTTAATCAGGGAGTTCCACGAAACACTGTCTGCGATGGGTAACCATTCTCGCATTCGATACATCCGTGTCACAGTGTTCAGCTTCACAGCGACCACAAGTTACCTCTTTACAGTAAGTGGACAGACCAGGGCTGTATGACCTAGAAGAATGACCAAAACCAAATTAAAACAGGCCTGAGTGCAGCAGATTAGAGTCACTCACCTTTGGCTTGGCAGCATCACTTTCTGTCCACTAGGCAATGGAGGGTCAGCTATGAGTCAGTTCGTACTAGTTGTCACATAACAACAACAACAGCAACATATAAAGATTGTCTACAAGTAAATTAAGGAAGAAAAGGCAATTTTCAGGAAGAAACTGGGAAAAAGCTATTGAATATAGTGAAGAGAGTTCCTTTTCAGAGTGAATATAGAAGGTAACATCCAAATGGCTTAGAATGTTTGAAGAGAGGTGCAAACTCATGAACAATGAGAAACACAGATTATCACAGCCATTTGATAACAAATTTATTAAATTATGAATCAAATTTGTTGTTGTTGTTGTTATGTGCCGTCGAATCGCTTGCGACTCATAGTGACAACATCCCTAAACTGCTCTGTCCTGTGCCAATCACACTGTCTCTGACACACCCATCCTGATTACCTCAATCACTGAAACAATGCACCTCATAGGGGGCCTTCCCCTTCTGTGCTGTCCCTCCACCCTCCCAAGCATGATGTCCCTCTCAAAGGACCTGTCCCTCCTTGCAACATGTCCAAAGTATATTAAACGGAGCCTTAGAATCCTTGCCTCCAAGGAGCAGCCCGGTTTGACCTTTTCCAGGATGAATCTGTTTGTTTTCCTAGCAGTCCATATGAATAAGTGAATAATTTCAAGTGCTGCTGAAGATGTAGGGAAATCTCTAAGCAGGAATTAAGTTGCCAGAGCCCATGCATGTGTCATGTGCCCTACTTAAAACTTTTCTGGATGTACAATCCAGACCTATACCCACCAAGGTCTGTAGAGGAACCTGTACAAGCATGCGCCTTGCCAGGCTCTGTGTGGAAGCAGGGAGAGGGATTGGGAACCTCCAGAATGTCCTTCATTAGCAACAAGAACAAATAAAATGTGTTGAGAGACACAATCACTATGCCACAGCCAGAAATCACAAACTAGGTAGTCACACAGCTGCACGGATGAGTCTCTAAGCAACAAAACTAAGGGAGAGCAGTGGGACATCAAATGAAATAATCGGCAGGAGACTATTTATTTCAATTCAAACACATTACAAACAAAGCAATGTTACCAATTTAATAAGAATCAACTTGTATGTAAGATCATATATGAGATACCCTAGAGTGTATGCAATGGTTGGGAGAATAATGTTAATAAAAAATCAAAGAGGAAGAAGGACGTTTTTAAATAAAGGGGAGAGGGAAGACTTCTAGACAGACAACCAGCAGGATGTCTGACCACTCGAATTTCCAGTGGAACTGATGCCTCCAATGCATGTACGGGGCAGAGCTGGGAGAGGATGGGAACAGAGAACCTGGATAAAGAGAAGTTTTAATATGGATGAAAGAAGATAAGATTTAAACTAAATCAATAGCTGTGGAGTAGAGAGCAATGGATTGGTATAAGAAAAGGCATGATGGGGTAGGCTTAAGGATTAATGAAAAAGATAATTACAAAGAGAAAGTGGGAAGGCATGATTATAGTATGGGTATCGTAATTTTTGTAATAAAACAAGATATGTGTGAAGGTTGTTGTTGTGTACCTTCAAGTTAAAACTGACCCATAGCTGAATCTGTAGTGGGTTTGCAGAGGCAGTTAATTGCACAGGAGGAGATTGTCCATCCTTCTGCAAAGCAGCTGGTGTATTTGAACTGTGTGCCTTTGGAAATGCAGTGCAGCTTCTTACCGCCAGACTATCACAGCTCCCTTATGTGTAGATAGTTGATGTTAAGCCAGTTAGCAATAGTTTTACTCAAGTCACAATTTTAAAAAGACAACAACAAAAAAGAAAGAGCTGTGTAGGAGAGGGTGGAAATGTTGAGAAATACAGATAGAATGGATGTGGAAGGGTGAGTGAGACAAGAGTCTAGAAGAGTCTTGTGTTTCAGGACACCTGATTTGACCGTGCTAATAAGCAGGAAACCCAGGAGAAGAACCAGATTTGGTGAAAATAATAATTTCTATTTTTACTATCAACATATGATGAAGTCATTGTATGTCTATGATAGAAATCTGTAAATATTTTATGGCAAACAAAGATTTGTGGAGCTCTGGTGGCCTAGTGATAAGGAGTTGTGCCAGCAACCCAAAGGTGGTGGTTGTTATGTACCCTCGAGAGACTCATAACCACCCTCTGTATAACAGCTCTGAAGCCTGCCTTGTTCTGAGCCAGTCTCACTGACTCTGACACACCTACTTTCATTGCCCAGATATTGTATCTCATCCCGGGGGTTCCTTTCCTGTTCTATCCTTCCACCCTTCTGAGCAGGTTGTCCTTCTCCAAGGATCAATCCCTCATGGCCACAGGTCTAAAGCATGTGGGACAGGGTTTCAAAATCATAGCTTCCAAGGAGAAACTTGGTTTTACGCTCTCCAAGATAGACTTATTTGTGTTCTTGGCAATCCATGGTATGTTCAAAGACTCTTGTCCAGCACCACAATTCAAAGGCATCAATTCTTCTTCTGTTATCCTTAGTCATAGTCCCACTCTCTGATACATAGCAAGGATTTGCAAAGACCATGACCTGGCTCAGGCACACCTTAGTCTCTAGACTGACATTATTGCTTCTCAGTAGTCTGGAAAGGTCACTGATAGCAGATTTACCTAATAATTCGGCTTCTGATTTCCTGACTCCTGGTGCCAAGAGTGTTGATTGTGAGCTGAGCAAGCTGTAACGGTTAAGTTTTGTTGGTTTGGTTTTTCTTCAAAAACTCAAAGGTTCAAATCCACTACCTACTCTGTGGAAAAAGAGAGGGTCAGTTATGGGTTGGTTGTGACTCGATAGTACACAACAACAAAGATTTGCTCAACATGTTTGAGCAGAGTCCCTGCCTAAAGCATTGTTGCTACAAATTAAACATTTTTTTGTGAGGCACATGTTGTCTGATCATCATTTCCAGTTGGTCTCCCCTTCCTCTAACCCATTACAGTGATCCTTGTCTCTCCATTTTATTCTTGTTCTTCCCCTTTCATAATCATCTTACTATTAGAATAATGATCTTATACAGTATTTGTCCTTTTGTTACTCAGTTATTTCACTCAGCATAATGTCCTCTAGACTTGTCCGTGTTGTATAGTGTTTCATAAGTTCTGCATTATTTTTCATGTACAATATTCCATTATGTGACTATACCACAGTTTCTTATAATTGATCAAATAGGGGATGGGAGAGAGAAAAAGAAAGGGTGGGGGAAAGAAAAAAAGAAAGAATAAGAGAAATTTTACCCACAGATAGAAACAATTGTAAGGGGTTTACAGGAAGTAATAGGAAGGGAAGGAGATAGAATAGAGGATTGGCAAATGGATAGCTAAGGTGAAGAAAAAGGGAAAGTACAATGAAATTTCAATAGGATGTTGTAAATAACGGCATTATACAAGTAGTTATTGTTATAAAATGAAATGTATGTGAGCCGCTGGATGAAATCCAATAACATAAATTAGCCAGTTTGGGGGTTTTTTTAAATGGCAAAGATTACATAGTAAAACAAATTTTTGAACTCAGGAAGGAAGTAACATGTGCATCTCATCAAAGGAGAGACTTAGGGAATATGACAAATGTCATATCAAGATTCCAGTTTGCCACTTAAAGACAAAGTTACACTCTACTTGTACATAAGGTAACACTTTGAGAGAACAGACATAACAATAGGAGAATAGATTCCATTGTGGACACTTGTTGTCCATTGTGGACACTGGAGCAGGACACATGTTCTACTTGCAGTCATTTTGTGCCACGAGCCATACGTTGGTGTCTGTGTACACATAAGAGATAGAACAAGTTATTGTGTCTCTGGAGTGGTGGACAAACGTTTCTGATCAGGGCAAAAACCTAAAAGAGCAATAGACTCGCTTCCTAGCCACCTTCTCAGAGAAGTTTCTGGGCCCATCGCCTCCGGTTAGATGTCCTGATTGGGAAACATAGAAGGCAAGCCTCCCAACACAAGCTGAGCAAGACATCTTCATCTGGGGTTTGAAGTACTGGTGGCAATTTCTAAATCTCTGAGTCATAGATTGGAGTTTATATAAAGAATTTTATTTCCTGTTAGTTTAAAATTTTGATGAATATCAGTACTGTGGGGCTTTCATAATGCAACACCAGAGTTTATTCAAGGAAATAAGTTCTCATTACAGTGGTAAAGATTTTATTTCCAAACTCTCAGTTCAAATATCCGTAGAGATCTGTATAGATTGGGAAGTAGAGAGATGACAATTTGACTTCACAGAAGGAATCTCTCCACCTTGGGTTCTACACAAGAATCCAATGAAAGGATTGAAGCGGTGACTGCAGCTTTGTTAGAGTTGATGAAAAAGGTTTAGATCTGTTGTACATAAGGTCACTGTGAGTCTCACTCGACTCAACTTGAAGGCACCTAACACCAACAATATATGAGAATAATGATAAGGAAGACACATCTTTGAATGATGCTTTGAACACAACAAGGCCTCACTAGATGATGAAGAAAAATGAACTGAGAGTCACAAGTACCCTCCCTGGTTCCATTTGTGCCGTGGACTTATTGGGGGTCTTGGGAATGTCACCTGCCTGCATCTCTGAGTTTCATCCATTTCTTCTGAAGCTTGTAGTTTCCCATCTGGAATGCAAATTTACTAGGTAGCATCTGTGTGGATCACTTTACCTTGCCACCTGACACTTGAGGACAGAAACAATAATCTGAGTATGCAGTTCTTGCTGTTTTCATCTTCCACAAATAACAAAATCCTTTGTCTCTGATTCAGTATTTTTTTGTTTTCTTTTGTTGTTGTTTTTAGGTGCCATTAAGTCAGTATAACTCATCGGAACCCTATGACTTGAACCCTGTCCTATCCTGTGCCAGCCTCATCATCTCTGACACACTTGAGCTCATTGCTGCAGTCACCACGTCAATCCACCTTGTCAAGGGTCTTCCTTTCTTTCACTGACCCTCCACCTTTCCAAGCATGCTATCCTTTTCTTAACAAAATGTCCAGAGTACTAGAGATGAAGCTTTGCCATCTTTGCTTCCAAGGATCACTCTGGTTGCGCCATTTCCAAGACCTATCTGTGTGTTCTTTTGACAGTCTGTGGCATAGTCAGCACTCTTCTCCAATACCACAACTCAAAGGTATCAGTTATTCTTCTGTCATCCTTGTTAATTTTTCCAGCTCTCAGAAACATAGTAAATAATTGAAAAGACCATGGCCTGAACCAGGTACTTCTTGGTCTTCAAAATTGACATCATTGTTCTTCAGTAATTTGGAGAAGTCCCCAACAACAGATTGCCTAAAGCAATTTATCTCCTGTTCTCATGACTGCTGGGACCTAGAGCATCGATTGAGGAGCGCTGGTGGCCTAGTGATAAGGAGTTGTGCTGCCAACCCAAAGGCAGGTGGTTGGAATCCACCAGCTACTCCACAGGAGAAAAATGGTCAGTCTTCTCCTTCACAATTTATAGCCTCTGAAAAAATTCTCTAGAGGGTCAGCTATGAGTTAATTGAGACTTAACAGCACATGACAATGACATATATGGGAGTTTTGGTGGCCTAAAAGGTAGGGAGTTGTGCTGCTAACACAAAAGCAGCTGGTTCAAATCCACCAGCAGCACCATGGAAGAAAGGTGGGCGATCTCATTCCATCCAATTTATAGCCTCTGAAAACCCACTGACAGGTTAGTAATGAGTTGAATGTTTTCTTTCAGGAACTGTCAAATAACAGACCAACTTGTTAGTTTCAAGTAAAGTAATATTTTAAAACTTTCACTTTTAAAGGTTGAGGTGAAACTGAGAAAGATGGGATAAATTATATACTGCATTGAAACAGATGAGGGAGAGAACTGTTTAAAAGTGATATATGATTGGGTATTATGGTTATGACAAGGGTCCAGAATGAAGGCTGCATAGTGGAGTGTATTGGGGGATGGATAGTATACCAAAGAAATAATTTTTCTTTTACTTTTCAAAGAGAAGAGCAAACTGGCCGGGAGGGGTGGGCAGAGAGAAAAATGCAACAATGAGTAAATGGAAATCCAAAATCTCTGTAAATGTTCATTAAAATTAATAAAAAAACCACACACAAACAAAAAACAAAAAAGACCCCTTTCACAGTTCTTGACAACTACACCAGAAATATACCTATCCAGTAACAATTGTTTTGGACTTCTATGTGAATGAGCAATAGACTTTTATCATGACTATCCACTGAAATATCAGGGCTGTTTGTTATAATAGTTGATTTGTTCTGGTAAAAGAAAATAAAATCAGAACAAATTACCAAACCTGTTCGGCTCTGCTTCAGGTGGAGGTTACACTTTTTCTAAGGCAGAAGCATTTAGTTTCTTTGTGTTCAGACCAATCTGGGCATAGTAGTCCCTTCCTCTGTATCGTGCTACTGTCCTGACCTGGGTGGCAAGCTGAGCTTGAGGAGCCGAGTGACCTTCCTGGCATAAGGTAGAGATTGGTAACTGACAATTCCCACCTTCCTACCCTCTTCCCAATTCCAGAAGGACAAAGGAATACCTTCTCTCCATAGAGACCTGAGTCAGCATATACGGTTCACTGCTGTTGGGCAGAAGATAACAGAAAGATAGTTGATGCCTCGAACATACAGTTAAAGAGAGAAAAAAACAAGCCTTATGTCCTGGGAGGAAACAAGCTCCTGAATTTCGTACTTTGAGAAAGGATAATTAAACCATATAATCAACAGAAAGATGGTAGCTGCTTGGATTTAAATAAAACCCCCTGAAAGATGTTGTTTAGAGAAGATCCTCAGTGCAAATTCTTGTGTTTGAAACTGTCTCTCACTGACCCTTATCTCTTCTTCCTGGCCAGCAGTGAGATGGTTTTCTGGCCTACAAATATCTGCTAGTTCAGATCAGAGGCAACTCTGATGTTATTGTTGCTACTGTTGTTGGATGCCATTGAGTTGATTCTAATTCATAGCAAACCTATGTGAACAGATGGAAGCCCTGCCCACTCCTACACCATCCCTATGATTTCTCTCATATTTAGCCTTTTTCTTTTAGTCACCGTGTAAATCTATCTTGAGAAGGATCTTCCTCTTTTGCTCACCTTCAACTTTTCCAAGCACTAGGCCCTCC
Source organism: Elephantulus edwardii (assembly GCF_000299155.1). Classification (NCBI taxonomy): domain Eukaryota; kingdom Metazoa; phylum Chordata; class Mammalia; order Macroscelidea; family Macroscelididae; genus Elephantulus; species Elephantulus edwardii. Next base: position 15,342,026 of record NW_006399783.1, read on the forward strand.
TGATAACATGACAAAGATATGTGAGACAAAACCTCATCATCTTTGCCTCTAAGGAGCACCTTGGCTGCACTTCTTCTAAGACATATGCCAGCTTGGGGTTGCTTTCCAGTTCAGAAAGATGAGTGGAGTAGCTGGATTCTACAAAAGTGTGTTTTCTGTTTTGGTTGAAGCTTGGGTGTGGACTGTTGCTCGCAATTGGGTGTGAGCTGATTGGGATTGGCCTCTTATTTAAAAAGGCATTTGGGCTCTCAGGCCTGGTTTTAATTGTTTTTATTCAAACATTTTTCTAAGTAATATAGCACTGACCTATCAATTGGCTGTGAAGAGGTAACATGTGGTTGCTGTGATCTAAACACTGTAACACCGATGTGTCAAATGCAATAATGGTTACCCATGGGAACACTGCTTGGTGGAGCTCTCTGATTAAAACAAGCTTGAAAACAGGAGTGGCATCCACTTCGAAAAAAGTTTGCCTCAAAAAACTGTATGAAATTACAGAAACAATGAAAGTTATAGAAGTGTTCAGGTCTTTTATTCAAAGGGTTGCTATGAGACATCTACCAACAATATGTTGAACTTGCATGCTGCCACTGTTTGATGGAGAAAATTTTCTGAATCCCGGTGGGATTGGCCAAAGTCACAGAGCTGGTAGAGTCAAAATTTGAATCCAGAGCTGGTTCCTCCACAATCAGAGCAACACTATGTTTGACATATTAAAAAGGAAGGAAGGGCAAAGGAGGGAAGTAAAGGAGGAGGAATGGAAAGAAGGAAGGGAGAGGAGATGGAAAATCATGCAGCCATTGCACCTTCTGGGGATTCTTCTGAAACTTTTCTCAAGGATTATTTTACTTAGGATTCCCAGCAGCTCCCTGTTGGGATCAGTGGAAACCCCCTGGCGGCATCCTTGGCCCACACTTTCACAGCCACTGCCCTAGTTCCATTATAAGCATAGTACACGGTGAGCCTCAGGCATAGCTCAACCCACAACCCGAAAGAAAGCACAACCTCTCAAGAGAGCAAGAAAGATGTGCCACCTTTCTATGTTCAGCTCTCCCCAATTTACTCAATTTGCCCATTCCCAAGATCCCATGCAAAATACCTCTTTTACCATTTGTTTATGCACCCATGCATTCATTCACCAGTCACCCAGATTCCTTGGCTGGTGCCTCCAGTAACAGACTCAGCTGCTGACTAAAAGTCTGTCTACTCCACGATGCCTCCGAAGAAAGGCCTGTCAAACTGCTCCTGAAAACCCAACCACGGAAACTCTACAGAGCACAGGCATGAAGTTCCCACAACAGAACCAACTCCAAGCTACTTTTTTTTTTGCCAGAAGTCTTTATTTATTACTATTCACAAGGATTCTAATTATAAGGGGGGGGGGGCAGGAGAACTGTTGGGTGGTAATGAAAAAGGGTGTTGAGAAGACATTTTATTTATTATAAGTCCAGGCAACTTTTAGTTTGCTTTTATTCCAATGCACTAGCAGAGAAATTGGTAGACTTCATCTTATTGCATCATGTAAGTGTCACCTCTACTTATTAGTGCTCAAGTAGTGACTCAGGCAGGTTAGAAGCTTGTCCAAATCGTGGAGCTGGGATTCCGGTGAAGATGGAACTCCCAAAGAATGAGCTTGGGAAACACAGTGAACTGGCCAATTACTCCCTGAGAAGGGAACACCTGGGAGAGGCAGCACCCCCTCATTTGGGACCACACTTGCTCAGCATGGATGACTCCATCACTCTTCAGTCATTAATGAAACATCAGAGAAAATCTACTGTATTATAAGAATGATTCCAGGAGTAGTTTTGGGGAGGAGTAATGAGATGCTGGCAACGTGGTTCCCTATGCGCAATGAGACAAGGGTATTCCTAAAAGGTCTTAGGGGGCCCTCCATGCTACGAGTTCTGACAAATTCTATCCAGCTTCATCTTTTCAATCTCCTCTCTTTGAAATATTATCCCATCAAAAAAAATTGATGCTTTTGGATTGTGGTGTTGGCAAACAGTACTGAATATCTCATGGTCTGTCAAAAGAACAAGCAAATCTATCTTGGAAGAATTGCAACCAGGGTGCTCCTTAGATAAAAGGTTGGTGAAAGTTCATCTCAAAGACTTTGGCCATTTTTTTTCAGGAGTCCTTTGGAAGAACCATCATATTGGGGAAGGTAGAGGACCAGTGAAAGAGAGGAAGACACTTAATGGGATGGATTAATACAGTGACTCTAATAATGGACCTGAGTATGACAGAAATCAGAAGAATGGCAAAGAATAGGAAAAAACTCAGATCTGTTGTTCTTCAAGTGATTAAGACTCACAGTCAATTTGATGGCCCCTAACAACAACAACAAACCTACTGAATATTGTAATATCAATCTGTCAGTTCACTCACATACTTATGCATGCATTTGTTCCTTGATTATTTATTGAGTCTTTGCTGTTTCACTCACTCATCCAAGGTAGTAATTCCAAGGGCTGTAGTGAAGTCCACAGGCCGGTTGACTTGTAATGAAGGAATACATTGACTGAGATTTCAGAAGGCTTGTTTTTGTTATGTATTGTTGAGTCAGAACTAACTAACTCATAAGTGACCCTCCAGCAAATTTTCAGAGAAAGTACAATTACACAGCAGGAAATTGCCCATCTTTCTCCCGTGAAACAACTGGTGAATTTAAACTGTGTGCCTTCAGATTGGTGGCACGTTCCTTAATACTAGGCTAAAGAGTTCGAATTCCATTCATCACCAGGGCCACATTCTCTTTGAAAATTCTAGGGGAAAATACTTTCTTGTCTTTCGTAATATATCCCTTCACTTATAGCTTTAGCCAAAGTATTATCCCTTGGCCAATATCCTATCTACCTTACATGTCTCATCTCCTGTTTTATAGAACACTAGCCTGCATTTTTTAGGAGACAGCTTACTTACCTCTTGCTAAGTGATAACATCTTTAAAAAGCCTCTTCCAAATACATTTATGTTCACAGATTCCAGGGATTAGGACATCAACATAAATTTTCAGAGACTATAATTCAATGCATAAGAGGAATATATTGATAAATGAGACAGAGCCTCTGCCCTCTGGGAGCTTACATTCTAGTGGAAGGGATGGAAAATAGAGAAAATGAGGAAATAAATCAAAAGCCTTAGTAAGAACTAATAGAGCTTTGCAGAAAGGGCCCTACATTTGGTTGAGGTGTTGAAGAGTTATTTAAGTTGAAGTATAAGGTAGCCAAGTGAAGAGACAGGGAACGGTGTTTCAGGAGAAGGAACAGCAAGCCCAGAGATTCTAAATAGAAGGAACTGGTGTAAGCCTTCTGGAAGCTGCAGAAGGTAGAATTTGCTGGCCCCCAACCCTAAAGAGAATTAATTGACTTTTCCATCTGTGCAAACTTGTACCATATGGTAATTCTTGATTCATGCCTTTGTCTTTCCCATGGAACTCCAAGTGCTTCTGGGTCGGGGACCATCTGTATTATGTTTTTAATAATAGCATGCACTTTACAGGATAGTTGTAGTTGGGAAATTTAAAAGAGATCATCTATAGATAGTCATTAGCACAGTTTCTGAAACTGTCAATGTCAAGTACACATTAACCATTATAACGGAAAGCAACCCAGTGCCAGGCCAGAGGCTAATGCAGGAAAAAGGATTCAGTGAGGTGCATGAATGCACAGGAACAAAGAGAGTGGGGAGAGAGGATGCAATAAGCAAGGCATCAAGAATGTCTCTGAAGTGCCAACATTGTCTGGGGGTTGCTGCTTCAAGTACAACTACTATGAATTCAAGTCCACCAACTTACCTCTAGGAGCACTACATTTTTCCTAAGAAGTTATCTAATTTCTGAAGGACTCAAGCACTTATAAAGACATCAAGAAACTGACATCTACGGTCTTCATTGGTATTCTCCTGAGACACCTAATTCCGTTTGCTCGCTCCTGTTCATCTGTCGGGAAGCTGACGATTCACTGGTTAAAGTGCTTGGTTGCTAGCCGAAAGGTTAATACGGCAAACCTGCCAACTGCTATTTGGGAGAAAGATGGGCCAGTCTGCTTCTCTAAAGGTTTATAGCCTCGGAAACCCTATTATTCTATTTTATCCTCTAGCATAACTATGGTTTGGAATGGACTCAATAGCAATGGGTTTGGTTTTATTTTTTTGTTATCTGTCAAGTAAGTCATTTGTTACTTCAATGACTAGTCATTATTCATAGCTAGGAGTTGCAAAAATTCAAGATGTATTAATAAAAAGCTGTAGGACAAGGGGCATTATTGCTGACATTAGATAGATCTGGGTCAAAACAGAAAATATTGAAAAAAGATGTTTACTTATGCGATTTCTTGAAATGCAAAGGTATTTAACTGTGGAGAATCACAATAAATTATGGATGTCACAGCGAAAAAGTCAAATTCCAGAACATTTAATTATGCTCATGCGGAACCTGTACATATACCAAAAAGCAGCCATTTGAACAACACAAAGAGATATAATATGACTTAAAACCAGAAAAAATGTGTCATAGTTGTATAATTTTACTGTATGTATTCAATCTATAGACAAAATGAATAATTTGAGAAACTATTCAATATGAAGAAAATTGTGGGATCAGGATTGAAGATTTGTCAACAACCTGCAATACACAGATATAGTAACCTTACTGGCAGACAATGAGAAGATGAAGCCCATTTGTGATAGAGCTCAAAGGAATTCAAATTGTAAAGGATCTTACTTGTAGATTTGCTAGAATTCACAGTTAACACTCATGAAAGCTGTTGTTGTTCTGTGCTGTTGAATCACCTGCGACTCATAGGGACCCTATGTACAACAGCAGTGAGTCAGTCTGACCGATGCCAACACATTAATCCCTATTGTCCCAGTTACAATACATCTCATTGGGGCCTTCCTTTCCTGTGCTGCCCTGTCACCCTTCTGAACGTGATGTCTTTCTCTAAGGACCATCCCTCCTGGCCACATGCCCAAAGTATGTGAGATGAAGCTTCAAAATCCTAGCCCCCAAGGAGAAACTTGGTTTCACCCACCACAAGACATACCTTTTTTGACAGTTCATGGTATACTCAAGACTCTTTTCCGGCACCACAACTCAAAGACATAAATTCTTCTGTCATCATTAGTCATTGTCCAACTCTCTGATGAATAGCAAGTAATTTCAAAGTCCATGGCCTGGATCAGACACACTTTAGTCTCTAGGCTGACATAATTGCTTCTCATTTTCTCTGAAAATGTCACTGACAGTAGGTTTACTTTTGATTTCTTGACTGCTGGTTCCAAGAATGTAAATTGTAGAGCCAAGCAAGTTGTAACTGTTAAAACCCTCAGTCTCTTCTCTGTCCATCACGATGTTGTCAATTGGACCAGTGGTGAGAATCTTTGTTTTCTTTATGTTGAGCGTCAAGCCATATTGAAGACTACAGTCCTTGACCTTCTGCAGCAAACACTTCAGATCTTCCTCAGTTTCAGCAAACAAGGTTTTGTCATCTGAATAATGCAGGTTGTTGATGAGTCTTCCTCCAATCCTGATGCTACATTCCTCCTCATAAAGCCCAGTATCCTTAATGATCTGTTCTGCATAGAGATTGAAAAGGTATGGAGACAGGATGCATCCATGACACACTCCTTTCCTGATTTTGAACCATTCAGTGTTTGCCTGTTCTGTTCTGAGGACTGCTTTCTGATCACAGAAACACTTTCAAGTGTTCTGGGATTCCCATTCTCGTCAAGGTTAATCATAATTTGCTGTGATCTACTCAGTCAAATGCTTTTGCACAGTCAATGAAACATAGATAGATACCTCTCTGGTACTTTGCTTTCTGCCAATATCCATCCATTTGACGTTGGCACTAATATCTCCAGTGCCAAGGCCTCTACTAAACTCGGCTTGTATTTCTGATAGTTCTCCGTCAATGTGTTGCTCCAGTAGGTTTTGGATAATCCTCAGCAGGATTTTGTTTGTGTGTGATATGAGTGATATTGTTTGATAATTTCCACACTCTGTCGAGTCACCTTTTTTTTTGAATGGGAATAAATATGGATTTCTTCCAGTTAGCTGGCCAGGTAGTTGTCTTCCATATTTCTTGGAACAACCTTGTGATCACATTCAAGGCAGCGTCTGTTTTGAAGTATGTCAATTGGTATTCCATGAATTCATGGGGCTTTATTTTTTGTCAAGTTCTTTGGAGCAGGCTGAACGTCTTCCTTCATCACCATTGTTTCTTGATCATATGTAGTTTCTTGAAATTCTTCTGTGTCAGCCAATTCTTCTTGGTACAGTGACTCTTTTTACTTCTTCTGTCTCCTTTTAATACTTCCTGGACCATTCAATATTCTGCCCATAGCATTCTTAAGTATTGCAACTTAGCTTGGATTTATTATTCCTTAGTTCCTTCAGCTTAAGAACTGCCAAGAAAAACTGGGTGTAGATGCCATTTCAGGAAGGGAACAGAAGCCTTCTTCTTTTGGTATTCAGGCACTTTGGAGGAAACACTGCTGTCTAGATACACCACATGGGACCCCTTAAGCTCAAGCTGAAGGGTCGGGGATAGCTCCAACTGGACATAGATGCCATTTATGGAAGGGAAAAACGGGCTTAGGTACTTTGGAGAAAACACTGCTCTCAGGCCCTTGACCCAAGGGAGGGTCCTTTGGATTTGGGTCAAGAGAGAGCACAAATGTACAGATCCTTCATAAAACATTTTCACGCTCTAGATCATTATATAGTTATAACAATCTAACATCTACTAAGAAAAAACTCACATAATTTCAAGAAAGCAGCAATCCATCTCAGTTAATAATGAAAAAAACAAAATAACCTTCCCTTAAAAAGGCAAAACCAATGAATACCCCAGAAAAGAGAACAAAAGAAATATGTTGATGTGAAGATGTTTGCACAGCTACACACAAAGATACAAATGTTGGGAGAAGTAATGAAAGACAGTAAGAGGACAAATACCTCGGAGACAGCAATCTAGAAGAAATATATTGATGAGCAGCAACTTGAACAGCTATGGGGAAAATGCAAAAGATGAAAGAAAGAATTGGCCATAAAGATAAAGAGGTACAAGAACTTAGAAAATCACCACAGACAGAGATGGTACAGCCAAGACAGTACTGGAAATAACAGAAAAGCATGAAAATGCAATCTAGAATTTCAAAACTGAAATGGTAGAAATGTTCAACATGCTGGTGGGGGGGAAAACAAGTGAAGAGATGGAACAAAAAGTCAGTGAGCTGGAAGACAAGAGCCTTATGAGAAACATACTAGAAGAAAAATTAGAGATAAGATGTAAGGAAAGTGAAGAAAACATTACAATCATGTAGGATGACATTAAAAGGGTCAACATACATATGACTGGAATTCCAGAACAGGGGAGAGGCGGGAAAGTCATGGAGAAAATTATTGAAGAAATACTACAAGAAAACTTCCCAGATATGTTGAAGAATGGGAAAATCCACATTTAAAAAGCACAGCCAACACCGAATAGATTGGACTCAAAAAGAAAAATAACAAGACATATTATAGGCAAATTCTCCAAATTAAAAGATAAGGATAGAATTCTAAAAGTAGCATGAGAAAAACAAAGAGTCACCTGCAAAGTGGAAACAATTAGATTAAATTCTGGTTTCTCAGCAGAAACCATGTGAGCAGCAAGACAATGGGATGGCATATACAGAAAATTGAAAGAAAACAATTGTGGGCCGTGAATTCTATACACAGCAAAACTCTCCATCAAATATGAAGGAGAAATTAGACCCTTTATAGAAAATAAGGAACTGAAGGAATTTGTAAAAACAAGACCAAAATGACAAGAAATTTTAAGTGAAGTTCTTGACACAGAGATGCCAAAGGAAAGTGGATGCACTATAGTAACGAGAAACAACAGAAAAAGAAACATGGCAAAATGGCAAAAGTAAAGCCTGGCCTGACAATAATCACACTTAATGTGAATGGACTAAATGCACTAAGTAAAAGAAAAACAGTTGCAGAATGGATAAAAATACAAAACTCATCGATAAGTTGTCTACAAGAGACACATCTCAAAAAAAGAAGAGAAAGACAGTCTCAAAATCGAAGGCTAGGGGGAAAAAATCCAGTAAATGGTAACAACAAAAAAGCAAAAGTGGAAATACTAATGTATGATAAAATAGACTTCAGAATGAAAACCACTATAAAAGATAAGGATGGGCATTACATACTTACTAAAGGCACAATAGATTAAGAAGACATAACCTTAGTCAACATTTGTGCACCAAATTATAGTCCTGCAAAATATATAAAACAACAGTTAACAGAATTGAAGAACAAAATAGACAGCAACATAAAGAAGTAGGCGACTTCAACACACCAAAGGATAGATCAACCCTAAGGAAACTCAACAAAGATGCAGAAGATCTAAATTATACAATTAGCCAGCTCAAGCTTGTGGATGTATTCAGGGTACTGCACCCACTTTCTTCCCAAGTGCACATGATATATTCTCCAGAATCCATCATATATTCAGACACAAAGCAAGCCTCAACAAATTTTAAAAAATATTGAAATAATACAAAGTATCTTCTCAGACCACAATGCCATTAAACTAGAAATTAACCAGTGAAGGTAAAGCTTGCAAAACCACTCATGTGGAAACTGAATAACTCTCTGCTAGAATATGATTGGGTCATCAAAGAAATAAAGAATGAAATTAAAAAGTTCCTTGAAACAAATAAAGATGAAAACATAGCATACCAAAACCTCTGGGATGCAGCCGCGGCACTCCTCAGGGAGCTGTTCATAGTAATAGGCACACACATTAAAAAAAGTAGAAAGAAGAATGATTAATGATTTAACTCAACACCTTCAGCAAATAGAAGAACAACAATCTAAACCTACAACCTCTGGAAGAAAAGAAATTATAAGGACAAGAGCTGAAATCAATGAGATAAAAAACAGAAAAACAATTAAAACAAAAAATAAGACCAGCACCTGATTTTTCAAAAGGGTCACTAAAATTGACAAACCACTGGCAAACATAACAAAAGAAGAAAAAAAAAAAAAGAGAAAGACACAGATAACTTGATTAAGAAATGATAGAGGTGACTTCACAACAGACCAAGATAAAATTAAATAGATAAGATCAGAATACTGTGAAAGCTATACTCTGATAAATTGGAACACCTAGAGGAAATGGACAAATTCCTTGAAACTCATGTCCTACCCAGACTGCCAAGGACAGATATAGAGCACTTCAACAAACCTATCACAAAAGAAAAAATTGAACAGATCTTAAGAAGACTTCCCCATAAGAAAATGTTGAACCAGATGGCTTCACAGTTGAATTCTACCAAACATTCAGAAAGAATCTATCACTAATTCTACTTAAATTATATTAAGAAATAGAAAAAGAAGGAACACTCTCAAAGTCATTTTATGAAGCAAACATAACCTGAAAATCAAAACCAGGCAAAGATATCACCAAGAAAGAAAACTACAGACCAACATCTCATGAATATAGACACAAAAATCCTTAACATAATCCTAGAATTCAAAAGCATATTAAAAAAAAAAATTCATCACGACCAAGTGGGATTTACAACAGACATGCAAGGATGGTTGAACATGAAAAAAAATTGCCATAAAAAAAGCAAATAACAAGGACTACAGGATCTTAGCAAGTGATGCAGAAAAGACATTTGACAAAATCCAACACTTCTTTCTGATAAAGACCTTCAGCAAAATTGAGATAGAGGGGAATTTCCTCAACATAGTGAAAACTATATATGCAAAACCAAGAGCCAATATTATTCTCAATGGAGAAAGACTAAGAGCATTCTCCTTGTGAACAGGGACCAGACAAGGATGCCCACTGTTGTCATTTCTATTCAATATTGTACTGGAAGGGCTTGCTAGAGCAATATAACAAAAGAAGGAAATAAAAGGCATCCACATCAGCAAAGAGATGGTTAAACTATCACTATATCCAGATGATATGAGAGTGTACACAGAAAACCCCAAAGACTCAACCAAAAAACCCTGTTAAAATTAGCACGTCAATTTTGTACAATGGTAGATTATGTGATTAATATCCAAAATCAGTGGGATTCCCCGACAGTAGCAAAGAGAACACAGAGAAGAAAACCAAGAAAGCAATACCATTTATAATAGACAGACAACCACAAATTGAGATACTTGGGAGAGAACCTAACTAGAGATATAAAACACCTACACAAAGAAAACTGCCTAGCATTTCTGCAAAACACAATAAAAGACCTAAAGAAATAGAAAAATGTTCATGGATAGGAAGACTCAATATTGTGAAAATGACAGTCCTACAAATAGCAATCTACATTTTCAATACAATTCCAATACAAATACCAAATTTATTTTTTAAGGAGCTAGAAAGGGAAATTGTCAAGTATATTTGGAGAGACAAGAGATCCCTAATAAGCAAAACACTTCCGAAGCAAAAATGAAGTGTAAAGTGAGAGGTATAGCATTCCAACCTCAAAACCTACTACACAAGGGGGCTCTGGTGGTCTAGTGGCAAGAAGATGCAGTGCAATCCCGAAGGTGCATGTTTCAAATCCACCAGATGTTTTGCTGGTACTGGTACAATGAGAGGCACTTAGACCAACGGAAAAGAATTGAGAACTCAGAAGTAGATCCATCTATCTATGCTCAACTGATGTTTGACAAGGAAATAAAGCCTATCAAATGGGGGGATGACAATCTCGTCAACAAATTGTGCTGGCAAAACTGGACTGCTTACCTGCAGAAACCTGAAACAAGATCCACATCTCACACCATATATAAAAATCAACTCAAGGGGGATCAGAGACCTTGAAGTAAAGCCCAAAACATAAAGTTCAGAAGAAACAAACTGAGATCAAGCTTAGAAGCCCTAGTTGATGGTATAAAGAGACTGCCAATTATAGCCAGAAGTGCACAATCTGAAGAGGATAAAATTGTTAAATGGGACAGTCTAAAGATTAAATACCTGTGTGCATCAAAAACTTTTTCCAACAGGGTGAAAAGAAAACCTACTAACTGGGAACAAATATTCAGCAATAACATCTCACACAACAGTCTCATAATGAAAGTTTACAGAATACTGTGGGGCCTCCAAAACAAATAAACAAACAAACACCCACTTACAAAATGGGCAAAAGAATATATTTGGAGGAATATATTTGAATGGCCAACAGACAATGAAGAAATGCTCAAAATAATTGACAATAAAAGACACAAATCAAAATCACAATGAGTTATCATCTCACTCCAGTAGCAGTGGCAAAGTTTAACAGGACATCAAGTAGTAAATGTTGGAGCGGATGTGATGAGATAGGAATTCTTATACACTGTTGGTGAAATTGTAAAATGGTACAACTACTCTAGAAGGCAGTTTGTCGCTTCCTCAAAAAGCTGAATATAAAATTCCATATGTCCCAGCTCTTATACCGCTTGGAATATACCCCAAGAAAATAAGAACTAAGACATACAGACAGTAGTATACCAATGTTCATAGCAGTGTTATTCATCATAAGAAGAACATGGAAACAGCCCAGATATCCAACCACAACTGAATGGATTGAGAAATGATGGTATATTCATACAATGGAATACTACACAGCACACAGGAGTAGTGATTTTGCAAATTGCTACCTAACTTGAGATTAATATAAAACATTATGCTGGGTGGACTTACTCAGTCTCATAGGACAAATACTGTATTTTTACCATTATTACAGAATGAATATGAGAATTCAAGGTGGGGAGAGTGGAACCAGAGGGGTGACGATGGGCAGAGGTGGTAGTGGCGGTGGTGGTAATCATTGTTGTGCTGTTGGTGATCATCGTCAAATTGAGCATGACTCATAGCAACCCTATGAACAAAAGGCCTGAAACCTTTCTATAACTATTGTCATTTATCAAAGTTCAGAGAGTTTCCAGAAGCTCTGCTTCCTAAATTTGCACAATTTGATGGATGGTGAAGGAAATGGGAAAGAGCCGGTGTGAAAAACAATGTATTCAAAATTTGTAAATAAAATTTTTTTTAAAAACTGAAAAGAAAAAAAAGAAATGCAGAGTGAGTTCTGCTCTTTTTATTTTCAGACTTCAGTACTTTTCACAATTCATTGTAATACTTTGCTTTGTTTTCCTGTGCTGCCCTTTGAAATCTTCTGTTCAGCTCCTTAACTTTTTTCTTTCTTCTGTTTGCTTGGCTTCTCAGTGCTCTTGTTTGTTATTCAGTTTCTTTTGACATCCATTTCAGTCTTTACTTCTTCTGTCTTTGCAATGACCTCTTTTGCATTCTTTGTGGATGATAACTCTTGATATTTTCCCATAGCTCATCTGGTCTTTGTTCATTAGTGTTAAAGGCCTCATACCTGTTCCTGAGTTGGTTTTTAAATTCAGGTGGGGCAGACCCAAGGTCATATTTTAATTCCTGTAGATTTGATTTGACATGCTTTAGCTTTAATTTGAACTTGCATATAAATAGTTGATGGTCTGTTCCACAATCAGCACCTGCCCTAGTTTTCACTGCTGACATTGAACTTCTCCATTGATTCCTTCCACGTATGTAATCAATCTGATTCATGTGCATATCATCAGGTGAAATCCATGTGTATACCTTGCGTTTATATTTCTTTTAAAAGATATTTGGTATGACTAAATCATTGTGCAGAATTCTATTATTTTATTCCTACCCTCATTTCTGTCACCAAGTTCATATTTTCCAACTGCTGATCTTTGTTCTTAGTTTCCAACTTTTGCATTACAGTTATCCATTATTATTAATGCATCTTGGTTGCATGTTTGCTTAATCTGACTGCAAAAGTTGGTTGAAAATATCTATTTTCTTCTCTATGGTTCTGGTTGGTTGTGCATAAATTTGAATGATAGTGGTTTTAATAGGTCTTCCTTGTATTTGCATGTATTTGCATGGATATAATACCGTCACTCACAACATTGTATTTCAAGATGGATCAAGAAACAGTCTTTTAAATATGAAAGCAACCCCATTTTTCCCCTCATTTTTTCATCTCCAGCATAGTAGGTCATATAATCAACTGATTTAAAATGTCCGTGCCATTCCATATAATTTCACCATAACTTACCATGGAAGTAGAAGTCAGGAAATCAAATGTCATACCTGTCCAAAGTGCTGAAGAACAAGGATAAAGCTCTGAAGGTCGTATTAATCTGGGTTCTCTAGAGAAGTAAAATCTGTGAAGCATAAGTGTGTGTGTGTGTGTGTGTGTGTGTGTGTGTATGCATGCATGTGCTTGTATGTATAGGGAATTATGGTACCATAGTATTTAGGGAATTGTGCTGCTAAATCAAAGGCCAACCTTCTCAGCTGCTTTGAATTCATCAGCATCTCTGAAGAAGAAAAATAGACAATCTCCTTCCATGAAACTTGTTGCTGTTGTTGTTATGTGAGATCAAGTCGCTTGCAACTCATTGTGACCCTAAGTACAAGAACCGTAAACCCTGCTCTATACTGCACCAACCTCACTGTCTCTGGTCCACCTACCCTCAGTACCCCAGTCACTGAATCAATCTATCTCATTGAGAGTCTTCCTCTCATGCACCGTCCCTCTACCCTCTCAAACATGATGTCCATCACCAAGGACTGGTCCCTCCTTGCAACATGCCTAAAGTATGCCAGACGAAGCTTCAGAATCTTTGCCTCCAAGGAGCAGCCTGGTTTCACCCTCTCCAGGATGAACTAGTTGTTATCATAGCAGCCCATGGAGAACACTCTTCTCCAGCACCACAGCTAAAAGTCCATCAATTCTCTTTCTATCACCCCTAGTCATTGTCCAGCTCTCTGACACATAGCAAGTTATTGCGAAGACTATGGCCTGGATCAGGCGCACTTTAGGCGCACTTTATTCTTCAGCCTGACATCATTGCTCTTCAGACCTCTAGAGAGGTCCTTGACAGCTGACTTTCCCAATGCAGTTTGGCTCTTTATTTACTGAATGCTTGTACCAAGTGTATTGGTGTATATGGAGCAACATGAACTAGAGAACCTGAGATTGTTATCTCAATCTCTTCAGAATCCATTATGACTCAGTCAATTGGCCCAGTCAGTGGTGAGAATCTTTGTTTTTTTGATGTTGAGCCTCAATCCATATTGAAGGCTGCAGTCCTTGACCTGCAGGAAGCGCTTCAGGTCCTCCTCAGTTTCAGCAAGCAAGGTTGTGTCATCTGCATAATGCAGGTTGTTGAGAAATCTTCCTCCAATCCTGATTCCAGAAATCCAAAGGAGGAGCAGTATGAGTCAATTCTTATTCCATAGCTGTGTGTTTGAGTTTTATGCACACATATATGTTATATCAAAATGCAAAGGTTGTGTAGGTCATAGTAGATTCTGGACACCATTGAAAAATGTTAGTATTGAAATGAATTCTTTTGATAGAGAGATAGATAGAAAAAGAAAGAAGGTAAGATAGAAAATTAATTTGAATAAATGCCTTACAAGCTTCCCTGTAACTCTTAAGCTGACTCTTAATGCAATGGGAAATTCCAGATCTCATGGAGGTGAATGAATTCAAGTGATTGGTTCAAGTGATCAGTAGGCGGGTAGAGTCTCAGGCTGCTGGCTTTGAAGACTGGTGCCTTCAGAGGTTGATGAGTCCAACGCTGGCAAGTGTGGCAGATGACTGATTGTTGTGATGAGGTCTCGAGTAACACAGCCCTCTCACTTTGCCAGAGACCTCATAGATGTATTTGATGCAGGTCGCATACTTGAAGAGGCTTCACCTTTGTTAGATCACATCTTTACATAACCACCCATAATTTTACCTTGTTATCATCACTAAGTTAAAATTTATAATGTATAAGATAGTCACACTATACTGAGGATCATGACCATACTGACACATCAAAAAGTCCAAGATGTTCCTGACCCAAGTCATGTGATTGTTTCACATGTATGTCAAAGTTGGAGAATGAATATGGAAGACAAAAGAAGAATTGAAAGTTTTGAACTGTAGCATTAGTGGACCACACTGGTAAAAGAACAAATGACTCTGTCTTGAAGGAACTAACACCAGACTTCTCCTTAGAGGCAAGGAGGGTGAGACTCCATTTTACATTCTTTGAACATATAATCAGAGGGGCTCAGTTCCTGGAGAAGAACGTAATGTTTGGAAAAGTAGATCAGAGAAAGAAAGACTTTCAACATGATGGATTGAAGCAATGACTGAAACAATGGGTAGAGATTATGAAGATGTTTCAGGATTGGGCAAGGTTTCCATCTGTTGCACTGAGGGTAAATATGGATATGAGCTTAAGGACACTTAACAACAACTCAGAAGCCCATGGGTAGTACAAACCATTAAACTGCTTAACTGTTAGCTGAACAGTAATGGTTCAAGTCCACTCTAAAGCTTTAGTTTTTATATCCACTCTCACTCCAGGAAGAACAAATATGCTGTTTTTGAGTGTGACAAATTATATTAAAAAAGGATACTATATTTACGTAAAACCAGTTGCTGTTGATTCTAGTTAATGGTGATTAATGGTATAGTCAGTAGGATTTGCCATACTGGATTTTTTTTTTTTTTTAGAAATAGATTAGCAGGCTTTGGTTTGTTTTTGTTGTTTGGGGTTTTTTTGGTTTTTCTTTTCTTTTTTTAGGTGCTTCTGGGTGAATCACTGAGAGATAAAGCACTCTCTTTCTTTCTTGTTTTGTTTTATTGAAATTGACTCATCATTGACCCTCTATTGGGTTTCCAATATTATAAATGATACTAGAACAGATTGCCTAGCTTCCTTTTAAGGAGCTGCTTGTGGATTTAAACTGCCAGAGAGGTGAGGCCTTCGGGTTGGCAGTGCAGGTCTCTGTGAGCTCCACCAGAGCTCCCTCAGAGACGCACAGCCTCGTGTTTTCATTCTATAAGTATTTAATCTGTGTTGTCAGGAAATTCCTTTCCACTATGGGCTGAAAATGTCGGAAGCTGGTAGCCTAAAGTGCTGAAGAAGCTCCCGTTTCTTTGCTTTATCCTCCCATGCAACGGCCTTGCAGCTTGAGCAGCACTGAAACTGAGGAGGTGAGGAAGAGATCAAGGGTCAGAGAAGTAATATGAAGATTAAGGGGTATCAGCAACTATTTCTGAAAATGATTTTACCCTACAAATAAAATGAATTTTTCAAAGACAAAAGGATTACATTGTCAAATGACTCTCTTCTTGTCTAATTAGTGATCAGATTCACTTTATTGTTTTGCAATGAGGCTTCTGTGTCTGTCTTTTTTCAGAAGAAAGTGGCCAGCTGCCTGGGATAAAGATTGTGAAGACCTTGAAGCAACGAGAACTATTGACCGGAGTGGTCTTATAGGCCCCAGGTCTGAATCGGTGCTAAGTTATGTATTTAAACTGTAGTCTTGACAAAGAGTATTGACTGTATCCTAGGCTGACAAAAGAACAAACAAATCTGCCTTGGAGAAAATATAACCACGAGGTTCCTTAGAGGAAAGGATGAAGAAACTTTATCTTATACATTTTGGTCATGTAATTAGGAGACATCCATCCTTAAAAAGGACATCATGCTTGAAAAAGTAGAGAGTCTGTGAAAGAAAGGAAGACTCTTAATGAAATGGCTTAGCACACTGGCTGCAACCATAGGCTTGAGCATGGCAGAGTCCTGAGGGTTGCACAAGATAGGCAAGGTCTCAATCTGCTGTTCTTAGCGTTGCTGTAAGTGGTAGTCACTTGGACACCTAACAACAATAAGATTCCTTGGAAATAACTGCCAAAGTACACTATAGCTGAAATTATTTTATAATTATAAGGTACTATCAAAAAGCTCCAATGATCCACTCTAGGAAGTTGTGCTGCTAACCCAAATGTCATGTGTTTCTGGCAATTCAGATTAACCAGTGACTCCTTGAAAGAAAGATTGAAAATATTCTCCTATGTAATGCACAACCCCAGAAGCCAAATAGAGTGTCAGTTGAACTAGTTCTGATTTAACGGCAATTAGTTTGAATTTTGAGCTATTTTTGATCTGATTAGTTTTTTATATTTATTTGTTTAATTTGATTAGTTAGTGTAAAGATAGAGTTTTGGTTAGACTTTAAGATCTAGATCATTTGGCTTGTCAAAGACTGAGATGGAGTTTTTTTCATTCCATTGTGATTCTCGGCTCAGATGATCTTTGACTTACTTTCTGACTTGTACCTGCCCATGTGCAATTCATAATCACAGCCCCCAAATCAGTTTACCAAAACCTGAATCCACTGCCATGGAGTCTACACTTACTAATGGTAACCCCCACACGGGGTTTCTAAGCCTATAAATCTTTATTGGAGGAGACTGTCCTTCTCTTTTCCTCAGAAAAAAATTCAGAGCTGATGGATTAGAACTGCTGACTTCAGTTAGTAGCCTGATACATTACAAAGTAGGGTTTTTAATGTCACTAGAGTTTCCGTAAGTCATAGCTCTGACTACCACACAGCCAAACGGCAGGAGCAGAACTTGTAAGCTTTTAATTTGAAATTGTGTGCATATCTTTCACTTGCATAGTAGACTCTCCTACAACCATGTTCAGAATCTTACAAATAAAACCAGTAGCCATGACCCAACAGAATTCAGTTGGTACCATTGTTGATGAGTTTCTCTTGTTCAAGGATGGTTTGGTTGGTTGTCCTATTATTCTTTAAAAAGTCTCTTTAAAATATGTTCAACTACTAGGATACCTGTTTCCCTAGGAACCAGGTGATGGGGACCAACTTTTAGGCTAACAGCACAGACCTCTGAGGTTACTTTACATACACAAGACAAAAAACAGGAATGAAGACAAATTTTTAAAAATCTTTGATACTAATACAATTTGCATATAAGGAATAAAAGCTGCTTTGTTCTTTCTAACATGCAACATGCCCAAAATATGTCAAATGAAGCATCAGAATCCTTGCCTCCAAAGAGCAGCTTGGCTTCATTCTCTCTAGGATGAACCTGTTTTTTCTCCTGCCAGCCCATGGTATACTCAAACTTTTCTCCAGTACCACAGCTCAAAAGCATCAATTTATTTTCTATCAACTCTAATCACTGTCCAGCTCTCTGATGTATAGCAAGCAATTATGAAGACTATGGCCTGGATCAGGCGCATCTTAGTCTCTAGATGTCTTTGCTCTTCAGTACTCTGGAGAGGTCCCTGATAGCCAACTTTCCCAATGCAATTCTTCTCTTGATTTCCTAGCTGCTGCTACCAAGCATGTTGATTGTGGAGCCAAGCAAACTAAAGCTGTTAAAAGTCTCAATCTCTTCATCATCTATCATGATGCTATCAATAGGGCCAGTGGTGAGAGTTTTTATTTTCTTGATGTTGAGCTTCAATCCATATTGAAGACTGCAGTCCTAGACCTTCTGTAGCAAGCACTTCAGGTCCTCCTCAGTTTTTGCAAACAGAGTTGTATCATCTGCATAACACAGGCTGTTGATGAATCTTCCTCCTATCCTGATTCCACATTCTTCCTCATACAGTCCAGCCTCCCAGATAATCTAGTCTGCATATAGATTGAAAAGGTATGGAGACAGAATACAATCCTGTTACGCACTATTCCCAATTTTGAACTATGCAGTGTCTCCTTACTCTGTACAACTGCCTCCGGATCCAAGTATAGGTTTTACATAAGCACAATCAAATGTTTTGAGTCTCTTAGTTATCAATTTAATTTTCATCTTGACTCCAAAAACCCTCATTCGTGCCTCCTCATTCTTCCCGACTTCTTAGCTTCCTGTGTCTGCCCCAGTTCACGATGCCCTAGCTCTGACCAATAACACCAATCCATCACCTTGTCATACAGTGGTGCCTTGTGTTTTACTTTGAGGCTAGAAACCAAGTCTCCCATATTTTAAAAACTAGTAATGTCCCCTAGCACCGATAAGCTTTAGTGGATCTTTTAGATTAAGACAGAACAGGAAGAAAGATTTGGCAATCTACTTCTGATTTTCAACGGACAGTCCCACGGAGCATAATGTAATGTTATTTGACAGAGTGATGCTAGAGGAGTCCTTTAGGTTGGAAAGCACTTAATATACACAGTGGCTGTAAGAACACCAGTGATTGTGAAGATGGTGTAAGACTAGACAATCTTTGTTCTGTTTTCCGTGGTGTCACTATGAGTCAGTTCCAACTTGATGCCAATTGTTGTTGTTGTTGTTTAATGCCGTCGAATCGTAGACGACTCATAGCGACCCTATGAACGAACAGCCTGAGCACTGTTCGTACATAGAGTTTCCGGAGGCAAGCCATTTCGGAAGTGGATGCCGCTCCTGCTTCCAGTGATGCCAATTAGTAACAAGAAAAATGTCCCTTTCTGGACTCCATCTCCTTGTCATGTGGAAGGATATTGCCCATCTTTCCCCTGTGGAGTTGTTGGTGGATTCAAGCCACCTGCTTTTAGGTTAGCAACACAGCCTCCTACCCACTAGGTCACCAGAACGCAGTTGCAGGCATTTCTTGTTTCCTTGGTAATCCTCACATGACTTCTGTACGCTCCTGTGTGTGCATCTCTCTGTCTGATTTGCTCTTTTTTCTAACTCAGATAGGATTTGTTTTAGAATTGAGCCTACTTAGATATGTTCTAATTAACAGGGTAAAGAAAGTCACATTTTCAAGTAGGATCACATAAACAGATATACAGATTAGAACACTAGAGTATTTTTTTTTGAGGGGTGAAAAAGTCCACTTATATCAGAGGATATGAATCAACAGGAGTCAGAGCAGTGGGGTAGGATGTGTTTGGTGCCTATCAGGTGGTCTGGAAGGCACCTACCATCGATAGAAGTGTTTGCTGAAACAAAGAGGGGAGGAAGGGCGGGAGGAAGCGAGAACGGGCACACTTGTCTGTCTTCTCTGCCTGTAACCTGTGACTAGCGGTGAATTCATTAGTGCCGAGCACAAGGGTGCTGCCGCTGGAGGGAACACCGACTTAGTCAATATTTTTCAGAATGACAATTCTCAGATTGAATTCAGGTCTGAATAAAGCTGACAAATGCTTATCTTTCTCACCACAACCACTGTGATTACCCTGTGGGTGGCAGGCCTGGTGCGTGGGTCCTAGAGGGGAGAGAATGTGGGTTCAATATCTAGGAGAGCTCCGGAACAATTAGTGCTGTGTGACATCCTCATAATAACGGTAATTATCACAAAAATAACCCTCACCTTCTGTGTGGGACTTGCCATTTAAAAAAAAATCCATTGCCAATATCATATCTGCATGTCTCTGCAGTCCTGTGCGATTGTAAGCATTTTGTTTGGAAAAGAGTCTTTGGATGGTTTAAACAGTGAACACATTTGGCTGCTCAACAGAAGCTTAGAAGCCCGAGTCCTCCCAGAGACACATCAGCAAAAAGGTCTGGTGATGCACTGTTAAAAAATAATATTAACCATTGACAACTCTACACAAATTTGTTAGAGGTTGTGTGATAGATGTATTTACAACAAGAAGAAAAATAGCAGCTGCTGTGGCTAGTACTGCCAACTATGCTATAGGATTTGGTTCATTGATTTAGAGGTGTAGGGATATGATTACTTGAGCTATCTCAGTTAATTAGCCTAGTATTATTCTAGTGACCCAGTGGTAAGAAACTGAACTGCAATCCCGAAGGCACACTATTCGAATTCACCAGCTTCTCCATGAGAAAAAGATGCGCGATTTCCTCCTGTGTGATCAACAACGTCTGATAACCTGCTGGATGGTTGGCTATAGTCCGGTTCTGTCTCAATAGTACTGAATAATAATGATGACTAGTGATAAGAAACTCTGCTGTGATCCCAAAGGCACATAGTTTAGTCCCACCAGCTGCTACTTGAGAGAAAGATGGACAATGTCCTCCAGGGTGTTTTACAGCCTTTGAAAACTTGCTGGAAGGTCAGCAATGGGTCAGTTCTGACTCAATGGCACACAACAACAACACAGCATTCTACCTCCTAGTCTCTTGTCTAGTACTTTGGGTCTCAAAATCTTGCAAGTGGCCATTGAAAACACAGCACCTTATTTCTGTTTGCCTATAGCGTTGAAAAAGAAGGGTCAGGAAGACATGAGAAATGTAGGGAGCTGTGATGAACGGGTCAGGAAGGAATTGCACTGCCAAACAAAGACTCCACCTCTTTGGTGGTTTGAATCCACAAGTAGCTCCTCAGGAGAAAGCTGGGCAATCTCCCCATATGCAATTTAAAGTCTCAGAAACCCAATGGAGGATCAGCTATAAGCAGGTTCTGACCCAACAGCAATGAGCTGAGTTGTGAGTTGATGGAATGTGTGACTAATTACTTCCATGAACAACTGCCTCCTTTACCATAATATCACAAGAACGGGGTGGTGATTCACTATCATTATGGGATATTTTAATATAAGATTCCATAAAATTCTGGTAAAAATGGAGAAGTAAAAAACAAAACAAAACAACAACAACAAAAACCCACTAGAGTTTCAAATTCTTTTGGAATTCAGACTTTCTATAGATATTGAGACTGGATGAACTTCTAAAACTATTACCCTGAGGGAGTTTTGAAATGTATTTTTTTAAAAAAATAGCCCCTGATGCCCTTCTTAAAACCAGGTAACAGCTTATCTTGACTAGTATTGGACCCTTCTAAATAAAATTGACAGAAGCATACAGAAAGATTAGAAGAAAAACTCAGAAGGCAGTGAGTTTATGTTTGTGAGAGGAGGAAAAATTTGGAAATGGAAGATGAAAATGGTCACATAACACAAAGAAACAAATAGATAAATACATCAAACCCTACAGATCACAGTTCTATTTTGACACACATGGAGTCCCAATGAGTCTGAATTAACTCAATTTAAAAAATGGTTTGTCTATTTGCTTTACTTATGAGACCATAGGAGTGAAGTGATTTACTCGAAGCTACATACCTGAGTCAAATATTCAATCTAAAGCTCTGATTTCAAAATCTGGTTTCCAGAATGAACTTGCTATCAGTAGAGGCATGCAAAGAGAGGTGGAACAACACCGCAGCAAAGATAGAAGAAATGGTGGAGTGAGAAGCAGACTGGATGGTCCTTGTTGTTTTCCCTTAACGTCTGGGCTCCTCTTTGTAAGACTCGAACAGCCCTGCTAGGTGCATAGGAGGCCCTCAGTTAATGCCAATTTCCTTCTTCTTTGAGAAGAAGGTTGCTCTTTGTCATATTCTAATTAAGGAACTTCTCAGGCCTTCTTGCTATGTTAGAAAGGTTGTGAGAGCCTAGACAGGCTGTGAAAGCTGAATTAGTTTTCTGACCAGTAATACCAATTGCCATCAAGTTGACTGTGACTCACACCAACCTTGTAGGTACTGGAGAAGAGTGTAGGGTCTTCAGTAGCTGATTTTTCAAATGCAGATTTTCTAGGCTTTCTTCTGAAGTGTCTGTGGGTATGATCAAAACTCCAACCTTATAGTTAGCAGCAGAAACATTAATCGTTTGGCCCAAACAGAATCTCTGAACTCTATTAGTTTCCTGTGGTAACAAAGGGTAGTTTATAGGAATGGAAATTCATTATCTCCCAGTTTGGGAGGCAGAAGACCCAATTTGGGTAATCAATCAGCAGGGCCACATTCTTTTCAAGCCTTTACTTTCTTCTCTGTTCAGCTTCTGGTAGCTCCAAGTATGTTTGCCTTGTAGATGCACTATCACAAGACTGTCTGGGATTTGCATTTTTAAAATTTTTATTTTGTATTTGTTTGCTTATGAAGTTTGTATACATTGTATTTCACACTCTTCTTCATTCGCATTGTATTTCATATAATCATTCCCATTCATTATGTTTTATAAAATTAACCATCACAAAACTATGCCCACCATTATCCTGTCTTTCCAGATCCCTGACAGGTCTTTGCCATTTCCTTTACTCCCCTTTCCACTCATTCAATTGTGTGACCCTATTATTTTCCTCCTGCCCATACTCAGTCCTTTGCTCACACTCTCCCTCTCCCCCTTGGATCCTCATACACACTTTACTAGTTATCTATTTCTACAATAATGGTCTTATGAGATATTTGTCCTTATGAGACTGGATTAGTTCATTCAGCATAATGTTCTCCAGTCCCTCCCAAGTTAGGTAGAAATTTTTTAAATCATTGCTCCTGAGTGCTGTGTAATACTCCATCATGTGAATATACCACAATTTCTCAATCCATACAATTGTGCATGGACATTTAGGCTGTTTCCATGTTCTTGCAATGGTGAATAATGCTGCTCTGAACATTGGTGTGCAAGTCTCCATATATGTCTCAGTTTTCATTTTCTCAGGATGTGGATTGAATTGTGCCACCCCAAAGAACGCGTTGTACATCCTAATCCTCTAATCTCTTTTAAGAACGGGTTTCTTTGTTACATTAATGAGGAAGTATTAGTACGGAATGTGTTTTGAATCAGGCCCTTTGAGATATGAAAGAGTAGACTGAGCAAGCAGCCATCAAGCAGAGATGGGAGCTGTTAGATGCTGTGTCACGTGAGTTCTCCAAGGAAGGAGATGCTAAAAATAAATGAAAACTTTGCCCCAGAGCGAAGAAAGCAAAAAGCCTTCCCCTAGAAGGGAACCAGGAATTAAAACTTACGGCCTCTTAAAGAGTGAAAAAATAAACGTCTGTTTGTTAAGACTACCCTCTTGTGTTATTTCTGTTATAGCAGCACCAGATATCTAAGAGGGAGCTCCAGGGGCACAGTCAGTAGAGAGTTGTGCTGCTAACCAAAGGTGAAGCTTCTCTGACAGTTTGAATCCACAAGTAGCTCTGTGGGAGAAATATGGGCAATCTCCTCTGGTGTGGCTTATAGCTAGAAAATTTGTATTGATGGCTATGAGCTTGAGTTTTCTTTTAGTAGATCTCTAAAACAATACTCTTCCCCTGCCTTTCTCTGTCTCTTCTCTTTTGTAAGAACACTACTTGAATGACATCAGGATTCTTTCTATTGTTTTATGACCTCATATCCATTTAACTGACAATATCTTCAAAAAGTCTTTTTCCAAACAAGTTCAAGTTCACAAGTCCTGGAAGTTATGACTTAAACTTATCTTTATGGAGGATACAGCTAATCCTATAGCAGAACCCCGGGCACAAGAACTTTAAAATCAAACGTACTCAGCTTCACATAGATACATGAACCATATCTCTGCACTCTTCTGTTATCTTGCATCAATAACATTTGAAACAAAGGGCTATAAAAGATGGGTTTCTTGAAAACCATTTAAGTGATCACTGTTTTGTTCCCCACCATAAGCAGTCACTTTCTGAAGCATCTGCTGCATAGAGGACGAGAGCAGAGAATTGGCTAACAAATGGATCCCAGCAGCATGATTTGGATGTCCAGGGCAATGGAGCTAGGCCTGACTAATGTCTTGAACTGTGAGCTTCAGAGGTATCTTAGTTATCCATGCAGCAGAGTTACCCAGTGATGCCTGCAAGACATCCTTATTCATGCCTCGGCTCAGAGGCCTCCCTCATCCATGGGGCAGGGGGTATGGAGATTTATGAGCACCTCCCATGCCCCAGCACCCCACAGCAACACAGAATCACTTTGATTCTGAAAGCTCAGTAAATGAAGGTAGGAGTGTGTTTCCAAAAGTGTGATCTCTCCAAAGAACAAGATTCTGATTTTAAGGTTAGTTTCTGGACTTACTGCAAGTAATCCTCACTATCTGAAAGTTTTCTGAAGCTGGAGGTCAGTGATACTCACTCGAGAAGTTTCTCGTAGCAATGACTTTTATGTTAAACTGAGTTGTCTGCTGTCTTGGTGCTCCTGCTTCCTTCCCAGGGATGCTGGGCTAGAACTCTGTCCCTCTCCCTTTTGATGTACTCATCAGTCACTGAGCACACATTCCTACATCTGAGGATTCATGTACATAAGGCACTTAGCAGAATAAGAACTCGTTATGTACTACCTATTACAATGATGATAATGATAGGATGGAAATGGGGGAGTTATACATGTTAATGAACATTATCATTTAACAATCCCAATGTGTAGGCTTCCTTTATAGCTAAAACAAACTATAAACATCTATTTGGGTGTGGGGCAAGACCCTTGATTTTGATCTTGCTTCTTATCTTTGAAAATGACAAAGAAATCCTTTGTAACAAAATGGAAGGTCAAAGAAAGAAAAGAAGACCTTCAATGAGATGAATTGACATAATGACTGGAGCAATGGTCTCCAGTGTATCAGAAATTATAAGGATGGCACAGGGTAAGATAGCATTCAGCTCTGTTGTTCAAAGGGTCTCTATGAGTTGTGCTCAACATGACAGCATCTAATAGCAATACTATTAAAGATTTGAAAATGTTGAATGTTAAGTAAATGCTAAGGTTTGTGCTAAGTGCTTTGTATGTTAATTTTTAAAATCTCTTCAACAACAACTATCTTTGTGATCTTATAAAGTCCATTTTACTGATAAGGAAGTTGAAGCATAATGAGGTTATGCTATTTGTCTCAGGAATCAGTATTGATAGTATAGAGAGTTCTGGTGGTCTAGTGGATAAAGTGTTGTGCTACCAACCCAAAGGCAGAGAGTTCAAATCCACCAGTAGTTTCCTCTCAGGTAATTTACTGCCTCTGAAAACCTGCTGGAGGATCAGCTAAGAGTAATTTCTGACTCAACAGCAATTAATTGGTTAGTATATGTAATAATTAATTGGTTAGTATAATTGGTTACATGTAACAAGCTATTCATTATTATCATCTCATTGCCATCAAGTCAGAACTTACTAATAGGTGACCTTCCATTGAAAAGATCTCTCATCTTTCTATTAGCATTGGTGGATTTGAATTGTGAGATAAGTCCAGTCTTTGGGTTCACAGCACACCTCTCTAAGGACTGGGTCACAAGAATTCCCTGTGTCATACTTTCTTAATCTCTCATTGCCGTTGAACCAGAACTGACTCATAGCTGACCCTCTGGGTGGATTCAGAGACTGTAAATCACAACACTCTTGGTACCAACAGCCAGAAAATCAAAAGATGAATTGCATTGGGAAATCTGCTGTGAGGGACATCTCCAGAGTACTGAAGAGCAACAATGTCGGTCTAGAGACTAAGGTGAGCCTGATCCAGGCCATGGTCTTCACAATTACATGCTATGCACCAAAAAGCTGAACAATGACTAATGATGATAGAAGAAGAATTGATGCCTTTGAGTCGTGATACTAGAGAAGAGTGTTGAATATACTATGCAGTGCTAAGAGAACAAACAAGTCTGTCCTAGAGAAGGTCAAGTCAGACTGCTTCTTGGAAGCAAGGATTTTGAAGCTCCATCTCACATATTTAGGGCATGCTGCCAGGATGACAAATTCTTGGAGAAGAACATCATGCTTGGACGGATGGAGGGACAGCACAAGAGAGGAGACCCTAGATGAGATGGATTGACTCAGTGACTGAGGTAATGGGAGTAGGTGTGTCTGAGAAGATGAAGTTGGCTGAAGCTAGAGCAGGGTTCAGAGCTGTTGTACATAGGGTCACTGAGTTAGAAGCAACTCGATAGCACACAACAACAAACAGAAATCACATGGCAGGAGATTGACCTTCTTTTTTCCATAGAGAAGCTGGTGGATTTGAACTGCCTGCCTTTGACAGGTAACAGCACACTCCAGGTCACCAGAACTCTCTGTGTAACATTTTATTGCCCAGCAAGATAGCAACTTACAAACAAGTGCTCACGTTATCTCGGTTTCTGTGGATCAGAAAGACAAGATCAGATTAGCTAGGGGTTCTGGATCAGGGTTTCTTAAAAATTGCGATGACAGTGTTGGCTGGTGCTCCAGGCATTTTCAGGATAATGGAGCAGGAGGATCCATGATGGCTTCTCACGTGGCTGCTGGCAGGACACCTCAGCTCCTCACGGTGTGAGCCTCTCCACAGGGCTACTTAAGCATCTTCACAACATGGCAGATCACTTCCCCTGAGTGTGTAATTAAGAGAGCAAGGGCAAAGCTGGGATGCCTCTTAAAATCTAATCGCATAAATTGCACACTGTCACTTCTGCTTTATTCTATTTGTTAGAAATGGATCAAGCTGACACTCAAGGGGAGGAGAATTAAATTCCAGCTCTTAAAGAGAGTGTCAAAGAATTTGTGGCCTTATTTTAAAGCAAAAAAACAGAAGCCTTGCTGGGATTCAAACCTGAGCCATCACAGTCAGTAAGGCTGGGGTCCTTCTGCTTCTTTGGTAAGTAACCACCATAGGCTCAAAATGAAGGGAATAATTTCACAAGGGTTAACTAGGTATTGATTGATCTGAGGTATCCCGGAGGGTACAGAAGCATGGATAAGCGGCACTTGACCTGGAATCTAGGCCAGGTTTTTATTGAAGAAATGCTGGATTAGAGAGGGGCACTGGTTGCTAAGGTAACCAGCTGTCCTCCACTCATTTGTTGTTAGGAAACAGTGAGAAACTCAAGCGTTCAGTGTTGAGAGAGTAAAGTGTGTGTGCGTGTGAGTGTATCTCTGTGTGTCTGTTCTGTGTATGTTTGTGTGTGTAAATATGTGTTTCTGTATGTATGAGTGTGTGAGCATATGTGCTATTGTGCAGATCTTTGTGTCTGATTGTGTGTGTGTATGTGTATGTGTGTGTGTGTAGAGAAACAGATATGACACACACATGAAAGAAATGAAGCTAGAGAAGGAAGAAACACTGGCTTGTGCAGGTTCTTGGACACCCTGGTTAGGAGTTTGGACTGTAAATTGTGAGGGAGGTAGACACATGATGGGTATATAATCTCAGGAGTAACAAGGTCACATTTCACCTTTAGGAAGTAAGCTCAGGAAATACGGTGAAAAGTAAGATGAGGAGGCTGATGTTGGGAGCTAGAAGTGGCCGACGTCCAGGAGACCATGCGAGGCCTGGGCTAGGACAGTAGACCTGAGAGTGCAGAGGAGGGCAGGCGAGTGGGGAACTGTTGCTGGGACTTGGTCACTAGATGGCCTTGAGGACAAGGACAAAGGAAGGAATACATCCAAGTTTACTTTATTGAACTTGAGTGGCTAGTAGATGTTGGTGCCCTTGCTGAGATGAGGACATAGGAGGAGGAGCAGGATGAGGAAGGGACTAGCTCAGCCTGAGTGCTCATGTCTGAGTTCCCCATGAGTAAGTAAGTCCCCTGAGTGCTTGCTCTTTGGGTGTAGAGTTCAGGAGCGAGGTCAGGGTTGGAGAATGGATCTGGAGGTATCAGCAGATGTGTTGCAAGGGAAAGAGTTTTGTTCTTTTAGATTAGCTTGAACTTTGAATCTTTACTCTTACTGAAGCTTGGTGTCCTCATCTGTGAATTGAGGACATAGCTCTAAAGACTAACTCTAAGCTTCTCCTTTTCACCAAAAATAAGGCTTGAAGGCTGTGGGACAACAGAAGGGTCTAGAATTAGGGGGCTGGGCTCTCCCTAAAGCTAGTTTCTGACTGTACTTGATCTCTTCCAAAAACAAGCCTAGTTCCCACTAGTTCCTAGGGACTAGCTGTGCGTCATTTCTGCTGCTTTTGTTTTGACTGGTGTATGATGCAGCCTGGCTCTGCAATGATGCAGATGCTGAGGCTGTTGCTAGGCAACTGAGCTACAGCATAAGTCCTGGGAGACTTCTGTTCCAAGCACCCCTCAGCCCTAAGCTGCTGAGAATGACTGACTTAGAACTGCCTATGAAAATGGGAAAGAGGTTCTCTTTCACATCTAAAGGTATATTAAGTAAAAATGTGCACACGTGTGCAATGGGGGGGAAAGGCAGCGTCAATAATGACTCATCCTGTGCTTGCTTTGTTGTTTTGTGTTAGCTACTTCAGGTGAATTTTGCTCATTAAATTTTTATTTATAATGCCCACTACATATCTATTGGTTAAGATGCAAGGAGATGCCTTAGTATGTATGTTGCTTGTGTATTGCTACAATTCTGGAAATGATATCACCGTTTTTAAAAAACCAGCAAGGTTACCCATGGTGGATAGGTTTTAGGACAGCCTTCTGGCTAAAACAGACAAGGAATAAAGGCCTGACAATCTACTTCCAAGAATCAGCACAGAGTATAGACGTGAACACAAAGATGAGGCCTCTAAGCTGGAAGGCCCTTAAAATGCAAAGTAACCACAACACTTGAGCATGAGAACAAGATTTGAGCATGTCAATGATCATGAACATGCCACAGCATCGAGCAAAGTTTAGATCTGTTGTACATGGAGGTGCTGACTCAGCGTAGATGCCAGTGCTGCTGAAAATAATAAAAGGTATTTTCTAAACGACGTCAGTTTTCTAGATTCTAAAACCCAGGGCTCAGAGAAGAAAAGTGTTGCAAGATTTAATGGATTTGACTACATCATAGCAACATTATAAACAACAGATGGGGACCTTGCTCTGCTCTGCTCCATCACTGCGATCTCTGCCATGCTCACGCTTGTTGTTGAAGACACTATGTCAGTTCATTTTGTTAGGTTCTTCTCTTTCACTGGTTCTCTACCTTTCTCAATATGATGTCTTTATCTCAAGGTCTAGCCCCTCTTGATACCATACCCAAAGTATGGGAGATGATATTTCACCTTCCTTACCTCTAAAGAACACCCTGGTTGCATTTCTTCTAAGACAGATTTGTTGTTTGGCCATCCATGACATTCTCACTACCGTTCTCCAACACTACAGTTCAAAGGCATCTGTTTTTTCTTCAGTCTACCTTATTCATCCTCACAGCAACCACAAGTGACTGTGGGACGGCAACTTGTACACCAGGGCTATACGACCTAGAGCAATGTCTGAACAAAAACAATGAAAGACAGGCCTGAGGGCCGAGGCTTAAAAGTCACCCACCTTGGTCTTGGTCACATCGTTTTCTCATCACTGGGCCAGCTGATCTCTCTTTCTCTGTTGATGTTATTGTTGTTAAGTGCCGTTGAGTCACAGACGACTCAAAGCGACCCTATGAATGAGAGTCCTCGAGGCTTGGGTGCCTTTCATCTTAAGGATTCTTCATATAGTCCAGTTTACTTAATGATTTGCTCAGCATACAGATTGAATAGGTATGGAGAAAGGATACAACCCTAAGACATAGCTTTTCTGATATTAAGCCATGCAGTGTTCCCTTGTTCTGCCCAGTCAATTACTTTTTGATCTATGTATAAACTAATCTGGAACCCAGGTGGGGAGTATTCTGAAGCAGTCTGACTCTACAGAGGATTTTGTTGTTTGGGTTTTTTTGTTCGTTTGTTTTTTTCTCTACAGAGGTTTTGATTTCTGGTTCTGGTGAGACTCTGGTGCATTGTTTATTGGTCATTTGTCTGTGAGTTGATTGTATTCAGCTGCCTATACAAAAGGTATTTATTCACCGATAAGGGTCTGAAATCCAGTTAGGGAGTATTGTGAATCAGTCTCACCCTACAGAGGTTTTGATTTCTGATTCTGGGGAGACTTTGGAGCATTGTTTACTGGGCATTGGCTGTGAGTTGATTGTATTCAGCCTCCTGTTTTTAAAAAGACATTTATTCACCAGTAAGGGTCTGGAACTCAGGTGAGAAGTATTCTGAAGCAATATGACTCTACAGAGGTTTTGATTTAGTGGCCATTGGCTGTGAGTTAATTATATTCAGCCTCTTATTTAAAGAGGCATTTATTCTTTCATTCATAGGGTCACTATGAGAGGCTTACAACTCAAGGACGCATAAGAACAATAACAACAACAACATAGAGAGAACTCTGTTGGTCTAGTGGATAGAAAGTTATGCTACCAAGTCATAGGTGGGTGATTTTATTCTGTGGCACTCAGGTCTGCTTTTAATTGTTTTGGTCAAACATTCTTCTAAGTGGTGTAGCACTAGTCTGTCCATTTGCTGTACAGAGGTAACTCGTGGTTGCTGTGATGCTGAACATTGTGACACTGATGTGTCAAATGCTATAATGATTAGCCATGGTGGGCAGTGTTTGGTAGAACTTCCCAATATTAAAACAAGCTTGGAAGCAGGAGTGGCATCCAATTCCCAAATAGCTTGCCTCCAGAAACTCTATGAAGCTGGAGAAATGATCAAAGTTATACAATTGTTCAGGTCTTTCGTTCACAGGGTCGCTTTGAATTGTCTATGACTTGATGGCACTTAACAACAACATAGACTAAATGGAGAGACACCAATATAAAAGGAAGAAATACTGAAGTAAGAGAGTTATTTTATGTGCATGTGATATAGTGCTATTGTTCAATACTTTCCACATTTTGTTAGGTCACCGTTTAGGGGAATAAGAGCATTCATGGCTGTCTTTCAGTCAGTTGGCCAGGTAGCTGTCTTCCATATTTCTTTGCACAGATTGGTGAACATATCCTGGGCTGCATCTGTTTTGTGAAACATGTCAGCTAATATATCATCAATTTCTGAGGCCTTATTTTTGCCAATGCCTTCAGTGCAGCTTGAACTTCTTCATTAACATTGGTCCTTGATCATATTAAACTTCCTGAAATGGTTCAGTGTCGACAAATTCTTTTTAGTAGAGTGACTTTCTGTATTCCTTCTATCTTTTTTTGATGCTTCCTGCATTATTCTACATTTGGTGCAGAGCATCTCTCAATATTTCTAGTCAAGGCTTGAATTTGTTCTGTCAGCTTGAGAATTGCGAAGGATATTTTTCCCTTTTGGTTTTGTAACTCTAGCTCTTTGTACATTTGATTATAATTGTTTTGTCTTCTTGAGTTGTCCTCTGAAGTCTTCTGTTCATCTCTCTTCAGTGTTACTTCCCTTTGTAGGGGCTTCTTTACATTTTAGTTCAAGTTTCACAATCTCTTCTGATACTCATTTTGGTCTTTACTGCCTTTGTTATGACTTTTTGCTTTGTATTGCATGACATCCTTGATGTCATCTCAGAACTCATCTTGTTTTCAGTAATTAGTGTTCAATGCATCAAATCTATTCTTGAGAGAAATTTTAAATTCAAATGTGATAAACTCTACTTCATAGTTTGGCTCTCATGAATCTGTTTCGATTTTACTTACTTTCTATTTGACTTATATATAAGAACTTATGGTCTGTTTCACATTCAGTTTCTGGTTTCTTTTTACTGCTGATACTATGCTAAGGAGTTTTGACAGCATAGAGTATATAATGTTGCACTGGTCACCAAACAAAAAGTTAGCAGTTCTACTCCACCAGCTTCTTCAATGTAGAAATATAAGTAATTTCCTCTCATTAAAATTTATAGCCTCAAAAAAATTTAGTGTCAGAAATCTGATGGTGAGTCACTATGTGTCAGAATTGACTTGAGGGCAGTTGGGAGTAGGGGCCTCTGTCCTAGAGGTCTGGTATATCACCAGGTAAACACTCTTGTCTCAAAATAGCTCATTTTACAATAGAAATCTGAGGTCCGGAGGTAGGAAGGAACCTGCCCAAGGCTGCACAGCTTGCAATGAATGGTGCCAAGATGCAAGCCCGATTCTATCTGGCATCCTAGCTCTGCTGTAAAATCCCAGGTCTCTCTGAAGAGCATTTCCAATGAAACTACTCAGAAAGAAGAGACTTGACATTTTCAAGGATCCACAGCATTCACAGACACCTTCAGTTCAGAGACAACACCTGCCAGGGAATGAAAAGGCCAGAGTAAGGGGTGGGAGCAGGAGAACGTGGAGTAGAGCAGTAACACAATTTCAGGAAAGCACAGATAGTGGAGCTGCAGCCCTGTCAGCCTGGCTGGAGTAGGCCCCTCCCCTGCACCCCAGGAGCCTCCTCCTCCAGGCTACACTCTCAGCAGGAGGACAGACACAAAGAAGAGCCCACTGCAAAATGCAGTTCTAAATCATCATCATTCTCTAAGCCTGGAGCTGCTGCTTTTGCCTCTGCACCTTCAGTAACTCAGTGCCTATGTCGCTCTGATCCTGAGTCCCCAGGGGGTAGACAGAGCCCCATCAGCCGGGAAGGAGTTGTTTACGTACATCTAAAGTTCTTCCTGGAAAATGAGCAGGAGGTGCCCAGTGAAGGTGCATGGAAAATTCTAGGACAGTCAGGAGGGACGAAAGATCAGACAAGGCCAGGGTGGATGTACAGACCTGGCAGAGGGGACTGAGGATGAAGGTGACCTAGCAGTTGGTGTGACACAGTGGGGGCCTGATGTGGTGTGGCTGGACAAGGTCTCCAGTTGAGGCATCATCAGTGGGGGTAGCTGTGACTTAAGGTTGAGCCACCGGGATAATTTCTTTCTCTTTACTGCAACATGAAAAGGACATTATAACTAGTAAAGTGGAGGATAAACAAAACCCAAGGAAATCTTCAATGCTATAGCTAGATACAATAACTGCAACAATGCATTTAAACAAATCAATGGTTCTGACATGGGACTAGGCAATGGTTCATTCTGCTGTATACATGGAGCCTCAGTGAATAGGAGCTGACAGGCTCTCAACCAACAAAAACAACATGGTAGAGTTAAGTGTTAACTTTGTGCCATGACCTCCATGGTGTGATTTCATTTTCACAAAAGTGTATCTATTATGCTTTAAGGGAGCTCTGGTGGCTAAATTGTAAGGAGTTAAGGCTGAAAGAAATAGTCAACATACAATAGATTGCAAAAAAGAACAAGCAAATCTATCTTGGAAGAAGTGTAGCCATGGCAATCCTTATATGCAAAAATGGTGAGCTATGCCTCATATATTTTGGGCTTGTTGTCATGAGGAGGATGGTGGGGATAGAGTAGAAATTCAGGACCATGGTGTATTCATAGCAAGGCTTTTCTTTCCATGGAGGAAAAGGTCTAGAGTTTGAACCCCATTGGCACCATCCTTGGGTGTATTAGTTAAACCCACTTCTCATTCATGGTGGTTGTTGATGCTGTTATGTGCCATCGAGTTGCTTGCGACTCATAGCGACCTTATGTACAACAGCCCTAAACTCTGCTCTGTCATGTGCCAATCACACTGTCTCTGACACTCTCATGCCGATTACCCCAGTCTTTCTATCTTTCACTTTTTCTATAAAATGCTGGTCTGTCTGATAGTTCTCTAAATCTGAATGAACATTCAGATTAAGACAGACTAGGAAGAAGGAGTGGCCATCCACTTCTGAAATAGCAGGTCTCTGAAAACCCTATGTACTAATTCATGGTGTGGTTGTTGTTGTTATGTGCCATCGAGTCGTTTGCGACTCATAGCGACCCGATGTACAACAGTCCTAAACCCCGCTCTATCCTGTGCCAATCGCATTGCCTCTGACACATCCATCCCGATGACCCCAGTCATTGAATCAATCCACCTCATAGAGGGTCTTCCCCTCCTGCACTGTCCCTGTACTCTACCCAGCATGATGTCCCTCTCCAAAGACCTGTCTCTCCTTACAAAATGTCCAAAGTATGTCAGATGAAGCCCCAGAATCTTTGCCTCCAAGGAGTAGCCTGATTTAACCCTCTCTAGGATGAATCTGTTTGTTTTCTTGGCAGTCCATGGTACATTCAATACTCTTCTCCAGCACCACAGCTCAAAGGCGTCAATTTTCCTTCTGTCCTCCCTAGTCATTGTCCAATTCTCTGATGCTTAACAAGTGATTGCAAAGACCATGGCCTGTATCAGGCGCACCTTCGTCTCCAAAGAGACACGTTGCTCTTGAGTACTTTAGAGAGGTCCCTAACCGCAGACTTTCCCATCGCAATACGTTTTTTTATTTCCTGGCTACTGGTGCCAAGAGTGTTGACTGTGGAGCCGAGAAAACTGAAGCTGTGAACACTCTCAATCTCTTTGCCATCCATCCTGATGCTGCCAATTGGTCCAGTGGTGAGAATCTTTCTCTTCTTGACATTGAGCCTCAGTCCATACTGAAGGCTGCAGTCCTTGACCCTCTGCAGTAAGTGCATGAGGTCCTCCTCAGTTTCAGCTAGCAAGGTTGTGTCATCTGCATAAGGCAGATTGTTGATAGATCTTCCACCAATCCTGATGCCACGCATCTCCTCATAGAGCCCAGCCTCTCAGATAATCTGCTCTGCATACAGGTTGAAAAGGTATGGAGATAAGACACATCCCTGGTGCACACCCTTCCCAATTTTGAACCAGACAGTGTTGCCCTGCTCTGTTCTGACGACTGCCTCTTGGTCCAAGTATAGGTTTCGCATTAGCACGATTAAACGTTCTGGGATTCCCATTCTTCTCAGAGTCAGCAACAGTTTGTTATGATCCACGCAGTCAAATGCCTTTGCATAATCAAGGAAACACAGATAGACATTCTTCTGGTATTCTCTGTTTTCAGCTAAGATCCATCTAACATCGGCTACAATATCCCTAGTACCATGACCCCTTCTAAACCCAGCCTGGACTTCCGGCAGTTCTCTGCTGATGTACTGTTCCAGTTGTTTTTGGATAATCTTCAGTAGAATCTTGCTTGCATGTGAAATCAGTGCTATTGTTCTGTAGTTTCCACACTCTGTTGGGTCACCCTTCTTTGGAATGGGAACAATTATATATCTCTTCCAGTCAGTTGGCCAAGTGGTTGTTCTCCAGATTTCTTGGCACAGCTTGGTGAGCACATCCAGGGCACATTCATGGTACACATAGAAAATGACAGAGTTTGTAATAGTGAGGAAAACAGGTGAGTATGCACACTGACAGGAACTTTGGCTGTATCTAATGATTAGGGCAACTCACATTCCAATCATCAGTGTTTATTTGCAACTGTTCCTCCTTCTTTGTGAGTCTCAGGCTCAGGCTCCAGTGCCATTTCTGCTTGGCTAATCTAAGTGGGCTCTGCTATATATAGTGTTTTTCAATGCCTGTTATTTTGGAAGTGGATGGCCAGTCCTTCTCCCTAGTCTGTCTTAATTTAGGTGCTCAGCTTTACAGCATTATTTGACAGACAAAGCATTTTACCCAAAAGGGCTGATGAGAATATGCAGAATATACTGTCGGTCCTGGGGGCCCACCCTTCTGGTGCATATGTTGTGTCCCTGTCATTGCTCTGCCCTGCCAGCATCCAGCTCAATTCCCTCTCCTTGCTCCTCCAGCATTTCTCATCCACTGCTCTCATGCAAGTCTGGTTTGATGGCTAAGGCCTCTGGAAGAGAACTTCCAGATGTGCAGGGTGGGTTTAGAAGAGGCTGTAGCACTAGGGACATCGTTGACTATTCAACGATATTTGACTGTGTGAATCACCACAAATTATGGCTAACTTTGAGAAGAATGTCAGTCCTAGAACACGTGATTGTGCTTATGTGGAACCTATACTTGGACCAGGAGGCAGCTGTCAGAAAAAAGCAAAGAAACATTGCATGGTTAAAAATCAGGAAAAAAATACACCAGGGATGCTTTCTATCTCCATACCTTTTCAATCTGTAGGCAGAACAGATCATCCAGGAGGCTGGACTTTATGAAGAGGAAGGTGACATCTGGATTGGAGGAAGACTCATCAACAACCTCCGATATGCAGATAACACAAGCTTGCTTGATGAAATTGAGGACCTCAATTGAGGTAGCATTGTCTGCAGAAGATCAAGGACTGCAGCCTTCAATATGGACTGAAGCTCAACGTCAAGAAAACAAAGATTCTTACCATGGGGTCAATTGGCAGCACCATGATAGACAGAGAAGAGATTGTGATTGTTAACAACTTCAATTTGCTTGCCTCCACAACAAATATTCTTGGTACCAGCAGCCAAGAAATAAAAAGACAAATTACATTGAGAAAATCTGATGTCAGGAACCTGTCAAGAGTATTGAAAAACAATGATGTCGCTCCAGAGACTAAGGTACACCAGATCCAGGCCATGGTCTTCAGAATTCCCTGCTATGCATCAGAGAGCTAGACAATGACTAAGGATGTTAGAAGAAGAATTGATTTCTTTGAACTGTAATGCTGGAGAAGAGTATTGAACATACCATGATGTGCTAAGGGAACAAACAGTTTTGTCCTGGAGAGGGTAAAAGCTGGTTGCTCCTTGGATACTAGGATTTTGAAGCTCCGTCTCACATTGTTATGGTATGTTGCCAGGAGCGACCAGTCCTTGGAGAAGTACATCATGCTTAGAAAGGTGGAGGGAGTTGAAGAGAGGTAGACATCCAGGTTAGATGGATTGATTCAGTGAGTGGGATAATGGAGGGAAGTGTGTCAGAGATGATGAAATTGAATCAGATAGAACAGGGTTCAGAGCTGTTGTACACAGGGCCTCAATGAGTTGCAAACAACTTGACAGCATGTAACAACAAACAAAACAACCAGATCATGAGCTCTGGACTATACACCTATCTCTGGTGAGTCTAATGGATTCTGGGGCCCAATCAGTTTCAGGTTGCCTGACAAGGTTACATTTTCACATTTTGTCAAACAGAAGCAGATACCCAACTACTAAACCATAAAGGGGGTGAGGGGAGGGAGAGAGAAAAGGGGAGGGAGTGAGTGAGGGGGAAAGACCAGAAGGAGGGAGGGAGAGAGTGGGAGAGAGAGAAGAGGGATTATTATATAGCGATGAGCACATAATATGTGCTCTGAAAGGAGCACATTATATGCATGATCTTACTTGACTTGTATAATAATCTCATTGGTTCTAGGTTTTTGTCCCTATAGTTGTGTGCATTTCAGAACATCATATAAATGGAAGTATATAGTAAACAGCTATGTGGTTGGAATCCACCAAGAACTCTGAAGAACAAGGAAGGAAAATATCTTCCTGTGTGATTTACTCTTTTAAAAGCATGCCAGACTCCATGGTATGTAAAAACAATACAGTAAATAACTTTTGTGTGTAACTTTTTGCATGTAGTACAATTGATTTGAGATTCTCCCATATAGCTGCGTGTATATTAATCTCTCATTTGACCCTCCTTTGAGCTTTTAGAGGTTGAAAATTATGTGGGGGGACATTGCCCAGCTTTCTCCAGTGGAGCCACTGGTTGGTGGGTTTGAATTGCCTGTCTTTGTGTTGGCAATGCAACTCTTTTCTCACTAGGCCACCAGAGCGCCCTTTGAAAAACCTTTAGAGTTATTTTACTCACTTGAGTAAACATCTAAGAACAGCATGGCTGGGACCTACTTATGGAAAATTGCCTAACTATTATATTGCATCCCCACCAGCAAAGCATGAAAGATCTAGTTGCTTCTCATATTTATCATCAATTTTGGTCGCTGAATTTCAATTTTAAGCTTTATGTTTTGTCTTATTCAAATATGTGTGTTATTATTGTTAGGATTATCGGGTTGACTCTGACTTCATAACCACAGATTGAAATAGCTGTCTAGTAGCATATAATTCAATCTGTGGTTGTTAAAGTTGACTCAGTTGTTCCTAAAACCACCACAGCTACTGGAATAGGTATGAACTAATACATAATTGTGCTTTGGTGACCAAGTGGATAAGGAGTGGTGCAGCCGATTCACAGACAGATAGAATGTACCAGACACTCTGTGGGAGAAAGATGGACAATCTCCTCTTGTGAGATTTACTACCTCTACAAACCTTCTAGAACATCAGTTATGAGTTGGTTCTGACTCAAAGGCATATAACAACAACAACAACAGTATATAATTACAGCTCTAACTTTCATTTCTCTAATGACTAATGGTGTTGCCCTTATTTTCAGGTATACAGCTGCCAAATATACATCTTCTTTGATGAAATGTTTGCTCAAATATTATTTTGCTTATTTTTTGGATTGTCTATCTTTTTACTGAGCTTTGCGAGTTCTTCATATGCTCTGGTTGTTGCTGTTGTTGGTATGTGCCATCGAGACACTTGTGATATATAGCAACCCTCTTCACAATAGCTCTGAATCCTGTCCTATTCTGAGCCAATCTTACTGTCTCTGACACACCTACTGCCATTATCCCAATTAATGTGTCAATCTGTCTCATCCGGGGTCTTACTCTTTAAAAAACAAAACAAAACCAAAAAAACCCTGTTTTATTTACAAATACATTGTTTTTCACACAAGATCTTTCCCCTTTCCTGCACTGCCATGCCCCCATCAAACTGTACAACCCTATGATCTCCCCATCCTTACCCCTCTGCTTCCACCCTTCTCTCCCTTGGATCCTTATATTCATTCTACAATAATGGTTTTATACAATATTTGTCCTTATGGGACTGAGTTAATTCACTTAGCATAATGCTTTCCATAAGTACAAATAAGGTAGTAATTTACAAAATCATTGCTCCTGTGTGCTACATAATTTCTCAACCCATTCGATTGTGGCTGGACATCTGGGCTGTTTCCATATTCTTGCGATGGTGAATAACACGGCTATGAACTTTGGTGTACAAGTCTCTGTTTGTGCCTCAGTTCTAATTTTCTTGGGGTATATTCCAAGCAGTAAAATAGCTGGGCCACATGAAATTTCTATGTTCAGCTTTCTGAGGAAGTGCCAAACTGCCTTTCAGAGTAGTTGTACCATCTTACAAT
The DNA here is from genome assembly GCF_000299155.1 of Elephantulus edwardii. NCBI lineage: Eukaryota > Metazoa > Chordata > Mammalia > Macroscelidea > Macroscelididae > Elephantulus > Elephantulus edwardii. The sequence continues at coordinate 15,381,339 of NW_006399783.1, forward strand.
CCCACCAACAATGTCTAAGAGTTCCTATCTCGCCATATCCTCTCCAACATTTATTACTTACTGTCCTGTTAAACTTTGCCACTGTTAACTGGAGTGAGATAGTGAGTGAGATTGTATGACGGGTTGTCCTCCAATCCTGATGTCACATTTCTCCTCATAAAGTCCAACCCCCTGAATGATCTGTTCTGCATATAGATTGAACAGATATGGAGACAGGATACATATCTGACACACTCCATTCCTAATTTTGAATCATGTAATGCTTCCTTGCTCTGTTCTGAAAACTGTTTCCTGATCCAGGTGTAGGTTTTGCATGAGCACAATCAGGTGTTCTGGGATTTCCATTCTTCTCAAGGTTAGCCACAATTTGTTGTGATCCACACAATTAAATGCCTTTGCATAGTCAATGAAACTCAGATAGACATTCCTCTGGTACTCTCTGTTGTCAGCTAAGAACCATCTGACATTGGCAATAATGTCTCTGGTGGCATGCCCTCTTCTAAACCAAACTTATATTTCTGGCAGTTCTCTGTTGATGAACTGTTCCAGTCGTTTTTGGATAATCCTCAGCAGGATTTTGCTTGTGTGTGATATAAGTGTGATTATTTGATAATTTCTGCACTCTACAGGATCCCATTTTATTGGAATGGAAATAAATATACATCTCTTCCAGTTTGTCAGGTAGTTGTCCTCCAGGTTTCTTGGCACCAATTGGTGAGTGCATCCAGGGTGGCATCTGTTTGTTAAAATATGTCAGTTGGTATTCTATCATTTCCTGGCCTCTTGTTTTTTGCCATTTCCTTCAGAGCAGCTGAAACTTCCTCCTTTATCACCATTGCCTCTTAATCATATGTTGTTTGAGGAAATTTTTCTGTGTCAGCCAATTTTCTTTGAAACAGTGACTCTATGTTCTACTTCCATCTGTTTTAATGCTTCCTAGGTCATTCAATATTCTACCCATGTTGTTGTAGTTGATTGCTGTCTAGTTGAGCACGACTCACAGCGACCCTGAGAACAAAAGGCCTGAACCCTTTCTGTAACTATCGACATTTATCCAAGTTCATAGAGTTTCCAGAGGCGTGTTGTTTAGGAAGTGGATGCCACTCCTGCTTCCATGACATCCTTAAATATTGAAACTTGAGGCTTGAACATGATTTGCAAATATATTCTCTTAGTCTATGATTTTTTTCTTTTTACTTTTCAAATAGTGCCCTTCAAAAAACAGTAGTGTGTGCATTCAAATGATATTATATTGCCCAACTCGTTAACATTTAATAGCACATTAACATCTATTGCCTGATATCCTTTGTGTCAATATATTCATATGTTGTGCTAGGTGTTTTAAACACACAATGTACTGCTATTCTTGACTTAGTTTTTGTTTGTTGTACTTGAAAATAAGAAAAAAAATTATTTATGTTTATTTTCTGACTTTTACCGATGTATGTGCACATTATTCTACTTGATGTTCCCTGTATTTCTTCTGGAATCCATAGCTTGGTAAATGCCATTATTTCTGAAAAGTCCTCAGGTAACATTTCTTCACATATTTCTTTTGCCTCTTTTGAGATGCTCTCTTCTTCTAAGATTTATGATTATGTTGGGCTGTTGCTATTATAGTACAGTACTTGGATATTCTACTTTGTTTTCCCTAGGTTGTTTTTTCTCCACTTAGTGTTTTAATATGTGTAATTCTATTGATCTGTTATCAAGTTTGCTGATACATTCCTTGGCTGTTTTGAGTATATGGCGAATTAAATAAATGCCTACAAATGGCATTCTTCAACTGATTATGTATGCTATCACCTTTTATTCCTAGAACCTTTTACATATTATCTATAGTGGTTTTTGTTTCAAGGAGTACTTCATCATCAGTGTCATTTCTGGATCTGATTTTCTTTATTGCTTTAACTCTTGAGAGTATATTGTTTTACTTTGTATGTCTTTTGCTTACTGTTTTTGTGGTGGTTGAAAATGATATTCTTTTTCTCCTTTCTGTCCTTTAGTATGAGAGGTTGGGTCAGTATTATTTGAAGCTTAGCTGAATTTGGGATTTGCTGTTGAGATGGTTATCCTCAGTACAGAATATTCCTCTAGCATTACCTCATGTGCTTTGGTTGGCCTAAATTTGTCAGAGAGTTTTAGTGGATGTCTGCTTCACTCTCAGCATTAGTTCTTTTGTTTGTGTTGAGCTCTGAAGGGAGTCTTTCTTCACAGTCTTGTGCCTCTATCAATGGTTAACCATTGCTACTTTTTATTTAATTCAAATTAGCTGCTGACAGTGTGGCATTTTCTATTGTAATTAACTTTAGGCTTAGGCAGGCCCTGTGTCTTAGAGAAGGAGCTTTCGCAATGGTCCTGTCCCATCTCTAACTCAAGCTGTATACTCTGACTGACTCACTGTATATTCTTGTCACTCCTCTTGGGCTAGAGGGTTTATTTTTTTTTGTTTCTCTGTGTCCTCCCTGCCCCCTCCCCTACACCCCAAGAAACAACGGAGGTTCCCCAGGGACCTAAGGGTGTCAGTATTTGATCATTTATCCAATGCTGTGTTTGCTCTGCATAGGAGGTAGGAGGAAGCTCTGTTAACTAGTTTATGGGAAATTGTGCTATTTACACAACGATGGCACCTCTCTGGTAGTTCAAATCCACCCCTGACTCTGATAGAATGGATGGTTATCTTCCTATTGTGATTTATAGCCTTTAGAACCATTGGAGGATTAGCTGTGAATTGGTTTGAACTTGATAGCAATGAGTTTTTAGTATTTTGAGGGAAGGTAGGAGAATCACACTGACCCAAATGGATCACTTAGTGCCTCTGTTCCTTTTCTCTGCATTTGACTTCACCTCTCTGAGAAATTCAAGGAAAGGGTTTTTTTGTTGCTTCCTCCCCGCCCCCCAAGAACATTTGTTATTCTCTTGCAAAGGTGAAATTAATTTTCTTTCTAGATTTTTGCAATCAAGCTAAAGCCTCAAACCAAACCAGAACCAAACCTACTACCAACGTTTTGCTTCCCCGCCACCATCATATTGATTCCAATTCATAGGCCCTTCTGTGAGATTTCTGAAAGTAAACCTTTATGAGAGAAAACTGCCCATTTTTCTGCTTTGGAGAGACTGATGGTTTAGAATTGTTGGCCTGTTGGCTAACAGTCCTGACTTGTATCACACACTGCACCACTTCAGGTCCACTATCATCCATTCAGTGAAATATAAATTCAGATATTATATTCTTCAGTTCTGTGTTGGAGCATATATATTGTGTGTTCTATTTCTCTGTTAGCATTTCCTATCTTTTTATCCATTGCTACCATATTTTCCTTTATCTCGTTTTGCTGAATTATAATAACTGTTTCAAAGTCTTACTTATCATTCTAACACCAGACTCAATAGAGCCAATATTTACACTGTTGTTTGTATTTTCCCTTGAAAATGAGTCCTGTTTTTCTGGTTCTTCATACATTGGGTAGTTTTAACTTTTACTCTGATCCTTTGATTAATATGCTCTGGTAATTCTGAATTTCTATTTTATTTCCCCCCACCCCCCAAAAGGCTGTTAGTTTGAGTTTGTTGTTGTTGGTTATATGCCATCGAGGTGCTTGTGACTCATAGCAATCCTATGTACAATAACACTGAAACCTGCTCTATCCTGTGTCAACCTTATTGTCCCTGACACACCTACCCTCATTACCCCAATCATTAAACAATCCATTTCACTGAGGATATTCCTCTCCTATGCTGTTCCTCCACCCTTTTCAGGCATAATTTCCCTCTCCAAGGGCTGGTTCCTCCTTGCAACATGTCCAAAGTATGGCAGACAAAGCCTCAGAATCCTTGCCTCCAGGGAGCAGCCTGGTTTCACCCTCTCTAGGATGAATCTGTTTGTTTTCTTGGCAGTTCAGGTATATTCAATACTCTTCTCCAGCACCACAGCTCAAAGGCTTTGATTCTCCTTCTGTCATCCCTAGTTATTGTCCAGCTTTCTGACACATAGCAAATAATTGCAAAGACTATGGCCTGGATGAAGTGTATCTTAATCTCCAGGCTGACATCATTGTTCTTCAGTACTCTGGAGAGGTCCCTGACAGAAGACTTTCCCCTGTGCAGTTTATATTTTGATTTCCCAGGTGCTGGTACCAAGAGTGGTGATTGTGGAACCAAGTAAACTGAAGCTGTGAACAATCTCAATCTCTTCACCATCTATCATAATGCTGCCAGTCGGCCCAGTGGTGAGAATGTTTGTTTGCTTGACACTGAGCCTCAATCCATATGGAAGGCTGCAGTCTTTGACGCTCTGCAGCAAGCTCTTCAGTTCCTGCTCAGCTTTAGCAAGCAGAGTTGAGTTTAGCAGACAATTACTTAGGCTCCAATTTTAATCTCTGGTTTGCTTGTTGATGGATGAGATCTCAATTTTTAGTTTGGTTTTTGCACTTTGCTTTTGAATCCATCCCAGGAATGCATGGCTAGCCAGATTTTTGGACTGAGTTTACATACAGAGCAGCGGGCTTCCCTTTTCCAGCTCATCCGTTTCCAAGAACCCCTTCTCACTTGCCAAGGGCTGTGGTCACCCTAGCCTCAGTTCTCCTGTTCTTTAGGACAGTAAGAGAGTGACAGAGCAGCAGTTGGCTCAGTTACGCTAAGACTACAACCTGCCCTCAGGCTGAAGCTGCAAAGACAGGAAGAACCCGCCCTACACCAGTCCCTTTGTGACTGCTCACCACAACCTGGCTGCTTTTGCTCACTCTGCGGAGTCTTGAGCGTAGTTGCCTTTTCGTGTATTCTAACACAAGTTTATAGATGTTATTTGCAAGAGGATTTAACCGTTAGAAGTGAACTCATCCTCCTGGAGGAAGAATTCTGAGCTAAATTTTCAAGAAAAAGTTGTTCTCCTCCCAGAAATAGTAGAAAAGGGCATCCCAGGCAAAAGGATGCGCAGTACAAAGGCAGGAAGGTGAAAGCAATGTGATAAGCTCAGGTCTCCTTTAAATAAATATACATGAGAAAAGAGTTGCAAACAGATACAGTGACAGTTTTTAAGCATCCCTACAGCCTTGGTTTTTTCCCCCTGGAGAGAAGAATTGAGATATTGAGTGTTTAAAATTCCTCTTTCTGAATATAGATCCAACCCTACTGCTCACACATGCTCTTACACACAGACCCTCAGCTAGGAGCCCTGAAGTCTAAAGACACATTTTGGGTCACACCGTCCGGAAGTTTATTTCTGGCATCCAGATGTTGTCAAAAGGGATAGATCATCCCCTGCCTCTTTCAAATTCCTCACATATTTCTATGACACGTATACAGACATGTATCTAGAAAGAGATTGATGACAACCTCAGTGTCAATGTCTGAAATGCGTCCCTCTTTGGACCCCTCCAGCCTGCCTCTTTTTCTTTCTGCCAAAATGACGTCTGAAATGCGTCCCTCTTTGGGCCCCTCCAGCCTGCCTCTTTTTCTTTCTGCCAAAATGACATTGAAGCAAAGCCAGCTCTGCAGTTGGCGGAAACTCAAATGGGATCAAAGTCCACCTCACTTCATTCCTAGTGATACTGGGCAGTTGACGCTCTAGTTCACACCTCTGTCAGAAAAAGAAATTGTGCCAGGCTGATTAGACTTGAGGAAGGGACCGTGCTTAAGTACCAACGTGAATACGGTGTGCAGCAATTTTATAGTTTCTTGGGAGAGACGACTGCTGTTCATGGAGCAGCAATAAAGCGTAGGCTGGAGCTTGTTGTTAGAACATGGAAACAAGAATCAAAAACCAAGGAGGCAGAAGCAAAGGTTAAAAAGCGAAGATAGGTTTATTAGCAAGTTATATCCCCAGAACTCAAACAAACTACAGAGGAGAGGCTGTGTGCGGGTGAGGTGAGGCTCTATCTATGACCTCCCTTCTCTGGGTGCACCTCAGGGCTGGAATGTGGGCCAATGAGATGATGCCATGGAGAGTTCAAAGTTTTGTGGGTGGTTCTCATTCTGGTTCCTGCTTTCTAACGTTACTCATGCGCCTTGAGTGTCCACCGCTTCAGACATCACTCATGTACCCAGGGCACTAAGTTCATGTATGTCATCTTTTTTTTCACTCTGCTATAACTTTTACCTCCCCTATATCATTGGTTCTAATCCTCACAAGTGGAGCTCTGCTGGCCTAGTGGCAAGAAGCTGCGCTGCAACCCTAGATGCAGCAGTTCGAGGCCTACAGCCGCTCAGCGGGAGAAGAACGGGCAGTCTCTTCCCGTGCAATTAACTGCCTCTGAAAACCCGCTGGAGGGGCAGCTATGGTACACAACAACAATCCACACAGTAGGAACTTCACAAAAGGGTCTTCAAAGGTGAAAAGCAGATATTTGAAAACAAAACCAGTTTTATTTTATCTTAGTTGAAATACTTTCAGAAAGGCAATGATTTTGAAAAGGCAAACAAAAAAGTGACTTTCTGTTCATATAAAGAAAAGATAAAGGAAGAAGTAAACCTAGATGGCAGTTTTTACTACACACACCTCTCTCTCTCTGTTGTATTTTGGAAAGAGATAAATAACAGTAGAGTTGCAAAGAATGAGTATGATGTTTTATTTATAGACTTATTGGCTGATTTGCTTCTAACAGGTTTACTAGGAAATGAAATGTTCCTCTGTGAGTGTGTGTGTGTGTGTGTGTGTGTGTGTGTTCAAGGAAGCTGTTATCACTTTTGAATTCTTCCCATAGCAGCTGACTCTAAGGCTTCAGAGATCAGGCCATGAGCTCTGCTCTGGCCCCCTCTTCATGGTGGTGCCAGCTATGAGCCTTAGTCCACAGGGCAGGACACACTGACCTGTCTCTCCAAGGAAGGGAGCTGCCATAGAGGCTGCACCATCTTGGAGCCGCTTACTCTACGGGCACTACAAGGGTGAGCATCGGGGAGATGAGCTACCCAAGTTTGTGCTGATGTCTCTTGGACCTGTCATGTTTTTGGACATCTGAGTCTGTGGGCTGAGGGTTTAGCACAAATTAAGGGGAAAGCCTTGGACTGTACATGTTCTGCTGCTCACAGTAAAGTCAGAGGTTCAAGTGCACACAGAAGTGTCTCAAAAGAAAGGACTGGTGGTCTAATTCTGCAAAGGTAGCCACTGAAAATCTTAGAGAACACAATTCTACTCTGACACACATGGGGTCACTGTGAGTTGAAAGTGATTTGACAGCAAATGGAGCCGCTTTTTGGCTGTTCAAGAGCTCTCTGCAAAGCACTCCAAGAACTATGTATCTCATTCAGCAAAACCCAATATTTGTCAAAAGCCTACCAGGCCCTTCCATAGTTGGACTCCTGACCACCCCCTGGGTCTCTTCTCTTGCATAGCTGCTAAGCACACTTCTACTTGAGGACGTTTGCACATGCTGCTCTTGCTGGCTGGACCAGGCATCTTATTTCCACATTACCTTCTGTCCCATGTTAGGCCCTCAGACAAGACCTCTCTGACCACTCTTTTTCTTTGTACCACTTTGTCTACCACAGACATGTCTTCACCCGATATTTTGGTTATTGTGCATCTCGCCTGTAAGAGTGTCTATTCTGTAAGGATAGACTTTGGTTTGTTCAACGTTGTATCTATGAGTATCATGTTATTTATTGCACTGTCAGTGTAAGGCCCATAGTTTGAATCCACCAGCTGCTCCAGTGGAGGAGCCTTAAATACCTGCAGCTGTGGAAACCTGATGGAAGGTCGCTAGGAGTTGGTATCAGCTCAGAGGCAGTAGGTTTGTTTTTCAGTATATCCACTAGGAGTTCTGGTGGTCCAGATTAAACTGAAACATCAGTGATTCTGCCCTACCAGCTGCTTTGGGGGTTTGGGGGAACGTAGCAGCAATCTGCTGCCATAAGGATTTATACCTTTGGGAGTCAGTAGGATTGTTCTAATATCCTATAGGGTCACTATGAGTTGAAATTGATTGAGGAGTAATGTTAGGTTTTGTTTTCATTTTCAGTACTTTGAACACTGCCAGGCATATGACTATTGTCTGCTGTTGGACCAATACCTATTTAAAGTGACTTTGTAAGATAGAGTAGAACTGCCCTCTTTAGGGTTTCTGACTCTGTTAATTTTTATGGGAGCAGATCAACATGTCTTTTCTTCTGCAGAGTAGCTGATAGGTTTGAACCACGAACTTCTTGGTTAGCCACCAAGCACTTAACAATTTTCCCACCAGGCCTCCTTGTTGGTTTGTTGTTGTTGTTGTTATTTTATTGAGTCACCTGTGATTCATAGTGATCCTATGTACATACAACTCTAAAGCCTGCCCTGTCCTGAGCCAGTCTCCCTGACTTCAAAACATCTGCTACCCCCATTGCCCCAGTTACTATAGCAATCCATCTCATCCAGGGTCTTCCTCTCCTGCGCTGTCCCTCCATGCTTCTGAGTATAATGTCGTTTTCCAAGGATTGGTCCCCTCCACCCACCATGTGCCCAAAGTATGTGAGATGGAATTTCTGAATCCTAGCTTCCAAAGAGAAACTTGGTTTTGCCCTCTCCAAAACAGACCTATTTGTTTTCTTGGTGGTCATTGGTATGTTGAGGACTCTTTTCCAGCACCACAATGCAAAAACATTGATTCTTCTTCTGAATCCTTAGTCATTGTCCAGCTCTCTGATGCATAGCAAGTAATTGCAAAGACCATGCCTAAATTAGGCACACCTTAGTTTCTGGACTGGGATTGTTGTTTCTCAATATTCTGGAGAGGTCCCTGATGACAGATTTTCCCAATGTAATTCATCTTTTGATTTGCTGACTGCTGGTGCCAAGAGTGTTGATTGTGCTGCCAAGCAAACTAAAACTGTTAACAACCTCAATTGCTTTTTCCATCTATCATGGTGCTGCCAATTGGCCCAATGGGGAGAATCTTTGTCTTCTTAATGAAAAGCTTCAATTAATATTGAAGACTACAGTTCTTGACCTTCTGCAACAAGCGCTTCAGATCCTCCTCACTTTCAGCAAGCTAGTGTCAGCTGTATAACATAGGTTGTTGATGAGTCTTCCTCCAATCCCGATGCTGCATTCCTCCTCATATAGTCCAGCCTCTCAAATGATCTGTTCTGCATATAGATTGAAAAGGTATGAACACCGGACACATCCCTGACATACACTTTTCCTGATTTTGAACCATGTATTGTTTCCTTGCTCTGTTCTAAGGACTGCTTCATGCTCTGAACATAGAATTTGCTTGAACACAATCAAGTGTTGGGGATTCTCATTCTCCTCAAGGTCAGCCACAATTTGTTGTAATCCACACAGTCAAATGACTCTGCATGGTCAATGAAACACAGATAGACATTCCTCGGGTACTCTTTGCTTTCTGTCAAGATCCATCTTACAAGATCCATTAGTGTCATGACCGCTTCTAAGCCAGCTTCTATTTCTAGTAGCTCTCTTTCAATGTACTGTTCCAGTCATTTCTGGATGATTTTCAGCAGGATTTTGCTTGTGTGTGATTATTAGTGATACTGATCACCATTTTTTTGAGTGGGAACATGATCTTTTACAATCAGTTGGCCAGGTAGTTATCCTCCAGATTTCTTGACACAACCTGGTGAACACATCAAGGGCAATAACATCTGTTTGTTGAAATATATCAGTTGGTATTCCATCAATTCCTGGGGCCTTATTTTTTGCCAAGTCCTTCAGAGCAGCCTGGACTTCTTCCTTCATCCCCGTTCACTCTTGTCATACATTGTTTCTTGAAATTCTCCTAGGTCAGGCAATTCTTTTTGATACAGTGACTCTGTATACTCCTCTCATCTTCTTTTTAAATTTTATACTGCTTTGCATACAAAGTTCAGAAGGTTCGTATTCACTGTTTTTTAGTGCTTCCTGAATCATTCAATATTCTGCCCATAGCATCCTCGAGTATTGCAACTTGCGGCTTGAATTTGTACTTTAGTTTCTTCAGCTGAATGCCAGGCAAGTCTGGCCCTTTTGATTTTCTGACTTCAACTCCTTGTGCAGTTCATTGTAATATTGTGCTCTATTTTCTTGAGTTGCCTTTGATATATTTTTTTCAGCTCCTTAACTTCCTGATTTCTTTCCTTTGCTTGGGCATCTCAGCTCTCAAGTGCAATATTCAGACTCTTCTCACATCCATTTTAGTCTTCTTCCTCCATCTTTGTCACAACCTTTTGCATTCTTCGTGGATGATATTCTTGATATTTTCCCACAGCTCATCTGGTCTTCATTTCTCGAACTTATTTCTGAGTTGGTTTTTAGATTCAGGGGGAACAGACTCAAGATAAAATTTTGATTCCTTTGGATTTGATTTGACCTTCTTTAGCTTTAATTTGAACTTGCATGTGAATAGTTGATATTCTGTTCTGCAATCAGTACCTGCCCTAGTTTTCACTGCTGATAGTGAACTTCTTGAACTATTCCTTCCACAGATGTAATTGATCTGATTCTGGTGCATACCATCTAGTGTGAAGGCTGCATTTATGTTTCTTATAAAAGGTATTTGCAATGAGTAAATCATTGATTGTGCAGAATTCTTTCCTTCTATTCCAAGCCTCATTTCTGTCACCAAGTCCATGTTTCTGATGACTGATCCTTCTTCCTGATTCCCAACTTTTGCATTCTAGTCATCCATTATTATTAATGCATCTTTGTTGCATGTTTGATTGATTTCTGACTGCAAAATTTGGTAGACATTATCTATTTCCTCTTCTTTGACTCTGGTTGTTGGCATATAAATTTGAATGAGAGTAGTATTAACTGATCTTCCTTGTGTGTGCCTGGATATCGTCCTGTCACTCACAACATTGTATCTCAAGATGAATCTAAAAATGGCCTTTTTAACAATGAAAGTGACCCAGTATTTTCCTTATCTTTTATCTCTGGTGTAGTATATCATGTGATCATCAGATTAAAAATGTCCCATGCCAATCCATTTCATTACATCAATACCTAATATGTCAATATGTGTGTGTGTTTCATTTCTTTCTTCGTGATGTCCAAATTTCTTACACTCTTCCTTCTCACATTTCATGTTCCAATCATTAGTTGCTGCTTACAAATGTTCCTCCTCCTTTGTGTTTCCAAATTTGAGAGCTCTGCCTCAGTTGCCATATCTGTTTGTCTACTCTAAGTGTGTTCTATTGTACATAGGGGTTTTGAATACCTGTTATATTTTGGGAGTGGAGGACCAATTCTTCTTCCTTTGGATGCTTATTTTTAGAACCATATCTGCCAGACAAGCATTTTACCAAAAGGAGTGGATGAATGATACTTCCCTGTAAAGAAATGACCAATATGTTCAGTATTGAATGTACTGAATGTACACCTCCCACAGCTGTGTTGTCTTCTCCCTTCCCTTTCCCTGTTCCATCAGCATTCCTTGCACTACCACCTATGCTGTCCAGCACCTCCCTCCCCCAGCCACCCCTTGATAAGATGGCTTAGGCCACAAGCCACTTATGTGATGTCTTGTACTTTGCACTGCTGCTGGTTTCTCATGTTTATCTCATGTTTAGGAGGATTTAAGTCCAAATCCCATGTACCACATACAGGTAAACATGGTTAAAAAAAAAACCCCAACCCAAACACAACAAACAACAAAAGACAGACGCAAATTCTCAATCTCATTGTCCTCCAGTCAGGACCAACTCAGAGCTAACCATTCAGTGGGTTTTCAGAGATTGTAAATTGCATAGGAGGACTGGAAATTGCATGCAGCTCTCCCTTGGAGCAGCTGGTGGGTTTGAACCATGTGCCTTTAGGTTATAGCAACCTAACTCTCTACCCACTAGCCCAACATGGCAGATATTTTTTAAAAAAAATTGTTGACTGAATAAAATTAATGGATTAGGTGTGCTGTTAGCAAATGTCTTCATTGCTCTAAATCTAATTCCTCATCTTTAAAATGTGAATAGTGATATCTATCTTGCAAGGTGTTGTGAGAGAATATTTTATGTAGACTGTGGAAAGTGTCATTTAACTTCATTGGCATCATGATAATGGCTTCTTCTTTATGAATGTGTATAGGTATAGATATAGATATAGGCATAGACATAGACAGAGACAGAGACAGAGACAGAGATAGAGATATACCAGGTACTGCCACATAAATTGTCCCTCAAAGTATTATATATTCAAAATCTTGCCATTTATAGATAAATTTGACCTTTGACCCAGAAAACAACAGCACCTAATAAACCCTAAAACCAAACCAACACTGCTGTTGAAACAATTTTGACTCATAACAACACTAGAGGAGAGAGCAGAACTGTCCTTAGAGTTTGTGAGGTTATAAATCCCTGGGTCTCCACAAGAAAAAGACGGATACAATTACAAAATGGGTAAGAGACAAGGAAATACCTTTCACAGGTGAAGATATTCAAATGGCCAACAGACACATGAAGAAATGCTCCAAATCATTGGCAATAAGAGAGATGCAA
>NW_006399783.1:15394466-15397271 GCF_000299155.1 Elephantulus edwardii
CTTCCACTAAGCAGTAACTAGTAGGTTTGAACTGTAAATTCTTCAGTTAGCCACCTAGCACTTTAACTGTTGGGCCACCAGGATGCCCATGAGTAATTTTTCCGAGACTGAATGACTAAATAAATGGATGCAGTGTAATTGTGTTATAAAGATTAGACATCACAGGTTGGGATGAACCCAACTGGAATTTTCCTCTTGTTAGTTTTTCTTTCCTTCTTCTTCTTTTTTTTTTTGACAAGTAGATTCTATCCCTTGAGCTAACTGGTATTTAAAGCTGACATCCTGATTATTAACTTCATCAGAATGTGGCTGACTGTGTGGGTGGTGAAGCCCTGGAGAAAAGAAAATGAGAGGAACAACAAGCAGAGAACAGAAAGGGAGAGGCGTGGAGAGGCACTTTGCCCTTCTCTGCTGCCACTGCCCTTGTCAGGCCCTGGTGCAGTCAGGCCTGGGTGACTGCGATGTCCTAATCCACAAGTGCACAGGTGAAGGCCACAGTACAGACTGACTGAATGGCATAGGATAGGACCTTAGAAAGACCGCTGGATAAACCCCAGAAACCAAAGCTAAATTCCAGTTGCATCCTGTACAGTAAACTCAAAAAAGTCCATTCATGTCCCAGCTCCTGACCCTGTTCTCCCTTTTGTTGCTGTTGTTAGGTGCCATCAAGTCAAGTATGACCTATAGGAACTCTATGAACAATAGATAGGAACCCTGTCCTATCCTGTGCCATCTTCATCATCTCTAACATACTTGAGCCCATTGCTGCAGTCATTGTATCAGTCCACCTGGTTGAGGGTCTTCCTCTCCTTCACCAATCTTCCAACTTTCTAAGCTTAATGTCCCTTTCCATCTCTAAGACATATGGATTTATTCTTTTGGTAGTGCATGGGATGTTAAGTACTCTTTTCCAACATCACAGCTGAAAGGCATCAGTTCTTTTCTGTCATCCTTATTCATTGTTCAGCTCTCAGCAGCATAACAAAGAACTGAAAAGACCATGGTGCACCTTAGTTCTCAAAATGATATCACTACCCCTCAATAATTTGGAGAAGTTCCTAACTACAGCCTTTCCCACTGTAATACATCTCCTGATAGCTTGATTGCTAGTACAAAGAGTATTAATTGGATCCAAGCAAAATGAGTTGTTGATAGTTTCAATCTTTTCTCCACATATCATGATGTTTCTTATTGGTACAATGGTGAAAATTTTTGTTTCCTTGACTTTGGCATGCATTCCATATTGAAGACTGTTTTCTTTGATCATCTGTAGGATATGCTTCAAGTCCTCACATTCAATAAGCAAGGTTATGACATCTGCATAACAGGTTATTGATGAATCTTCCTCCAATTGTAATGACATTCTTCTTCAGAGTCCAGCTTCTTGAATGATTTGCTCAGCATACAGATTGAACAGGTATAGAGAAAAGCTACATCCCTGATGCACACCTTCCCTGATTTTTTCTCTATGCAATTTTTATTTTTCTTTAATACTGCTTTATTTACAAAGTTCAAAAACTTTGTTTTTCATTCTGTATCTTTCCCATTTCCTTCACTCTCCCTTCGCTCATCCAATTGTATGACCTTATGATTAAAACCTCTCCCCCTACCCTTCCTCACCCCTCTGCTTCCACCCCGCCCCCCCCTTGGATCCTTATACTCATTCTACAGTAATGGTTTTATACAATATTTGTCCTTATGGAACTGAGTTAATTCACTCAGCATAATGCATTCCAGCCAATCCCAAGTTAGGTAGTAATTTGCAAAATCATTGCTCCTGCATGCTGTGTAGTATTCCATTGTGTGAGTGTACCATAATTTCTCAATCCAGTTGATTGTGGTCAGGCATATGGGCTGTTTTCATGTCTGTGCAATAGTGAATAACGCTGCTATGAACATTGGTGCATAAGTCTCCCTTTGTGCCATAGTTCTCATTTTCTCAGGATGTATTCCAAGTAGTGGAATAGCTGGGTCATATTTGAGTGGCCAACAGACACATGAAGGAATGCTCAAAATCACTGGTGGTAAGATAGATGCAAATCAAAACCACAATGAGATACCATCTCACACCAGTAGCGTGTTCAAAATTGAACAGGACAGCAAGTAGTAAATGTTGGAGAGCATGTGGAGAGATAGGAACTTTTATACATTGTCGGTGGGTTTGTAAAATGGTACAACCACTCGGGAAGGCAGTTTGGTGCTTCCTCAAAAAGCTGAACCTTTCCTGGTTTTAAGCCATGTAGTATTCTCTTGCTCTCAATGCACAACAGCTTCTTGGTGTAGGTGTAGGTTTCACTTGAGCACAGTTCCGTACTCTGGAATGCCCAGTCCTCTCACTGTCAGCCATAATTTGTTACAATTCACACAGTCACATGCCTTTGCATAGTAAATTAAGTACAAATAGACACTTTTCTGGTATTTGCTTTAATCCAGGAAGCATTTGACTTCACACTATCTCACGGCTACTTCTAAATCCAGCTGAGCATCTGGCAGCTCTCTATGTACTGTTTCAACAGTTTTAAAATAATGTTCAGCAGTATTTTGCTTGCAGATGACATTAACGATATTGTTCAATAATCTTCACATTTGGCTAGATCACTTTTCTAGAGAATTGAAACAAATATGGATCTCTCTAATCAGTTGGCTAGGCAGTTGTCCTCCAAATTTCCTAGCAGACTGGTTAGCATGTCCAGGGCTGCTTCTGTCATTTGAAACATGTCAGTTGTTATTCTGTTGGTTCCTGGGGTCTTATTTTTCTTCAATGAGTGCAGCTTGAACTTCTTTCTTCATTGTCATTGGCTCTTG
>NW_006399783.1:15397811-15399966 GCF_000299155.1 Elephantulus edwardii
CCATGGCAATATGCCTTTTAATTTCCTGGCTACTGGTGCCAAGAGTGTTGACTGATCATATGGTACTTCTTAAATATTTCAGTATCACTAATTATTTTTGGTACAGTGATTCTGTGTATTCTTTCCATCTTTTGATGCTTCCTGGACCATTCAAGATTTTGAATAATCAGACTCAAAATTTTGATGGCCACAGCATCTCTTGGTATTGCAACTTGAGGCTTGAATTTGTTCAGTTCTTTCTCCTTGAGAAATGCTGAGCAAGTTCTTCCCTTTTTATTCTCTAGTTCCAGTTCTCTGCACATTCCATTGTAATGCTTTATTTATATTCTCAAGCTGTACTTTCAAATCTTCTCTTCAACTCTTTGATTCAGTATCTCCTCTCTTTGTTTTGGCTCCTTGATGCTCCAGTGCAATTTTCAGAGTCTCTTCTGACACCCATAAGAACCAAAATATGACCTTGATTCTATCCCACTTGAATTGAAGCCTGGAACCTTAATGATGGTATATCAGATGAGCTGTGAAATTATATCATGGATATCATCCATAGAGAGCAAAATGTCATTACAAAAACAGAGGAGAAAGAAAAACCCAAAATGGATGTCAGAATTCTTCCTGTGTTGTTGTTATGTACCATTGTTTTTCTTGAGATTCATAGCAACAGCTATGGGTACAACAGCCCTAAACTCTGCTTTATCCTGCACCAATCATTGTCTCTGACATTCCTACTTAGTCATTGAATCAATCCATCTCATCAAAGGTCTTCCTCTCTTGCGCAGTTCCTTCATTCTCCCAAGCATGACATCCCTCTCCAAGGACTGGTCCCTTCTTGTGAAATGTCCAAAATATGTCAGACAATGCTTCAGAATACTTGCCTTGCAAGGAGCAGCCTGGTTTCACCCTGTCTAGCACAAACCTTTTTGTTCTCCTAGCAGTTCATGGTATATTCAATACTCTTCCCCAGCACCACAGCTCAAAGGCATCAATTCTCCTTCTTTCATCCCTAGTTCATTGTTAACTTTCTGATGCATAGCAAGTAATTGCAAAGACTATGGCCTGGATCAGGTGCACCTTAGTCTCCAGAATGACATCGCTGTTAATCAGTACTTTGGAGAGGTCTCTGACAACAGTCTTTCCCAATGCAATTCATCTTTTGATTTCCTGGCTACTGGAGTCAAGTGTGTTTGTTGATTGTGAAGATAAGCAAACTGAAGCTGTTAGCAATCTCAGTCTTTTCACCATCTATCATGATGCTGCCAATCAGCCCAGTGGTGAGAATCTTTGTTTTATTGATGATGAGCACCAATCCATGTTTAAGACTGCAGTTCTTGACCTTCTACATCAAGCTCTTCAGAACCTCCTCAGTTTCAGCAAGCTTCCTGTGCAGGGAGTAATAAACAGTACCAAGCCCTCCAGTGGATTCAGAGGCTAATCTTTGTTGAATTTATCGGATTCTAAATGTTAATGGAAACAGATTGACTCATCTTTACCCCAGGGAATGGCTAGTGGATTGGAACCAGTGGCCTTTAGAATAGCAAGCGAAATGCATTTTACCAGGAGGGCTCCTTACTGAATGGTACAGTGAACTTGAAAAGGAAGTAACTGTTATGTATGGGGTGATGACCATGTGCTGAACAATGAAGAGGAAGTTTGCACCAACATTCAGAAGCTCTTGGATGGTACTAACTGTTAAATACTTTTCTACTAATCAAAAGAAATAGTGATTTGAATTCATTCAGAAATATCTTGGAAGAAAAAAGCTAACGATTTATTTCTGAAAGATCTGCCCTGAGCAGATAACTCTGGGGACAAGTTCTACTGTGACACGCACAGGGTCATCATTGGTGGGGGTGGACTTGATTTCAATTGTTTTTTATTTTAATCCATATTCACAGTAAGATGATGAGGTAGAGATGGCCAGTTAACCTTACTGATGAGAAGACTGAGGAAGTTCAGCAGAGGGTCTTTTGACATCTCATACAGCTGTATGCATGGCCTGGCTTGCTTTCTGACAATGAAAAGGAAGGAAGGTGACTCCATTAGGGCCCAGAGGTGAACTTCTTGTCTGGATTATGAGGGAGAATCTATGGAGAAGAGGTAATAGCTCCCTAAAAGCATTCGCAGCTCACCTCCTTCATTCAATGTGATGTTATAAATA
>NW_006399783.1:15401300-15446665 GCF_000299155.1 Elephantulus edwardii
TAGTGGGGCAATGGGTAAGGAATTGGCTGCTAACTTAAAAAAAAAAAAGTAGGCAATTTCTTCAGTTTGAACCCATCAGTGGCTCCAGGGTAGAAAGGACATGCAAATCTGCTCCAGTAAAAATGTAAAACCCAAGTCAAACCCACTACCATCAAGTCCTGACTCAGAGTAACCTTCCATTGTGTTTTCCAAGTTGTAAAGTGTTTCTGGGAGGAAACTGCTCACTTTTCTCTCTGGATTGACTGGTGGATAGGAACTGATGACCTCTCCTGATTGACAACCTGACACAAAACACATCACACCGCTAGCACTCTTCTCTATAATGATTACAGTCTTGGGAACCCTATGGTGTAGTTCTCTGCAATATAGGCTCTCTAAGAATTAAAAAATAGTCTGGGAAGCATATGTCAAAGCAACAATGGATGGTGAAGGGTCTCTGCCTAGGCACATTCTGGGAAAGGGCATGGGGCTCTGGTGACACAGGATTTTGGTGGCCTGGTCCATGGAGAGTTGTGTAGCTAACTCAAAAGAAGTACCTCTCAGGCCTTTTGAATCCACCAGTGCTTCTTTGGGAGAAAGATGGACCATCTCCTCCCACGGGATTCACAGCTTCCAACAACCTACCAGAGTCTGCTATGTATTGGTTCCAATTTGAAGGTCATAAGATAAAGAAGCAGCATATGACAATCATCAACCTTTTGTTAATCTTCACAAGGTCATGTGAGAGAAATAATTTTATCCCAATTCTACAAATGAGGAAACCGGTGTCTGGGAGGTTCAGTGACTTGCACATAAATGCATAACAGAGAAGGGCTGAGATTCAAACCCTTATCTGTGGGGTTCCAGACCACTAAGCCAGGTGTCTTTTATTCTGCCTCTCATCCTTCTTATTAAGGTGGGTTCATTTTGTTTTCCTTCTAGAAAAAAGGTCCCCATTTAGTCTGTTGAGGGTAAAATGATTGATAACCATAATTACAATTTTGTGCGAGTAGCTATTAAAAAACACAAAACTGATGTGTAAAAATAAATTGACATCATAATTCTGAAAAACATTATAATACGGTGCAAGGAGAGTTTCCGTGTTCTTTTGTCCACACTACAGATACAACCCGAGAAGCCTGATACTTTTGAAAGCGCTGACAATTAAGTTCTTATAATTGCACATGCTATTTTTTCTCAGAGATAGATTTAAAAAAAAAAAGGTTTCTTAGGTTGAGGAAGAGTTTTTCACCAATTGTCAGAAATGATTATTTTAACTGGACTGGGAAAAGTGTGGAATGTGAAAACATGCCTTCAGGGGCTGGATAGAGAACATTAAGTGTCTGGTCAATGACTTCGCATCTAGAAGATTTTTTTCGCTTTTGATGACTCTATAACTGAAACTCAAAAAGGCTTAGGCAAGACTTAATTTTAGATTGGATTTCACTGAATACAGCTGATGCTAAAGGCAATTTGATTTTTAACGGCTGTAGTGCACTGGGCTATGACCTGGTACTGGTACCCTCAGCAGCCCCCTGCCCTCTTCAGGAACAGACTGAGCTCCCAGAACTTCATGGTGAATAACCCTCCCCCACTCATAGCTCTTGTGTGGAAAGCAGGGACCCTAGAACTTGGGGAAAATCAACAAAAGAAACCACTGACTAGAATTGATTCCATCTTAGAGTGAACGTAAGTGTTTCAGAGTAGAGCCACGTTAAATAGGGTCTTCAGTGTCTGTGATCTTTTCTGTAAGTGGATCACCAGGCCTTTCTTCCTAACCTCCAGTGGATGGATTGAAACTATGAATCCTGAAGTTAGCAGTTGTTCACTTAGCCATTTGAACTGCCCCTTTGTACTAACTACCCTGGGCTTTGACAACCAAGTTATCAAATTCTTCTGCTGCTGTAGGTGTCCCGGACAAGAGAGCTGCCTTCTTGATGAGATTTCCCATCTGCATAATGGGCACAGTTGTATTGTTAGGTGTGTTAGAACTATGGAGCTGCTCTCCCTCCCTTTCCCCAGAACAGCCACAGGAATGATCAAAGCAGCAGTTGCAACCCTATTTATCTCTGGTGGAGCTACAAAACTATTTCACCTTCCTTTCCCAGGTCTCCTCATCTGCTTCTTTATTTTGTGCCAAGCAGCTGCCAACATTCTAACTCCCCAGTTTCCTTGTAAAAAAATATCCAACTGCACTGTAACTTTAAGTAGCTGCTGGTTTATACTTTGAAGTCAGCCAGGCAGTTTCTCCTCAATCCAGGCAGTTTCTCCTCAATGAACTGTCTTTGTTGGCCTGAACTGGGCTCTGTCCTTCCTTTACAACCTTACAAGGTGCTTTTGAGACAGCTCCAACTCGTTGCAACCCTATGTAGAGCAGTACAAAACAGAACAGACCAGACCAGACCAGACAGAATATTGCCCAGCACTGCACCATTTGCACAGTTGTTGATGTGCATTAAAACTCTACACAACTCACCACCAGCACTCTCTAAAAACTATTTTTGATGTCATGTATATTTTGGATGCTTTCTAACCTAGGGGACTCATCTCCCAGCTGCAGTCTGTTGTTATGCCCATGGTTTCACTGACTGGTTTATAGGATGCTCTGACGTTGTCTTCTTTACAGACTTTTGCTACTGTCTGTTGACACACCACTAGTTGATTCAAATCCACTAGTGACTGCACAGGAGGTATTTTCTTCCTGTGTGAATTAGTGATGACTCCATAGAGAGTTTTTCTTTCAATTCTAGAACAGATCACCAGGCCTTTCTCCTACTCTGTCTTTGTTCTTAGTCTGGAAATTTGGAATCTGTCCACCGTGATCACCTCACTGGTGTTTGAAAAACTAGCAGATAGTTTCTGGTACCACAGAAATAAGCGGGAAAGCAACTCTCCGCAAATTGACAGCTAGGTGGTGGGTGGACACATTCAGTTCTTATTCAGTATGGTTATGGTGAGAATTAAAAACACCCTAATAGGGCCAGATAGAGTAAGTGCTCAGAAGTATTAGCTTCTGTTGTCATTATTACTGTTTGAAGTGGTTTATGTAATGACAGTAACATGTCTTAAGCCATTAAGTAAAACACTTGTAAGTTGTTCTAAATCCCTCTGGGATTCCAACATCCCGCTTTCTTGCCTGAGAGCGAGGTGCACTCCTTGCTTTCCCCGTTCAGTCCTCTAATCTGGAAGCCTCTCCTGAGCTGCTTCATTTTCTCATCTTCTCTAATCCAACATCTCTATGCTACAGATGCTTTAAGAGGTTGAGTGACTCATCAGTATCTCCTCTCCTGGCAACAGTCTCAGGGCAGGAGGCATACTTATCCTTTCAAGAAAGTATATGTGCGAAACACAGCAAGCAGAGCCTGTGTCAGGGCCTGTCTCAGGCTAGGAAGGTGGCAGCCTACCATTTTCACCAGCAAATGTTAATTCATGAGCTCTTGTTCTCAGCACTGATTCACTGTCTGTATCATGTTCTCCTTGGGCCCCTGTCACCCTGCTGCTGTGTCTGGGCTCCCTTGTTTTTCCTGCACCCTTCTCTTGGCTGTGCCCAGCTTCTCCATGTCCAATTGCTGATGTTCTCCTTATGCCTTTAGAGTGACCAGCCATCCTGCTCTGCCTGAGATTAAGAGGTCATGGGGTGCAGGACCCATTCTTCTTTCCTCTTTTCCTAGTGTGATGTTGACACTCATTCTTGACCCTGCATTTGTGAAGCACTTTCATTCCCCCCCCAACCTCATCTCTTCTTACTCCTCATGGTTGTTCTTTTGTTATGTGCTGTTAAGTCACCTGTGACTCACAGTGACCCTATGTATAACCGTTCTGAAGCCTGCCCTGTCCTGAGCCAGTCTCACTGACTCTGACACACCTACCCCCATTGCCCCAGTTACTGTATCAATCCATCTCATCCGGGGTCTTCCTCTCCTGCACTGTTCCACTGCCCTTCCAAACATGATGTCCTTCTCCAAGGACTGGTCCCTCCTGGCCATGTGCCCAAAGTATGTGAGACGGAGATTCAAAGTAGCACCCAACTCCATCCATCCTCAAGACAGGCAAGGGGTACCTGAACTGTGCAAATGGTTAATCTGCTTGGCTGTCAGCTAAAAGGTTGGAAGTTAGAGTCTACTCAGAGGCATCTTGCACCCTTTTGCCCTCACTTCCCCCCTATGTGGAGAGAACTGGCACTACTTCCGTGATGTAGAGACAGAAGGTGAGATGCAAAGACTTAGAAGGTAAAGATGCTCAGCCCAGGCCATTCAGCAGGTGACTTGTAAAACTGGATTCGAATCTCATATAGCTCCCTGCACATTTTCATCCTCTTAACTTTGCATCTTGTCCCCTCACTATCGAGAATGTCTCAGTTTCCATCAAGTTGATTCCAACTTTTGGCAGCCCCTGGATGCCACAGTAGAACTGTGCTCTACGGGGTCTTCAAAGGCTGGTGTTTCAGAAATATATTGCTAGGCCTTTGCTGAGATTCCTCTGGTTGGACTTGAACCTACAACCAACAACAAACTCAATGGAATAGGGCAGGCATAAAAACATTTGTGAGTGGACCACAAAGAAGCTAAAACAGTCTTTCCTTAGCATGTTGTACTCATTTTCATCTGTACAGGAGGCCAGGTGATGAAATGTGTTATGTGTTAGGCTGCTAACTGAAAGGTCAGTGGTTCAATTGTATCAGCTGCTGTGCAGGAGAACAATGAGACAATTTCTTCCTGTAAAGAGTTACAGCCTTCGCAACACAATGGAGGGTCTCCATAAGTCAGGCCCAACTTGATGGCAGTAGGATTTGGATTTTATGTATTATGGTTGCATGAGATATTGATTGTAATTGCTCTTAATGATTTACTTAATGCTTGGCAATGAAATTTCAAAAAACGTTTTTCCCTTGATAATTACAAACCTGACACAGTATTAAATGCTTCCCTTACATAATTTAAAAATTGATTTCTTTGTCTTTAATTCACCACCCTAAATAGAAGGTGGGTGTAATAGTGTCAGTTACATTGCTGTTGCATGCTGTGGATTCAACTACAGCTATGGACCACAGATCTGAATCTTGTTTATCCCATCTCATCCTCACAAACTCTGTATGTTCAAGCCCATTATTACAGTCACGGTGTCAATCCATCTCATGGAGGGTCTTCCTCTCTTTCAATGACTCTCTAACTTTCCCAGCATGATATCTCTCCAAGGACACGTTTAGTGCCAATTCTTACAAACAGCTTCTGAGAGCCTAAGCCCTTTTCCATGCAGCAGAGTTGGTAGTAGCAGGCAGTGCTTGACTTTGGTTCCCAGGTTTTCTGATTAAAACTACCTTGAGTGAGCATTTCTACTGTTATTAGTTGCTGTTCAGTGTCCTCTTACTCATGGTGACCAGACGAGGTCCAGACTGAAATGTTGTCTTGTTGTGTGCCATCTTAATGATCACTGATATGTTTGAGTCCACCACATTGTTACGTTTATGACCAGCATGCTTGTGACTAGCCTAATGGGCTTGAGCATGACAAAGATCTTGAGGACGGTGCAGCACAGGGTGAGGTTCAGATCTTTAATTCTTAGGGTCACTCTGAGTCATAGTTGATTAGACAATACCTAACAACAGCAACATTTGGAGTCTAATGTTGTGACTTAACACTCTTGGTATCAGCAGCCAGGAAATTAAAAGGCAAATTGCATTGGCAAAACTTGTTGTCAGAGACCTCTCCAAGGTACTGAAGAGCAACGATGTCAGTCTGGAGACTAAGGTGTGCCTGATCCAGGGTATGGTCTTTGCAATGATTCAGAGAGCTAGACAATGATTAGGCATGGTAGAAGGAGAATTGATGCTTTTGAGTTGTGGTGCTGGAGAAGAGTATTGAATATACCATGGACTGCTAGGAGAACAAACAGGTTTGTCCTAGAGAGGGTAAAACCAGGCTGCTCCTTGTAGGCAAAGGATTCTGAAGTTGGTTTGTTGGTTTTTTTTTTTTTAGATTATACGGCAGCACCTTTTTTTTTTCTTTTTTTAATACCAGAATATTTATTGCAGAACTAAGCACTGAAATTCTTAGGATGAACTGGATGCTGTAATAGCTGCCCTCTTGAGCTCAGGTGTTGGTCCTTCACAGTCCATGCCTGAATCTGTGGTATTCAGTCTTTTGGTGCCTCGATTCTGAAGTTTGTCTGACATACTTTGGACATGTTGCAAGGTGGGATCAATTCTTGGAGAGGGACATCATCCTTCGGAGGGTGGAGGGACAACACAAGAGAGGAAGACCCTCGATGAGATGGATTGACTCATTGACTGGGGTAATGAATGTAGGTGTGTCAGAAACAATAAAGTTGGCAAAGGATATAGCAGAGTTTAGGGCTGTTGTACATAGGTTCTTTGTAAGTTGCAAGTGACTTGACAACTCAGAACAACAACAAATGTTGTGGCTACTGTGTAAATCTGTTTATTGAGGGATTCTTTTTAATTTTTATTTATTTATTTATTTACTTATTTATTTTTGTTTTGGTGTTCTTCTATTTTATTAAACACAGCAATTTACTTCAACTCACCCAAAATGCTGTCCAATCCATTTATTAGTAGAATTCACTGTTGTGGCTCTTAAAACAATCCATCTCACTGAGAGTCTCTTGTGTCCTCACTCACTGACTCTCTACTTCCCCAAACAAAATGTCCTCCTTCAGCAACTGGTCCAAAGTGAGTGTCCCACCTACTAGGGTTATTGTGTGATGTAGAAGAAAAAAAAAACAACTAGCAAAATTATGGAAGAAAAACATTTACTGTTGTGCTAGGTATACAGTAGGCATACAATAAATATTTTAGGGAATTTGATGACCTAACAATCTGGTTCTAATTAAGTGAGACACTGCAGTTTTCTGTTGTAACTAACACAGTTTTCAGTGGCTGATTTTCAGGAGCAGGTTCCCAGGCCTTTCTTCCTAGACCCTTGGTCTGAACGTACTGCTGAAACGCATCTACCACGGATGACCCTGTTGGTATTTGAAATACAGGCATCGTAGCTTCTCACGTCATGCTGTTTTTATTGTTAGGTGTCAATAAGTTGGAACTAAACTCATAGCTGACTTTAGCAGGCTTTGTTGTTATTGTTGTTGTGTACCACTAAACTGGAACCAGCCCATAGCTGACCATCTGGTGGGTTTTCAGAGGCAGTTAATCACATGGAAGGAGACTGCCCATCCTTCTCCTGCAGAGCAGCTGGCAGATTCGAAACGCGTGCCTTCAGGATTGCAGTGCAGATTCTTCTCAGTAGGCCACCAGAGCAGCACATTGCAAGGGAAGATTGATTGTCTATCTTTCTCCCCTCCCCACAGAGTGGCTGGTGGAGTCAAACCATATAACTTTTGGTTGGCAGCCCCTTTTCTTACCACTAAGTCACTAGACCTCTTTTCTAGTATCATGTGATGATTGTTGAGTACCGTTGAGTCAGAACCCACCCCTCGCTGACCCTCCAGTGTGTTTTCAGAGGCAGTTAATCACACAGGAGACTGCCCATCCTGCTTCTGTGGAGCAGCTGGTGAATTTGAATCACTTGCCTTTGGGACGGCAGCACAGCTCCTTAAGCACTAAGACACAGGAATACATAAATCACAACAGTAGGACAAACTGACAGATGGATAGTGCTACAAATATTACTTGCTGGCAAATATTTAGCTTTATGCCCTCAAATTAAACCTCTCACAAGGCAGCAGGCATAGTTCAGATTTATTTATCATCTCTCAAACTTCTATGACTCATTCTGAACACGAAGCCCATGCTCAAAACGGACTTGTGGATTGTTATTTTCCCAAGATTATAAAACACTGTGTAAAGCAACACAGTGCATTCAAGCAGGACTTTGAAGCTGACAGACTTCACATTATATATATTTTAACCATAATAAAATATAATATGATGCATTGCTAAAGAATTAAAAAATAATTCTGTATTAAATTGTTTCCACATAAAAAAAAAATTAGCTGACCTCCAAGAGGTTTCTAGGACTGTGAATCTCTGGGGAGGAGGTTGACCATTTTTCTCCCTCAGAGTAACTGGTAGATTTGAGCCATCAGGGAGGCATGGCCTTTAGATTAGCAGCATATGTCCTATGGACTATGCTCCTAAACTCCCTATTGATTGATTAATAGTGCTAAAAAGCAAAGATACCACTTTGAAGACTAAAGTACGTCTAACCAAAGACGTTCTGTTCATGTGAAACCTATACTCAGACCAAGAAGCAGCCCTCAGAGCGAGGAAACAAAATGATTCAAAATCAGGAAAGGAGTGTGAACAGGGATGTGTCCTATCTCCATACTTTTCCAATCTGTATACAGAGCAGATCATTTGGGAGGCTGGGCTTTATAAGGAAGAATGTAACATCAGGATTGGAGGAAGACTCATCAACAACCTACGTTATGCAGATGACATAACCTTGCTTGCAGAAAGCAAGGAGGACTTGAAGCACTTTCTGCAGAAGGTCAAGGACTATGGTCTTCAATATGGATTTAAGCTCAACATCAAAAGACAAAAATTCTCACCACTGGGCCAATTGGCAGCACCATCATAGATGGAGAAGAGAGTTAACAATTTCAACTTGCTCAGCTTCACAATCAACACTCTTGGCATCAGCAGTCAAGAAATCAAAAGACGAATTGCATTGGGAAAAATCTGCTGTCAGGGACCTCTCCAGAGTACTGAGAAACAACAGTGTCAGTCTAGAGACTGAGGTCCACCTGATTCAAGCCATGGTTTTCACAACTACTTGCCATGCATCAGAGAGCTAGACAATGATTAAGGATGACAGGAGAAGAATTGATGCCTTTGAGATGTGGTGCTGGAGAAGAGTCTTGAACATACCATGGGCTACCATGAAATAATGAAGTCTGTCTTAAAGAAGACAGAAACCTATTTTCTCCTTGGAGCAAAGTTTTTGAAGCATCATCTCACATACTTGGGGCATGTGGCTTAGAGGAGCACGTCATACTTGGAAGGGTGAAGGGACAGCACCCAGACGAGATGGACTGATGCAGTAACTGGGGCAATGGGGGTTGGTCCGTTGGAGTCAGTGAGACTGGCTCAGGACAGGGCAGGCTTCAGAACTGTTGTATCTAGGGTCACTATGAGTCACAGATGACACAAAAGTTCATTACCAGAACAACAACAACCAAAGACATGTTTTCCCCCCCACTTGCTTCCTATGTGAAAGTTTGAAAATGTATAAGAAAGACTGAAAAAGATCCCCAGGGACCTAAAAAAAAGACAGGGTAATGGTGGACATAGTCCAATGGTGATTAATTTATAAAACATAATGAATAGGAAACAAGATGATACAAACTTTGTAAGCAAACGAATATAAAATTAAAAAAAAATACAGAAAAACAGAAGAAGGATTGATTCCTCTCTGAACTGTAGCATTGGTAAAGAACTCAAGAACTTGCAAAAGAACAAACACATTTGTCTTAAAGAAGTAGAGCCTGAATGTTCCTTAGAAGAAATTCTGGCATGTTATTCTGAGCATTATCAGTGGGCACCAGTCCCTGACAAAAGACACCTTTATTAGAAAGGTGGAGGGTCCGCTAAAGGAAGACCTTGAACAAGATGAATTGACACTGGGCTTAAATGCAGGAGAGTCTGTGAGGACGGTGCAGGATCTGCAGGATCGGCCAGATTTCTCCTGTTGCACACAGAACTTCTGAGTCACAGGCTGCTGGCAGGCACCTTAACAGCAACAGCAAAGTATGTATTGAAATTCTCACTCCTACAGCTGTGGATGTAATCCTCTTTTGGAAATTGGTTTCCTTTGTTATGCTAACAACACTGTATCAGTGTAGGATGTGCCCCAAACCTAATCATTTCTTAGTTATAGAAAAAGCAGATTAGACGCAGAAGCAAGCAGCAACAGGGGATGATAGGAGCCACACAAAGATTGCCAGAGAAATGAGGAACATCAGAGTTATAGAAGCTGAGACAAGGATTCTCCTTCACAACTGACAGGGGGAATCTTCTCCTAAATCTATGCCCTGGATTCAGACTTACAGCAAATATTTATTCTTTAAAACCTATAATAAATATTCTTTAAAACCTTCCCTCACTTAGAGTATTTCTGTTACAGCAGCATGAGCTAACTAAAACAGATGATAGGGTGAAAGTCCTTTCAATAGGAATTAAAACTTTAGTGTCAAAAACAAAACATTCCCTCTATTCCATCTCTAATACCAAACCAAAATAGCACCAGGTTCATTTTCCTTAGTAGGAAACTCCAGAAGGAAAAGAAACACTTATTAGTTCCTGATCTGTGCTGAGCAGCTCTGGTGGCCTACTGGCAAGAAGCCCTGCTGCAATCCACAAGGCACACAATTCAAATCCACCAGCTGCTCTGTGGGAGAAGGATGGGCAACCTCCTCTTGTGTGATTAACAGCCTCTAAAAGCCTCAATTGATGGTTGGTTCCTGTTCAATGGTACACAACAACAACAACAGACAACTTGCCCTCAGGAAGTGCAGAGGAGATATATTATTATGTCCATTTCATACATGAGGAGACTGAGACCCAGACCACAAACAGGCTGCTCTCTTTACGTCAGCCATCCTGCTTTCTCTGCTCAGGGCTCCTGTCTCCATGCAAGGGTAAATCAATTTAATGAGCTGCCGATGGGAGGTGGGACTCCACCTAGGGGCTGTGCTGGGCTGTGTCACGTGACAAAGCCCTGACTTCCTGCTGGGACTCAGACTATGGCATCTCAAGCTGGCAGACAGTCTTCTCATTAAGGCTGTTGGAAAGGCTGGATCAATTCTGGCTTTTTCTTCCAGAAATCAATGTGCTTGGTGCAGCAAAACCCTGGAAAGGTACCCATGGAGCACCAGAGCTCTACATAAAATTAGAAATTCTCCTTGAGTTTGGCTGTGGGAAGGAGATATAGGAAATCTTTAGCCTGATGAATCCCCAGCAGCCTGTGCAGAGGAATTCATGAGATCAAGTTGGCAGAAACAGCAGGCTTAGGCATCTGCTTCCCTAGAAGCTTGAACAGTGTTGCCTGCCGGATCCTGCGTGTTTTACACAGGGATTTGGGGATTACATTAACCAAGAATTGAAGCTGGAACTCAGAGGAGAGCCATGGCCCAAGGCAAATAAGATAGGCAGAGCAAGACTTGTTGAGATTCTAGAAATGTCTTCTGAGGAGAAAAAATGTGACAGGGTCTAGCTGGGAGGAGAATGGTGTTCTTCACCAGACCCTGAAAGATCAGATATCAGGAGGGAGTACACAAAAGACTCTAAGTGCAGAGTTCACGGTCTCTAGGGACAAACTGACTAGGGAGTGAGGTGGGCAGAGGAGGCTTCATCTTTGGTCAGTGTTATGACTTCAATCGTTTCCCTCTAAAAGATATGCTCAAGTCTCACGCTGGTGAATATGGCCTTGTTTAAGATTTTTCTCAAATATTAAATGATGTTAAATGAAGGAAATGTAAACTGGAGTGATGTTGCTAGTGCTCCTGAATTGGCTCCAACTCATAACGTATGTCTTCACACACAGCTGAACCAAGCCTGCCTGATCTGGTGCCATCTTCACAGTCTCTCTCAAGCCCATTGTTGCAGCCACTGTGTCAATCCATCTCATCGAGGGGCTTTCTCTCATTTACTCTCAGCTTTGTCAAGCATGATGTCCTTTTTCAGATACTGGTCCCTCTTGACATCACGCCCAAAGTATGTGAGATGAAGTCTCACCGTTATCCCTTCCAAGGAGCACTCTGGCTGCTCTCCCTCCAACTCTGATGTGTTTGTTCTTTTGTCTGTCCCTGGTGTGGTCAAAATACTTGGTCAACACCACAATCCCAAACCAACAATCTTCTTTGTTGTTGTTGTTGTTATGTGCCGTCGAGTCATTTGCGACTCATAGCAAGCCTATGTACAACAGCCCTAAATTCTGCTCTATCCTGTGCCAATTGCACTGTCTCTGACAAACCCATACCGATTACCCCAGTCACTGAATCAATCCACCTCATAGAGGGCCTTCCCCACTGTAAATTCTTCTTTAGTCTTCCTTAATCCTAATCCCTTAATTATTTTATAACAGAGAAGGACAGATAGGGAGAGGATGGAGGCAGAGGTATTTTTAGGAATCCCAAGCATTGTGAGCAACCACCAGAAATCACCATTCAGTCCACATGAAAAATTGATGCAGTATTCAGTATTCTCGTTAAATCATGAAGGCACAGTGGCTAAAAGACTTGGTTGCTAAAATGAAAGACTGGCCAATTTGAATCTACTAGTTGCCCTATTGGAGAAAGATAAGAATTTTGGAACTCCTGTAAACCAGTTCTATGTGGGAGAACTGGAGGAGAGTGTTGAACATCCCACAGACTGCCAAAAGAACAAACAATCAAATACATCTTGGAGAGGGTGCAACCAGAGTGCCTTTTGGAGGCAAAGATGATGAATATTGCAGTAGAGCACCAAAAAAGCCAAAGCAAAGGGAAGAAATCAAGAAATTAAGGTTCTGACTAGAATATTTCAAAGGGCAGAGTGGGAAGATGAAGCAAAGTATTACAATGAAATGGGCAAAGAGCTGGAATCAGAAAATCAAAATGGCTGATCTCACTCAGCATTTCTTAAGTTAAAGAAATTGAAGAATAAATTAAAGTTGTGAGTTGCAATAGTTAAGGATGCTTTGGGCAGAATATTAAATTATCCAGGAAGCATTAAAAGAAAATAGAAGGAGTATATAGAGTCATTGTACTAAAAGGAATTGGCTGACAGAGAAGAATTTCATGAAATAACGTATGAGCAAGAGCCTGTGGTAATGAAGGAAGACGTTCAAGCTGCTCTGTAAGAGGCAAAAAAGAAGACCCAAGAATTGATGACATATCAATTGACGTATTTCAACAAACAGATGCTGCCCTGGATGTGCTCACCAAGTTGTGCCAAGAAATCTGGAGGACGACCACCTGAGCAAGTGACTGGAAGAGCTCTATATTTGTTCATTTGTTCCCTTTCTAAAGAAAGAGGACCTGATAGAGTGCATTAATTGTCAAATAATATCATTAATATCACATGCAAGCAAGATTCTGCCAACAATTATAAAAAAAATGACTGGAAAAACACATCAACAGAGAACTGCCAGAAATGCAGGCTGGGTTTAGAAGAGGCCATGGTACGAGGGATATTACAGCTATTATCAGATGGATCTTGGCTGAAAGCAGAGAGTACCAGTGGAATGTCTGTTTTTCATTGACTATGCAAAGGCATTTGACTGTGTGGGTCACAATAAACTGGCTGACTCTGAGAAGGGAAATCCTAGAACATTTGACTGTACTTCTGTGAAAGCTTTACTTGGACCAGGAGGCAGTTGTCAGAAATCTGGAAAGGTGTATACCAGGGATATATCCTATCTTCATACCTTTTCAATCTATATGCAGAACATATCACACAGGAGGCTGGGCTGTATGAGGAAGGATGTGGCATCAGAATTAGAGGAAGACGCATCAACAATCTATGTTATACAGATGACACAACGCTGCTTGCTGAAAACTGAGGAGAACCTGAAGCGCTTGCTGTCAAGCGCTTTAAGGACTGCAGCCTTTAATGTGGATTGAAGCTCAACATAAAAGAAAAACAAAGATTCTCAACACAGGGCTGACTGACAGCATTATGATAGATGGTTAAAGATAGAGATTGTTAACAGTTTTAGTTTGCTTGGATCCACAATCAACACTCTTGTTACCAACAGCTTCAGAGTACTGAAGAGCAATGATGTCAGTCTGGAGACTAAGGTGCACCTAATACAGGCCATAGTCATCACAATTGCTTGCTGTTTCAGAGAGCTGGACAATAACTTTGGATGATAGAGAATTGAGGCCTTTGAGCTGTGGTGCCGGAAAAGAATGTTGAATATATCATGGACCACCAGGAGAACAAATAGGTTCATCTTAGAGAGGGTGAACTGGGCTGCTCCTTGGAGGCAAGGATTCTGAAGATTTGTCTGACATACTTTGGATATGTTGCAAGAAGGGACCAGTCCTTGGAGAGGGACATCATGCTTGGAATGGTTAGGGACAGAGAGAAAGAAAGAAAGAAAAAAACCCTCAGTAAGATGAATTGATTCAGTGACTGGGATAGTAAGGGTAGGTGTGTCAGAGATAGTAAAGTTGGCACAGGATAAAAAAAAAGTTGGCACAGGATAGAGCAGGTTTCAGGGTTATTGTTTGCTATGAGTTGCAAGTGATTTGATGGCACATAACAACAACACAACAACAATTAAATATGAAGATTTTGTAGAGGGAATTAGCATGTTCATCTTCTCAACCAGCTTTATAGTATCTGTTATGGTATCTTCCATAAATTTCTTGATGTAATTTTTGTTATATTTATTCCTAAATATATATAGTTTTACTAGATTTCTTTCTCAAAGAATTTGTAGTTCTTTCTGTTATTAATGAGATTTTCCATGTATTTTATACTTTTTAAAAGGAGAGCTATTAATTATTTTCTCTTTATTGTGTTTCCTATCTTCTGCCTTTCATGGAGCTCTGGTGGCCTACTTCCTAGGAAGTCAGAGTGCTAACTCAAAGGCTACACCTCTTTGATGGTTCAAATCCACATGCAACAGGGGAAAAAATGGAGAATTTCTGCTAATGAGATTTACAACCTCAGAAACCAAATGGGAGGCCAGATTTTAGTTGGGTTTTTACTCAGTAGCAATGAGATTTGAGTGACTCTTCTTTTACTGGTGTTTCTTATGGATTCTATCATTTTATCATCATTTTTTAGGGGGGAAATATTATTACCCAATATTTTTTTTTGTTCAAGGTTGTGTTGTTGTTATGTATGTCTGTGAGTCATAGTGTCTGTATGTGTATTAGCTTTGACCTCTTGCCTATCCTGAGCTAATCTTGTCGTCGCTGGACAGACCTAATCTCTTTGCTGTAGTCACTAAATTGATCCATGTCATTCTGGGTTTTCCTCTCCTGTGCAGTCCCTCCACCTTTCCTTCGACAAGGATTGCTCCCTCCTGGCCATGTGCCCAAAGTTATGTGAGATAGGGCCTCAAAATCTTTGCCTCCAGGGAGCAGCCTGGTTTCACCCTTTTGGGGACAGATTTGTTTGTTCTCCTGGCAGTCCACAGATTGTCCAACACTCTTCCGCACAACTCAAAGCCTCAATTCTTTTTCAATCACCGTTAGTTATTGTCCAGCTCTCTAATGCATAACCAATAATTGTGAAGATCATGGCCTGAATCAGGCACACCTTAGTCTCTAGACTGACATTGTTGCTTTTCAATACTCTAGAGAGATCTTCTTGAATGTTGGTGCCAAGAGTGTTGATTATGGAACGAAACAAGCTGAAGTTATCAACAATCTCAATCTCTTCTCCATCCATCATAAAGCTGCCAATAGGCTGAGTGGTGAAAATCTTTGTTTTCTCAATGTTAAGCTTCAATTCATATTGAAGACAATAGTTCTTTACCTTATGCAGCAAATGCCTCATGTCCTCTTCAGTTTCAGCAAGCAAGGTTGTGTCATCTCCATAACACAAGTTGTTGATGAATCTTCCTCCAATCCTGATGCCATATTCCTCCTCATAAGGTCCAGCTTCCCGAATGATCTGTTTTGCATGTAGGTTGAAAATGTATGGCGATAGGATGCATCCCTGACACACACCTTTCCTGATCCCAAACTAGGTAGTGTTTTCGTATTTTGTTCTGACTGTTGTTTCCTGATCCAGAGATAGGTTTCCCATCAGAACAATTACGTGTTCTGGGATTTCTATTCTTCTCATGTTAGTCACAATTTGTTGTGATCTTCATAGTCAAATACCTTTGCATAGCCAATGAAATACTGATAGACATTCCTCTGGTACTCTCTGTTTTGGGCCAAGATCCATCTAACGTTGGGTATAGTGTCCCTAGTGCCATGGTTTCTTCTAAGCCCAGCCTAAATTCTTTTTCCCCCACTCTTTTTTTTTCTTATTGCATTGGCTGAGATGTTTAGTATAATGTTATATAGAAATAATAGTTTTTCTAAGGAACTCTGGTGCTGTTAGCCCAAGGACATGGGGTTTGAATCCACCAGCTGCTGCACAGGAGAGAGAGGGACAATCTCCTCCGGTGTGATTTAGTGCCTCTGAAAACCTGCTGGAGGGTCAGCTAGGAGTGATTCTGACTCATGGGTACATAACAATGACAATAATAGTTTTCCAGGGATTACCCTTTCCCAATAACATATCCAATGTATGCCAGAAGTTCTACCATTCTCATTTCTAGGGAGTATTCAGGATGCACTTCTTCCATGATATTTTGTTGTTATGGTGGTGGTGGTTCTACCAGCAGAAGGGCATTCCTGGAGAAGGATGCCATGGTTGGTAAACTAGAGAATCAATAAAAAGGAGAAAGATCTTCAATGAGAGGGACACAGTGGTCGTGAAAGGATTAATATAGCAACAATTGTGAGTATGGAACAAAATTAAATGGTGTTTCATGCTTTTGTCATAGAGTTACTGTGAGTTAGAATTGACTGCACAGCACCTAAAATAAAAGTAGTAAGGGCATCATCCATAGCTTCTTCTAGCACCAAGAAGTAATGGTTTTATATTTTACAAATGCATCTGAAGTTTGTTAACCTTCAGCTATTAGATTATAACTTTATTTTGTCAAGAGGGGAATTTTAACTGTATAAAATTTTTCTAAAATATATGTTATTTTTTTATTTTGTTAGACTGGTGAATTATATGAATAGATTTTTCTGATATTGAGTATTAAAATATTCAGAACATTATCATTATTCTTTATTTATTTTCTTGCTATAAGAGTAAAAGATTACAGATCATGTTGCTTTTTCATTTAATTGCCCATACATGTTTTGTTTTGTAACAAAATTAATTCATGTCTGATAGACCTTCATATATTACCTTTCCTTTCACCTAGCTTTATGTCTATTATGCATTTATTAATTTTTACTCCCCTCTTTCACCCTGGTTATTGTTTTAGCATTATTATTTTAATATATCACTAGATTAAATTTGCTTATATTTTATTATGTTTATATGAATATGATGTACTAATTCCTCTTTCAATTTCAACATCAGGGTTCTGCTTACAGATGGAGATGAGAAATTATTGCCATCTTACTCTATGTTCTGGTACAATTTATATATCAGAGACATAATCTTTCACTGAAAATTTTTATAAACTATGTGGACTTAATTCCTTACTAACCAGAAGATCTTTGTATAACTTTTTAAGTTTTTCTAGGTTTATTGATCTACTTAAATTTTCTACTTCATCTTACATCAATTTTTATATCTTATATTTTCATAAACCGTCTTTAAATTAATTTAGTCTAGTTTTTCGTATTCATTGACATAAAGTTGTAACTTGCACTCTTTTTTTGTACCTTGTACTCTTAACCTAAAGTGATTGCTGCAGAAAGTCAAGGACTGCAACCTTTAATACGGATTGAATTTCAGTATCAGGAAAACAGAGATTCTCACCACTGGGCAAACTGGCAGCAACATGATAGATGGTGAAGAGATTGGAATTGTTGACAGCTTCAGTTTGCCTGGCTCCACAATCAGCACTCTTGGTACTAGCAGCCAGGAAATTAAGAGACAAATTGCATTGAGAAATGGTTGTTAGGGACCTCTCAGAGTACTGAAGAACAATGATATCAGGCTGGAGACTAAGGTGCACCTGATCCAGGCCATTGTTGTTTGTTTATTGGCTTCAAGTTGAGCATGATTCATAGCAACTCCATGAACAAAAGTCCCTGAAGCCCCTCTATGACCATCGACATTTATCAAAGTTCATAGAGTTTCTGGAGGCATGTTATTTAGCATGTGGATATCACTCTTGCTTCCAAACCTGTCATAATATATTATTGTTGTTATGTGTCATTAAGTCATCTGCAATGTATAGCAATACTATGTTCAGCAGCTCTGAACCCTTCCCTGTCCTGAGCCAGTCTCACCAACTCTGACATACCAACCCCCACTGCTCCAGTCACTGCATCAATTCATCTCATCCAGGGTCTCCCTCTGTGGTTCCCCCAGCATAGTGACAGCAGCACCACAGCTGAGATCAGAGTCCAGACAGGACTGAGCACCCTCTGAAAACAGAGAATTCAGCCCAGCCTCCCACCCGAGGGGATGCCGTGTCTGAGCTTTGGTCTTAGTTTAAAGATTCAGCTTACCCATTGTTATATTGGCAACACTTAAGTAAAAGTAAAATATAGTCTCTGGAGATTGAACCTTTTGAGGATGATTGGCTAAACTAAATAAGAACTATAGGGAGACTAAAAAAGGGACCTTTTTCACAGTGCCATGCTGTGAGAGGACCTCTGCCTCAGCCTTGGCTGGTTTTTAAACTTGAATAATCATATTAGCATGCCTTCTTTATATATGTAGGAATAGTATCTCACCACTGACAGCACTGATTTCAGGATACATTTTGAAATGATCTTTAAGTTGAATATCGTTCGATTCTTTTGCACAGAAGTCTGTATGATAATCTTAAGTCTGATTCAAAATGGTCAATGCCACAATAGATGTCATAAAATTCTCAAAAGCATACTACAAAATATAGAGAAGGTACAGTGATTGGAAGAAATGATGACGTAAAAGAGCTGAATGGAAGATTTCAAAGGGTAGCTTAAGAAGATAAAGCAAAGCATTATAATGAAATGTGTAAAGACCTGGAGTTAGAAAACCAGAGGGAAGCATACATTTAGCATATGCTGAAAGATTGAAAACAAATTCAAGCCTTAAGTTGCAATACTGAAGAACTCAATGGACAAAATATTGAATGATACGGGAAGACTCAAAAAATCAAAAGAATGTACAGAGTCACTGTACCGAAAAGAATTGGCTGATGCTTAATCATTTCACAAAGTAGCATATGATTAAGAACCAATGATACTGAAGGAAGATATTCAAGCTGCATTGAAGGCATTGGTTAAAAAACCAGGCTCCAAGAATTGATGGAATATTGATTGATTTGTTTATATGAATGGATGTGGTATCTAAGCCAAGAATTTTGAAAGACAGCTACCCTGCCAACTGACTGGAAGAGATCAATATTTGTGTCTATTGCCTTCAAATAAGGTAATAGAAAAGATAACAGAAATTACCAAACAATATAATTAATATCATACATACATAAAATCTTTCTGAAGATAATTTT
This sequence comes from Elephantulus edwardii, assembly GCF_000299155.1. Lineage (NCBI taxonomy): Eukaryota > Metazoa > Chordata > Mammalia > Macroscelidea > Macroscelididae > Elephantulus > Elephantulus edwardii. The sequence continues at coordinate 15,420,437 of NW_006399783.1, forward strand.
TTAAAAAGCTGCAGCAATACATCTGCAGAGAACTGCCCAAAAGTCAAGCTGGATTCAGAAAATGCCAGAAAAATGTGTATTTATGTTGTATTGACTATGCAAAAGCATTCATTTAATTATACAGATCAAAACAATTTATGGCTAATATTGAGAAGGGTAGAAGTTGTAGACCACTTAACTGTGCTCATGTGGAAACTGTATATAGACCAAGATGTAGTCATTCAAAAAGAACAATGGGATAGTACATGGTTTAAAACAAGGAAAGATATGAGTTCTGATTGCATCCTTTGTTGTTCTTGATTGCCGTCGAGTCAAGCACGACTCATAGCAAAACTATGAGTTCCTGAAGCCTTTCTATAAACTGGCGACATTTATCAAAGTTCATAGAGTTTCCAGAGGCATGTTGTTTAGGAAATGGGTGCCACTCCTGTTTCCACACTATCCACTAATTATTTGCTCAGCAAATAGTCTGAAAAATTGGACTGTATGCAAGAGAATATAGCATCAGAATTGGAGGCAAACTCAATAGTACTCTGAAAAGTTGGACTGTATGCAAGAGAATATAGCGTCAGAATTGGAGGCAAACTCAATAATAGCAAACAATGTGCAGATTTTGTAAAAACCAAAAATGTCTGCTGAAGCTTAAATGCTGTAGTTTTCAATGTGGGATACACATCAATATAAATAAAACAAAAGTTCGCACAAGTGGACCAATAAGCAACAATACCACGATGAAGAAAAGAGTGAAGCTATCAATCATTTCCTCCACAATTAACACCTGTGGTAGATGTTGTTCTTGTGAGGTGGCATCAAATCAAGTACGACACAGCCCTACGAACAGCCGACCTGAACCTTGCCCTATACTGTGCCCTCCTCACCATCTCCAGTACTCTCGAGGCCATTGCTGAAGTTACCTCACTCTGTTCTGTCAATCCATCTTGTTGGGAGTCTTCCTCTTCTTTCCTGACCCTCCATCTATCCAAGTATGATGTCCTTTTCTGAGGAAAAGCCTTACCTAGCAATATGTCTAAAGTTTGAAAGACAAAGCTTTGCCCTGTTCTCCTCCAAGAAGCACTCTGGCTGCATTTTTCCCCAGACATATTTTCTCTGACTATAAAAAGTCTGCCACAGACAGGCAATGGCATAGGATTGGGTAAAATTTAGTTCACAGGGTCACTATCACTAAGAATCACTTGGTGGTACTTGACAATAGTATTAATGTCCCACTAGATCCCCCCCTCCTTGCCCAGGTAGTTTAAGCATCGGTTTGTTTACCAACGGTTGGCAGTTATAACCTACCACAGACCCACTAGAGAAAACGGAGATAAACGGGTCCTATAAAGATTTAGAACCTCAAATAATCAGTGGGGGAATTCTTCTCTATCCTACACAGTTGCTATAAGTCAGAATCAGCTTGGCAGTGGGTACACAATGAGTAGAAAATCCAGCCTAAGGTGTGAGGCTGGTTTGTACTTTTAAAAAAAAAATAATCAACCTGTCTTGTAAAAATTCATGCTAAATCCTTTTCTGGTCAACCTTGATGATTTTCTAATAAATGCACTCACAGGCATAGATTTTTAAGTTGGTGTACTTGCAGGAGATGTTAAAGGTGCTAAATAAAACAAGATGTTGCTAGTCCTTGAAAACACCTGGATAACCCTGCTATGAGGCTGGCCATTGGCCCACAGTTGGATTAAGCTTGTTTGTATCATGCAAATCAGGTTCCAACAACTCCAAAGAGATTTTCCAATCAAAAGAGTTCATCCTGGCACCATCTCTTACTGGTTTAGTTTAAAACAACTTCAATCTTATTTGCATATTATCTTCTTTTCATTTTCCGTGTGTGTGTGTGTGTGTGTGTGTGTGTGTGTGTGTGTGTGTGTGATTAATCATTTAAAAATTTTCAAGCACCTATGATATGCTTGGATCACAGAAATGAATCAGAGGCAGTCTCTGCCCTTAAGGTGTGTCATAGTTTAGGTAGAGAAGATAGCTACAAGTAGAAAATCTCAGTAAATGAAGTAAGTGGGTCTGAGAATTCAAACAGGCTTCAGGGTTGAGATGAGAGATGAATGTAAGTCAACCTGGAGCGGGGCGGGGACCAGAAACCACACAGGGAAGCTGACAGAGGCTGAATCTGACTGTTCAACCAGAAGTAAACTTGACTAATAGGGAAGTTTGCTATTTTGAGGAGCAGAATCCATTTAAGTAAAAGAGAAGAGGTCAGAAGGAATCTGAAATGCTTGGTGCATCATGCTGAAGCAATGGCTAGCATAATGTGGAAGTGACACTGGAGGTTCAGCATGCAGGAGGGCTATGCAGAGGTGCTAAGTCACCCGGGCTTCAGATCACATTTGGACAGACTCTGTGAACTCAAGGAGGCATTGGAAAGAATAAAAGCAGACACTCGGTAGAGGAAGTTCAAGTACTCCAGAAAAACAGAGATGAGAGTGGATTCTAGAAACCCTGAGCTTCTTCTAAGTTTTGCCTCAGAAACACAACCTGAGATGGAAAAAAGGAGCATTAATCTCCTTTCCCTTCTCCCACAGCACCCAGATCCCAAATACAAGTGTTTCTAATGCACTGGGTGAAGATGGAATTCACCATCAGAAAGAGGCTTCTTGTCTTCACTGGCTCTCTCTCTGGCCCTGTGACCTCAGGCATGTTGCTCTCCCCACTGAAAACTCAGTTTCCTAACCCATACAATTGGTTGGTTGAGGCAATGTGCTGAAAGCCTATAAAGTCATCATTATCATATTGTTTTTGTTTAAAACACTTGTATGTTTTTTCCTAATCCCTTGACGGTGCAGTGACATACATTTTATTGGTTTTGTTCCGACCGCCCCCCCCACCCCACCACACCCCATTTTAGAAAAGAAAAGCCTTAGTTGGTTCAATGTAATGAAATGATTTATATATTTTATTTAAGAGGAGGGAAAAAACACGCTGCTACACAATAAAGGCTTCAGCCCTGCGGTGCTGCCCTCTCAGAAGCTTGCCCTGCTGCATGCAGCCTGACACATTCTCCCTTTGTAAGCCTCCTCCCTTTTGCAGCCTAATGACATTCCCAGAGGCGGCAAAGGAGAGCTTTGGGTTGCCATGGGAACCAACCGGGAGCCAGCAGAACCTGGCTCAATTCTAACACTTGAAGACTGTGGGCTTACTCCTAGCTGCTCAGGGAACTATGGTCACTGAAGAGAGTGAGGGGCAGAGAGGCTGGTCCAGTGCTGTTTTTGACCTTGCCATTATCTTGTCTGGAGCAAGAGATGTACCAGGAGGCCAGAGGGTGTATGGTGTACAAATTTATTTCTGGGAGCATCCAGATCCCACTTGGAGGCTATCTTTGTTCCCCTGGGGTGTCCTGTTGGCATAGTCTGTAAAGAGCTGCACTGGTAACCCAAAGGCTGGGCTGCCCAAATCCACCAGGCACTCCATAGGAGAAAGATAGGTGGTCTCCTCCACCTTGAAATTTATCTCCTCTGAAATCTGATGAAAGTTTGCAGTGAGTACAAACTCCTTCAAACAGTAAGTTTGCATTTGTTCCCCTTGAATTCTATACAAATCCAAACATAACTGAGAGATGGAGGAGGTATGCAAATTCATTGTATTTGAGGAGCTATCTCATAGCTGACACTTGGTTGAATTTCTGAAGCTGTGCATAAATCATATAGAAGGAGTTTGTCTTTCTCCGAAAGAATTTCTGGTGCATTTGAACTGCTAGAAAGGTGTGGATTTTGGGTTAGCAGCATAACACCCAAAGGACTAGGCCACCAGAGCAAAGTACTTCTGTACAAATTTTAGTAGCTCTTATGTATTAACAAAGCCCTGAGCAGCCCAGGACTCTGCAATGACTGTGAATCTTAATGCTTTTTAAAATGGTAAAATGCTTCTGAATCCATAATTCATCAGATCTCATATGTACAATGGGTACAGATCTGGTGCTGTCCATTGCAAGGTGGGTATGCAGATCTAATGAAAAATTCTCAAGTTTTACAGGTTTCTTGTTTTTCATTTGCTTAATGCTTGGCTTCTAGGCTAAGATAGACTAGATAGAAATGCCTAGTGTTCTATTGCTGAAACTAAACCAATGAAAACTCCATGAACAAACTAGCAACAGATCATAGCGATAACACAGAACTTGGCATAATTTTGCTCCTTAGTGTGTGGGGTCAGCATGAGTCAGGAGCTGACCTGATGGCAGCTAACAACAACAAAAGGAGGAGAGCAGGAGGTGTAAAGTCAGGCAATAAGGAATGTACTGCATGGCTGGAACAATTCAGAAACGAAAGTCACTGTGTAATCATGTGTCATCACTGGAATCTGAAAGCAATCACACCAACTCTGACCAGAGTCAAGTGAAAACAGCGACCCATGAGAAGAGAAACAAATTTCTATTTCAATTTTGGTGCCTTCCTTTTTAAGGCATCCTTTTTAAAGGATGAGGAAAAAATATTTGGGACTTTGGTATAGGTGAAGAACAGAGAGCATTTAGGCTTTAATTTTGCACATGAAACAGAGTCAGCCTCTTGGCAGCTCCCTATTGGTCAAGCACAGAGGCAGGAGGAAATGAGGACTTGCACCACTGTAGGACAAAAAACACTGATGGGTTGATCTGTCCAAGGTTCAGCCGAGGTCAGGATGGGTGTGAGGAAAGAGCTGGGGCTGACTTCCTGCATTATAGGTCTGTAAATCAGACCAGAAACTAGGAGGAACCCAGAGACTTCCAGGGTTCACCTCAGAGGCTGTGCTTTCCACAGATGTAACAATAAGAATCAGCCAGCAGCTACTGAAGCAATGCCATTTCACACACCCTCCCATTCATTAGAGAAGGACAGTATTCCATAGAGGTTGGTTTTCTTCTATTGTTTAATTCAAACTAGCAGTTTGGAAGGTGACTAAGGGCCACCGTCTCAAGGGTTCCACCAGTCTCTATTGGACTAGTAAGCCTGGCTATTCTAATGGTTTTGAGTTGTGTCTCATATTTTTCACAGACTCTATCTAGAATCTTCTACTATGACCCTTTTAGAGAAGCCAGCAGCCAGGTACCACGTTTCTCCTCTCAGAGTTGTGTAGGTTGAGGTTTGAGTGGCCCATTACTTCTTTGCACTATCAATAGGGTTTTCAATGACTGTTTTCCAGGTCTTTTTTCTTCAGGCTGGACTTGAACTTCCAACTTTATATTTAGTAGTCAAACTAGTCAGCCATTTACACCATCAAAGAACTCTCTTCAGTGTCAGCCCTTCTAAGGGGCTTGCTATAAATGCAAATTCTTGAGTCCCTCTTTAAACTTTTAAAATCAGAAATTCTAAATTGAAGTCCAGTAATCTGTGTTACCAAAGCCCTGTGGTTGATTCTGATTTTACACACATTTGGACACACTCTTCATCACTGCCTACCTGATAAACAGAACAAGTGGTTGAACATTTCATCACTTACAATGAAACCATTATTTTCCATATCACAAAGACAGGAAGAGCACTGTAAAGTAAATAATAACACAGTCTTTTCTTACCCTAATGATTATGAGATATCTTTTATTTCAGAGAAAACTGCAACTTCAATCAATGTAACTTAGCACTGTTGTTGTGAAGTGCCACTGACTTCCATGAACAACAGATCTGAACCCTTTCCTATCCTGTGCCATTCTCATAAAGTCCTACACACTTGAGTCCATTGCTGTAGTCACAATGTCAGTTCACCTGATTGAAGGTCTTTCTCTCCTACACTGTTCCTCCAGCTTTCCAAGCATGATGGTCTTTTCCACAGAATAGTTGCTACTAGCAACATGCCCAAAGTATGCGAGATGAAGCTTTGTATCTTTGCCTCTAAGCAGCGCCCTGGCTGCACCTTCTCCAAGATATATCTGTTCTTTGGTACTTCATAGGATAATCCAATACTCTTCTTCAACACCACAGTTAAAAGTCATTAAGTCTTCTATCATCCTTATTCTTAGTTTAGCTCTCAGATATATAGCAAGTGATTGAAAAGACCATTCCCCAAATCAGGTACACTTTAGTTCTCAAACTGACATCATTGCTCATCAATAATTTGGAGAAGTCCCTGATTACAGACTTTTCAGGCACAATACTTCACATGATCTCCTCACTGCTGGTACCAAGTGTATTAATCGCGGATCCAAGTAAGATGAAGTCTTATTTGATGAAGTGCTAATATAGTATTGTTGTTGTCGTTGTGTACCACAGAGTCAGGACAGACCCACACCTGACCGTTTGGTGAGTTTTCAAAGGCAGTTAATCATGTGCCTATATTTCTCTCACAGAGTAGCTAGTAGCCTCAAACCGTGTGCCTTCAGGATTTCAGCACAGCTTCTTGCCACTAGGCCACCAAAGCTCCTAATTTAGCATTTGTTTTTGTTGTTAGGTGCCGTTGAATTAAGTACAACTCATAGCGGCCCTATGAACAAAAGATCTGAACCCAGTTCTGTCCTGAGCCATCCTCATACTTTCTAGAACACAAAAGCCCATTGCATCAGTCACCATGTCAATCCACCTGGTTGAGGGTCTTCCCTTCCTTCACCTCCCCTTCACCCTTCCCAAAATCATGTCCCTCTCCAAGGAATAGCACCTCCTAGCAATATGTCCAAAGTATCTAAGAAGAAGTCTCATCATTCTTGCCTCCAAAGATCACTTTGGCTGCACCCTCTCTAAGATATATTTGTTTGTTATCTTGACCATTCATGGGATGTTAAGTGCTCTTCTCCAACACCACAGCTAAAAGGCATCAATTCTTTTTTTTTTCTTCTGTCATCCTTATTAATTGTCCACGTCTTGGATGCATAGCTAGTAATAGGAAAGACTATAGCCTGAATCAGGAGCACCTTAGTCCTCAAATTGACATCACTATTCCACTATAATTTGGAAATGTCCTTAACTGCAGATTTTCCCATTACCGTGTATCTCCTTACTTTCTGACTGCTTGTACCAAGGGTGTTAATCATGGATCCAAGCAAAATGAAGCTGTTGACCGTTTCGATCTCCTCTCCACTCATCATGACACTGTCTATTGGTCCAGTAGTAGGAACCTTTGTTTTCTTGATATTGAAACACAATCCATATTGAAGGCTGCTTTTCTTGATCTTCTGCAACAAGTGCTTCAAGTTCTCCTTACTTTCAACAAGCAAGGTTGTGTCATCCGCATAATACAGGTTATTGATGAGTCTCCCTCCAATCTCAATGGCACATTCCTCTTCATAGAGTCCAGCTTCTCAGATAACTTGCTCAGCATACAGACTGAACAGATATGGAGATAGAATACAACCCTGACACACTCTTTTCCCAATTCCAAGCCATGCAGCGCTCTCCTGCTCTATTTACACAACAGCCTGCTGATCCAGGTATAATTTCCGCATGCGCATACTCAATTGCTCCGGGATTTCCAACTTGTGATGACCTGCATAGTCAAATGTCTCCGCATAGTCAAGAAAGCACAAGTAGACATTCTTCTGGTATTCTTTACTTTCAGCCAGAATTCATCTGACATCAGCAGCAATGATATCTTTGGTGCCACAGCCTCTTCTAAATTCTGCTTGAACTCTGGCAATTCCCTATGTATGTACTGTTCCAGTCGTTTTTGAATCGTCTTCATCAGTATTTTGCTTACATGTGATATAAGTGATATTGTTTGATGATTTCCACATTCAATTGGATCACTTTTCTTGGGAATGGGAACAAATATGGACCTCTTCCAATCCATTGGCCAGACAGCCAAAATGGATGTCAAAAGAGACTCTAAAGATTGCACTGGAGAGTCTAGAAGCCAAATCTAAAGGAAAACATGTCAAAGGAAAGGGCTGAACAGACAATTTCAAAGGGTAGCATGGGAGGACACAGCAAAGTATTATAATGGAATGTGCAGAGAACTGAAATTTGAGAATAAAAAAGGAAGAACTCACTCTGTGTTTCTCGAGCTGAAAGAAATAAAAACAAATTTAAGCCTCATATCACAATATTGAAAGATGCTATGGGCAATATATTGAATGACCCAGAAAGCATCAAATGAAGATGGAGGGAATACACAGAGTAACTGTACAAGAAAGAATTGATTAACACTGAACAATTTAAAGAAGTACCATATGTATAATTTAATGGGTGGAGGAGGTGAAAGGAGTGAAGAATCTTGTCTGAAAAACAATATATTCCAATTTTGTAAATAAAGTAGTATAATAATCTTTTAAAAAGAGTACCATATCAACCGGAGCCAATAGTTATGAAAGAGCAAGTGGAAGCTGCATTGGAGGCATTGGCAAAAAATAAGACCCCAGGAATCGATGGGATACCGATTGACTTGTTTCCATTAATAGATGCAGCCTTGGATGCACTCACCAGTCTATCCCAGGAAATTTAGTATTAGGACTATTTAAAACGTGAGAAACTGAGAGGCTCATCTTGTCTTCTGTACTGGTTCCTCACGCTGTCTACACCTTCAAATCACTTGGGTATCATTACAAAATCTCTGATGCATGAACCTTACCCAAGCCATCATGATCCGTGAAGGTAGAAGAAGCCAGACATCAGCAGTGCACAGTGTTTTTCAGTTGATCACAATGTGTAGCTTTGTCTAAGAATCACTGCTTTGGGTTTGATTTCTGCCTTCATGCGGAGATGAAGTCAAGTTGTCTGGTTTCTCACAAATAACATTTTGCCCTGACAATCCCGGTCAGAATTCCTCAATGTGCCTCAGCTAATTAACAGCAGCATAGAGGAGACCCCATGATAGCTCACATTTCTCAGCTTTCTGCCAGGGCCCCTTTTCCACCTTGACAATAGCTTGCAGGGGTAAACATCGCTTGTGTCCGCCTCCATTTTCACTCTGGGATTTGGGCTGGTTGCTGGTGTAGATCGCTCAGCTCCCGAAAGAGGTAAAAAAATAAGATCTAACAATTGAGAAAGAATCCTTAATCATAAAAGAAAACAGCAACCAAAAAATCAAACCAAAGCACTTGCTTTCTAGTCTTGTCTGACTCACAGCAACCTTTAGGATGTGGTAGAACCTTCTCACAGGGTTTCTAAGGCTGTGCATCTCTGTAGAAGTAGATAGCTACATCTTTCTCCCAACAAGAATCTGGTCAGTATGAACTGCCAAACTTAGTCAGCAGCTGAAAACTTAATCAGTGGAAAACAAAATTAATATAAAGTTTAGGGAATTATCATTAATAGGAAGTTGTTTAATATTCAGATGTAACATAAAGAAATTAAATTGAGCTTAAGCTATTTTTCCCAAAGACCATGGGTATAAGAGAGAAGAATATATCCAAGAGAATGTGCCAAGTGCAATGTTGTTCATATGCAATCTTATTTCTTGTTCATTCGAAGGTGGATTTAATTCCCATTTTATAGAAATGAGAATGGGAGTTAGAAAGGCAAACAGTCAAATTATTGGATCCAGGATTCAAAGCGTTCTTTCCTCTATATGGGCGCTGCCTCCATCCTTGCTTTACCAGTCCTAAGTTGCCAAGCCTGAAAACCGGATGCAAGGATTCTGAATTTCCCATGATCTTGTTAATGAAAGGAAAAGATATCCTCAACTAAAATGAAAACTCTGAGCTGGTCCTGGGGCTTTTGAACTTAGTTGGTTCCCTACCGCCCCCAGTTCAGTCATGGCTGACAAGATGCAACCTTAATGGACCCTAGTTTATAAAATGTGCGTGATCTGGAACAATAACTGGGACAGGAGAAATTATGTGTTGACATCTTACTAGAAACTTAATCTCTCCCCTTAGAGAACAAGGGCAGCATTTTTGTTCTCTTGTGCCTGGGTAGCTATGAGTCAGAGCCAGCTTGACAGTCATGAACAATAATAATAGCAATCCTGGGGCAAGTTCGAAAATGCGTGTCCATATATGGTCTGAAGATTTCCTTCAGCTTGCCTGAAACCTAGAAAATTTGATGTAAAAATACAAAACCTCAGGTTCTCTTGAAAATGGAGAAGCGCTTATAATATTAGAGCCATTTTCCTCCATGGAAAAAGCAACTGGGGTGAAGAAGCAAATCTTTTAGGCATAAAAGACACACCTTTTATGTGCTCAGCAGTCATGTGGGTCCTTGAGGGGCCCTGAGACTTTACCTAGTCAGCTCTCTCTTCATTTCTCCTGTGTAGACCCTGTAGGAATTGGAGTTAGTGACCCCTGCTTTAGAGCTGTGATTGCAACAGTAATAAATCATGAATTTTACAATAACCATAGTTGGCAAAATGCAACCACGATGTGGAAAGTCAAAGTAATTGATAACTGGTCTGGAACATACATTGATGTAAATGATAGTGATGCTTTCAATGAGATATGAGTCAGCCCTTGCAGGCCAGACTATCCCTGATCCTGAACTTCCTGGAGCAGGACCCTATGGGCTCTCAGAGACAGTGTTTTGTGCAAAGGAGAGCAGGACATTCTGGTGTCAGGAAAAAAATAGCCCCAGTAGTTTGTTCAATGCTGTTTATGGTCTGCGCAATTTTATGCAGAGTCTTGCTAGGAAGATTTTTAAAAACTAAGTGAAAATGCTCTTCTTGCACTATAAAGTGCTTTTCTTGTCAGGGCAGCAGGAAGAATGAGGCCATAAAAATGCTATTCCAACTAGGTTTGCTGGAAAATTTCAGGTCCGCAGCAAACCTTCTTCCTCGCATCGGGGCAGTGATGAAAAGGGAACTTTCTCAGCTATAAACCTATTACATACTCATCTCTTCATTACACCAGTCTTCTGGAGTGGATACTTGTTTTGCAAATAAGAAAACTGAGGCTCAGAGAAGGAAATCACTTGCCCAAAATCACACAGGGAAGGAGCAGAACTTGGATTGGAAACAGCAGCAATAACAGCCACCACAAGCAGGTAGGCCACACAGTTGTTTCTCCCATCAGGCAGTGCCTGTAGCACATCTAGGCATCCAGCACAGGACTTGGCACCAATGAATAGGAAATAACTCTGTGGCCTGGGCTCTTCCCAAAGGCTGCTCTCATTGGTCTGGAAGTGATGTTAGATGGGTAAGGCATGAGACCACAGCATTCACTTCACTGACCACTGACTTCTTGGGTCCCAGACATCTATTTCCTGCCCATCAAATAGCTCTACCTGACATCTTGCTCCCCTGATTCCAGCACTGCTAGGGGATATCACCTTTCTGCTGCCTGACGGGCCTCCACCAGCCTTTCCTGTATCTGAATAGCTTAGCTTTTCTTGTACATGACTTCAGATTTGAGGTTGCCATGATTCCATGCCTAGTTTTCCAGTTATACAGATAACCTCTTTCTGTATTTTTTTCCGTTAGCCTCTTCCCTTGCATCTTTTCTGTTTCTGCTCTTCCTCGTGTCTCACCTGGGCTTGGGCTCACATCGCCACTCTGGCTTTCCTGTCTTGCTCTAACCAGTCCACACTTCCTCACAGCTTCAGAAGGACGTTTCTAATCTCAAAACCTTTCAGAGTTTCCCAGAGTCACCAGAGGTAAAAGCCAGATGCTTCAGGGCGACATTTGCACCCTTGGTAAGTTCACTTCCCTTGCATCTCCTTGATCTCATCCCCGTTCTGTGCTTCATGTAGACCAGCAGTGTCCCTATTACTCAGGAGAGAGGTAGAGGGGGTTGTTAGATGCCAGATCCCTCAGACTTTACTAGGTCTGAAACTGTCAGGGGAAAGGTACCAAAAGGACTGTAAAATTTAGGAGCAGCATTTCAGAAGAAATTTATTAATGTTTTAAAAATAAAAAATATACCTGTAATTAGTTATAAAAAAAAACATTTTCTAAGACTAACATATGTGTATCACCTTGGACACTGCGGTGCAGCTCCAGGTGGTGGGGCGCTGGTAGTGGTGGGCATTATGAATGTAACCATCATCCAAGCAGGTGGCTGGGTCCCTAAGTGACTGTCCCCCAGAGTGTTGAGCCCTGGCTGCCTCTCCAGGCTGAGCAGCAGGAAGGTGTTATCCTAGCTTTGGCTGCAGTTTCAAGATGGAAAGGATGTTGTGTCCAGTGAGCATGCTGCGGCCCGTGCAGCTTCCTCTCCTCAGACACTGTGTTTGCAGGATGCAGCAGGAGGCCCTGAAGAGGAGGCTGACTTGTGCATGGGAGGCCTCACATCCTTTCCAGGGGTCCTTACCCATGTTTGTGTAATAATTACCAGTTCCAGTGCACTGGCATCTGAGGCTTGGCATCCTCACGTGTGTCAGAGAACTGTGCCCCACAGGCCTGTCAGTAGCTGACTTTTCAGAAGTAGTTAGACCCCAGGCTTCTCTTCCAAGGTGCCTCTCAATGGATGCCAGTCTCAGCCATTAGCTTAGTAGTCAATGTGTGCACCACCCTTTACCTGATAAACCAAATGCAGCTTTTCTTAAGCTAATTAAGACTCACAGTGATGCTACAGGACAAACTAGAGCTGTCCCTTGGGGCTTCCAAGGCTATAATTTTTATGGACGCGGGTTCCTTCTCCTTTACAACACATCTAGTATGTTTGAACTGCTGACTTTGATTAGCAGTTAAAACTAACCACGGCTCCTTACAGACAGTAGATAGCAAGGACAGGATTTGAACTCAACCTGTCTCCAGACCCTGCACGCTAAACCATTATAGTCATCCATTGAACAAATCCTTACAAAGTTACTGTTCTGTACCAGTTACTGTTTTGGGTGGTAGGGATACAGCAGTGAACAAAACTGACACATTCCCACACAAAATTTGCATTTCAGTGGGTGGAGACAGTGTTAACAAATATGAAAGTTTTAAAATGTGTATGAACCCAGCTATAAAGAGAAATGAAGCCTGGATACAAGATACCACAAAGACATGTCATAAAAGACATCAGGAAAAAAATGAACCAATCCCATCACTTTCAAGTGAATTCTGACTCATGGTGACACTCAATCACGTTTCCACCTGAGGCTGCAAATCTTTATTGGAGGAGATTTCTTCTTCTCTCCCACAGAGTGCCTTGTGGATTCAAAGTGACATGTTTTTCAATCAGGGCAATACACACGGTGCCACCAGGGCTCCTTGGAAACATCATGCTGAATTCAATAGCAAGTCACATAAGACAAATACTGTGGTTCCATTTACATGAAATACCAGAATAGATGTCTATGATTTTTTTACTATACAGAGGCATTCAGCTTTGGAATCCCAGAACACTTAATTGTGCTCATGTGAAACCTGTACACAGATCAAGAAGCAGTCATTTGAACAGAACACGGCTATGCATCATGGTTTAAAATCAGGAAAAGTGTGCACCAGTGTTGTATCCTTTTACCTTAACTATCCAATCTGTATGCTGAGCAAGTCGTAAGAAGAACTCGGTTATATGAAGAAGAATGTGGCACCAAGATTGGGGGAAGACTCTCAATAACCTGTATTATGCAGATGATATAACTTTGTTAACTACAGACTGTTAAGAAGACTTGAAGTGCTTATTGAAGAAAATCAAAGACTGCAGCCTTCAATATAAATTATATTTCTACATCAAGAAAATAAAATTCCTAATCACTGAATCAATAGGTAACATTATGGTAAAGGAGAAAAGGCTGAAGTTGTCAAATATATCTTTTTGCTTTGATCCACAATCAGTATCTATGTCAGCAGCCATCAAGAAATCAAAAGATGTGTTATATTGGGAAAATCTGCTGTTAAAGACTTCTTGAAAGTACTTAAGAGCAAGGTTGTCAGTTTAAAGACTAAGGTGTGTCTGCTCCAAGCCATGACATTTTCAATTGTTTTGTATGCATCTGAAAGTTGGACCATAAATAAGGATGAGAAAAGAATAATTAAGGCCTGTGAAAATTGTGGCATTGATCAGGAATGTTGACTACACCTTGGAGTGCCAAAGGGACAAAAAGTCTGTGCTGGAGGAAGTATAGTAAGAATACTCCTTAGAGGCAAAGATGGTTAAACTTAATCTCATATACTTGCATTAAGAGACACCAATCCTTGGAAAAAGACGTCATGCTTGGGAAAGAAGAAGGTCAGCAAATGAAAACTTCAAAAAGATAGATTGACACAGTGCCTGCAACAGTGGGCTTGAGCACCATGGTTATTAGGTAGTTGTTGTTATGTGCCATTGAGTTGCCTGCAATTCATAGCAACCCTATGTAGGACAGCCCTAAACTCTCCTCTGTCCTGTGCCAATCTCACTGTCTCCAACACACCTATCCTAATTATACCAGTCACTGAATCAATCCACCTCATAGAGGGTCTTCCCTTTCTGTGCTGTCCCTCCAGCCACCCAAACATCACGTCCTTCTCAAAGGACTGGTTCCTTCTTGCAACATGTCCAAAATAAGTCAGACGAAGCTTCAGAATCCTCGCCTTTAAGGAGCAGCCTGGTTTAACCCAATCTAGGCCCAGCCTGTTTGTTTTCTTAGCAGTCCATGGCATATTTAATATTCTTCTGCAACACCACAGCTCAAAGGCATCAATTCTCCTTCTATCCACCCTAGTCATTTTCCAGCTCTCTGATGCATAGCAAGTGATTGCAAAGACCATGGCCTGTATCTGGCACACCTTAGTCTCCAGAGTGACACCATTGCTCTTCAGTACTTTGGAGAGGTCTCTAACAGCAGACTTTTCCAATGCAATTTGTCTTTTAATTTCCTGGCTGCTGGTCCCAAGAGTGTTGCTTGTGGAGCCAAGCAAACTAAAACTGTGAACAATCTCAACCTCTTCATTATCTATCATGATGCTGCCAATTGTCCCAGTGGTAAGAATATTTGTTTTCTTGATATTGAGCTTCAATCCATATTGAAGGCTGCAGTCCTTGACCTTTTTTGGGGCCTCCTCAGTTTCAGCAAGCAGGGTTGTGTCATCTGCATAATGCAAATTATTGATGAATCTTCCTCCAATCCTATTTTCTCCTCATACAGCCCAGCCTCCTGGATAATCTGTTCTGCATATAGACTGAAATGGTATGGAGATATAGACTGAAGAGATATAGAGATAAGACACTTCCCTGATGTACACCCTTCCCAATTTTGAACCATGCAGTGTATCCTTGCTCTGTTCTGATGACTGCCTCTTGGTCCAAGTGTATTATGAGGATAGTAAAAAAAGAGTACAATGTTTGGATCTATTAATAAGAAATACCACATAACAACTACATCTTAGAATAGGCAAGTATACAGAGATTAAAGTGTGTTAGTGCCTTGCACCAGTGAGGAAGAGAAGGAAAAGAGGAACTAAGTGCTTAGGAGACATTGTGCTCTGTTAAGTTGTTGCTGTTGGGTGTCATCAGTTTGACTATCACTGAAAGTGACATTATGACCAACAGTTCTGAACCTTGCATATCCTGACTATCATCATAATTTCTGTCAAGCTCAGGCTCATCGTGGGGGTCATCATCTCACTGAGGATCTCCCTCTTTCACCGATCCACTACCTTCCTCAGCATCATGTGTTTCTCCAAAGACTGGTTCCCCCTGAAAGTATCCCCAAGTAAGTGAGACAGAAGTTTCACCATCCTATTAAGGATTGTGGAAAATCTTGGAAATAGATCATGGCAATATTTGCACAGTATAATAAACCATGTCATTGAATTGTTTAAGTGAAGATTGTCAAAATGGCAATATGTACCACAGTAAATAAATGTATATGAGATATTTACACATGTACATATATAATATACATATAGAGATAAGTATGTACACATTTGCATATTATCAACATTGGGAGCTCTGGTGGCCTAGTGGCAAGAAGCTGTGCTGCAATCTCAAAGGCATAGTCTTGAATTCACAAGTTTCTCTGTGAGAGAAGGATGGATATGCCATTTTTTCTGACTCAACAGCACACAACAACAATATTGCTAAAGAAACTAAAATCGGAAAGTTGGTAATAGTGAAGTGTTCAGGAATGTGTGTGTGTATGCGTATGTGTCCATGCACGAATGTCTACAAAGGGGTATTCCTTTTAAAGCAGGGTGGTCAGGGAAGGCTTCACTGAGAAAGGAATATTTGAGCCAAGACCCAAAAGAGGAGGAAGAGAAGAATAGAATGCAAAGATTTCTAAGAGGAAAACGGTATGGGATTGAAGAACTATCATTTAATA
This sequence comes from Elephantulus edwardii, assembly GCF_000299155.1. Classification (NCBI taxonomy): domain Eukaryota; kingdom Metazoa; phylum Chordata; class Mammalia; order Macroscelidea; family Macroscelididae; genus Elephantulus; species Elephantulus edwardii. The sequence continues at coordinate 15,436,462 of NW_006399783.1, forward strand.
GAATAGTAAGGCTGGTCAGATATGGGATCTTTCTCTCCCACCCTGCGCAGTATCCAAGCTATCACGGAGACCCAAGCTACAGTTGTCTATCTCCTCTCCAGGCTCTGTCCCCAGAGCCAGCTGGCATGTGGGCGCAAATAAACTCTTGAGCATGTGCAATGATTGTGTCGGGAAGTGGAAAGTGTGGTACAGAGGAACAGGCAGACAAGCGCACGTAGGGGGCAATTACGACAACATGCTATTACTCTCCTGCAGGATCTGCCAGAGGCCTGCCCAGAAAAGCCTCAGGTGCAGTCACAAGCATCTGTTTGTGAGTATTAAGCTCAGAGTATGGGGTCCTGAAACCTTCAGTTCAGATGGTGACCAATCCCCAGACCCCCTGACTGTTAAGAGACCGGGCCTTTTGACCCAGAGCAGATCAGTGGGGCCAAACTCACTTCCCTTCCCATCAGTCTCAAGCCCTGCCTTCCCGCCCTCCCACGCAGCCTCCTCCTCTGTACCCCCCTTCCCTGTGGAGGGGTCTTCCTTTGTGCAGGAGGAATTTAGGGGCCCATGCAACTCCTCTTCTGAGAACGTTTGTTGGATCCTGCATGAAAACTCTATCAATGCTGTCACGAGGTATCCTGTAACCTCCCACAACTAGCAAAACCCAATTACGGCCTGGTGTATTGTCTCTGAGGTGGAAACAGTGGAAAGGTGAATTCCTCCATTTGAAAGAAATCTGAGACTTTAATAGAATTACAGTTTCTCCCAGTCTTGGCTGGGTCTACTGTGGAATTATGCCCAGCATGGCTTAATTATGCGACGCCATTGAGCAGCAGGTAGGGCGGGGCTGGGGCAGCTTGTCCACCCTCCCAAGAACTGACAGGGCTCCAGGAGGGAAGGGGCCAAGATCACCTGTTCAGGGGAGTTGCTGAGCTATTTACTGATTCAGAAGTCCAGCCTTTCCCTGCAGGAACTTCCTGAATGACAATTGTCTACAAAATATAATTCTGATTCTTTGACAAGGCAAAGCCCTTGGCTGGGCGGGGGGGAAGGGGCAGATCCCTACCGCAGAATCAAGAGCTGTTACCAAATAAAAGAGATTGGATGCCCAGCAGAAAGGAACAGCGGTAACAACTACCACAGCTAGGCGTCAGGTTGTGAAGGCCTCAATAGGCACCCTCCAAGGGAGCTCTGGTGGCCTAGTGATAAGAATCTGTGCTGCAATCCCAAAGGTATATGGTTTATATCTGCCAGCTTCTCTGAGGGAGAAGGATGGGCAGTCTCCTCGCATGCAATTTACTGACTCTGAAAACTTGATGGAGGAGTGTCAGCAATGGGTCCGTTTCATCTCTCTGGTAAACAACAACAAGGCAAGGATGGTTGAAACCTGTCTCACATACGTTGGACATGTTGTCGGGAGGGGCCAGTCCTTGAAGAAAGACAGCATCTTCATATGCTGGGAAGGATACAAGGTCAGTGAAAGAGAGGAAGACCTTCAACAAGATGGACTGACAAAATGACTGTAACCATGGACTTGAGCATCGTGGAGATTGGGGAGACCACGAAAGATAGAGTAAAATTCCAATCTGTTGTTCGTGGGATCACTATGAGTCCTGGTCAACTTGAGGGCACCTAAAAATGACTTAGTTTCAGAGGCTGTAAATCTTTATTGAAAGGTACTGTCCCCCTTTGTCCTGAAGAGTGACTGGTGAATTCAAACTGCTAAGCTTTCGGTTAGCACACCTTCACAATATGCACTACATCACCAGGGCTTCTTTTAAATGGATTCTAAAACCTAGTAAGGGAGCTCTGGCAGCTTAGTGGTAAGAAGTTGCAATGTCAACCCAAAGGCATGAGTTTAAATCCACCAGCTGTTCTGCAGGACCAAGATGGGCAGTCTCTTCCTGTGTGATTTACTGCTTCTTTAAACCCACTGGAGGTTCACCCATGACTCATTCCAACGTGATGGCACATAACAACAACAAAACCTAACAAAGGAATCCCAAACTCTGAGTTATTGGTAATATACTTGTAAACATTTGGGGGACAAGTGAATGCCCTCACTTTCGTCACAGGATGTGTGAGGTGCCATTTGTGGGCTAAGGAAGGTGTTCTTAAACTCTGACACGGCAGAAGGTTGGCTGACTCCAGGAGCCATAATCCAGCAATAGAGAGTCACTCAAGCAAACCCAACCAGTTATTTCAGTGACTTCACATATTGGTAGCACTCCCCATTGCTATGCAATTGTGAAGAGAGGGGTTCTTGGCACTGATTCCACTACCAGTTGCATAGTTATGTCTCAGGCCAGGCTCAGAGTCCTCCTAGAACCAGGGGGATGAAATTATTGCCCTCTTACTTCAAGGTGTCACCCTTTAGTGTGTGCCAAAGATAGCTGAGCAGTCCCACCAGGTTCCACGTTGCTCTGGGAGCACAGAGGTGAATTATTAAAATAAATCTCCTCAGCGGGTAGATGTCAGCACTCACTGTGACAAGATATTGTTGTTGTCCTCCTATGTCATTGAGTAGCTTGCAATATGTGTCATTGAGTTGCTTGTGCCTCATAGTGACCCTATATGTACAGTAGCTCTGAACCCTGCCCTATCCTGAACGAGTCTTACTGACTCTGACACACCTAATCCTTACACCCCAGTTACTGTGTCAATCCACCTCATTCAGGCTCTTCCTCTCCTGTGCTGTCTGTCCCTCTACCTTTCTGAGTATGATGTCCTTCTCCAAGGACTGGACCATCCTGGTTACGTGCCCAAAATATGTGAGACAGAGCTTCAAAGTCTTTGCCTCCAAGAAGAAATTTGGTTTCACCTTCTCCAAGACAGACTTATTTGTTCTTCTAGTGGTCCATGATATGTTCAGTACTCTTCTCTAGCACTACAACTCAAAGGTATCACTTCTATTTCTGTCATTCTTAGTCATTGTCCAGCTCGTTGATGCATAGTAAGTAATTGGGAAGACTGTGGATCAGGCCCACCTTAGTCTCTAGACGGACATCATTGCTTTTCAGTAAATGGAGAGGTTCCTGACAGCAAATTTACCTAATGCAATTTGTCTTTTGATTTCCTGACTGCTGGTGCTAAGAGTGTTGATTGTGGATCCGAGCAAGCTGTAACTATTAATCTCAAGCTCTTCTCCATCCATAATCATACTGTCAATTGACCCAGTGGTGAGAATCTTTGTCTTCTTGATGTTGAGCTTCAACCCACATTGAAGACTACAGTTCTTGACCTTCTGCAGCAAGTGCTTCAGGTCCTCTTCAGTTTCAGCAAGCAAGGTTGTGTCATCTACATAGATTGTTAATGAGTCTTCCTCCAATCTTGATGCCAAACAAAAAACAACCCCAAAACCACACAGCAAAACAAAAATAGCTTGGGAATTCATTATGAGAAAATGGAAGATGAGTGATTTGTCCAAGGTGCTTCATTCAGCAAGTGTTAAGGTAAGGATTTGAACCTAAGTCCCTGGACTTCCGAATGCAAGCACCAAACATCATACTTTGAGATAGTCTCCACCTTTTAAATTATAATAGACTTTTTAAATTCTAATAGACACTGAGGGAGACATGGCATGCTCAGATGGGTTGCTAGCTTCTGGCAAAGACTATGCAGCAAGTATCATATTTTATGAAATAAATACCTCTCCTCTGCCTTCAATATTTGTTTGCCACACTTCCACACACCCAATTGAGTATTTTACTCTCAGCATTAAACTTCCACACTTTAAAAAAATACCTGGGCAGGGGAAGAGAGAACTGACAAAAAAAATTATAAAAAGCTTGTTTTATTAGAGTGAATAAGAATTCAATTCAGGTCTGCCCAGATCCATCTCTTCTAGGTCCAACTCTCCCCTGGCCTCAAACTACCTAGAAACCAAACACATTGCAATCAACTTTATTCCAACTCATGGTGACCCCATGTGAAGAAAGTAGATCCATGTTTCACAGGGTGTCATTCAGGCTGTGACCTTTCCAAAAGGGACTGCCAAGCCTTTCTTTTCAAGGTCTCTGGTTGGGTTTAAACCGCTACTCTTTAAGTTATTGGTCAAGTACCTCATTCTTTGTGCTGCCTAGGATGCCTGGTTTGGTCTTTGTCTCTGTAATTTGGCCACCAATGGCTCTGGTTCATCGACAAATACTGATCCGCATCGGCCCTTCTGTCTGGAAGCACATAGACAGTTCATTTCCCTGAGATGAATTGCTTTTGGGTAACATCTGGTGCTTAGTGAGCAGCACATCTGTTTCCTTGAAGCGCTTCACTCTCAGATTAAGATCCTCGACCCTTCCTTCAAGCTGGTTTCAGGGACCTGGTGGCTCTGCATTTCATAACAGAGGAAGCTGTCACACAGCAAGGAGCCTCTACTGGCAGACAGGTTGTGGCTGCACATGACATGCCTTGACTGAGAGTAGAACTCTGGTCTCCAAAGTGGAAGATGGAAACTCTATCCCTGAACCAGAGTCATTACGATACCCATAAGCAGGGGATACTTATCAGGTGAACAAATTAATCTAATTTCCTCTGGTTCTAACACTGACTCTGTTTGACCCTAGACAAAGCATGGAGATGAATGTTTGTGGTTACTACCCTGAGGAACTCTAAGGAGCTCCCCTTGTTAGAAAGACAGGCAAGTAGATACTTCAAGTATTCCTCAAGCAGAGGAATAAATAAGTAGGTGTGACAGAAGGCAGGACGGGCTGAGATGAATAAGGAAAATTGTGGTAGGAGCAAGTTATCTGCCTGACCTGTTGAACTGAACGGAGATTAATTACTTACTCGGACTACTCGCAATGTGCTGAGCTCCACTTGATCCCTGGCCCTAAGTCATATGTTCAGAGAATATATCTTCACCCAGCTTCAGAGGAAGGAATTGAATAGTGCCCCAAGATCTGTCTTGGATCTTTCTTGTTAACTGGGGTCCTCCAAGAAAACCTAAGCAAGAAATTAATTAGTCCTGGGTAATGAGGATTGTGTTGCTGGCCTGGTGCTGGAATGTGCTGAGAGCTGCGGAAGGCTGGCCCGCCCCTATGCAGCTGCAATCCAGATAGATCTGTAATGGGGCTTGAAGGAGAAAGCTGGTCTCCGCCATCTGCCTGTCAGCTAGACCCAGGCAGCACATTCGTTTTCCATGGTGACCTTGACTTGAAGCCAGTGGCTTCATACCAATGTGCAAATCTGGCTCTCCCTCCCTCCACTGCCCTTGGGAAGCTGGTGGTGGGTCAGGGCTTCAAATTGGCTTCACCAGGTACTGTAATGGCAGACAAAAATCTAAGCAAAATTGAAATAGACCCAAATTTGTAAAATGTGAGAGATCTAGAATGATAAACAGAATGGAAAAATTTATAGATTAGAGCCCCAGAATGGAAGACACAGAAGAAGCATGGAGAGGCCTTTCAAAAAACCTGACGCTGGAGATGGTATTATTCCCAAGACTGTGGAGAGCAGCATACATTCAAAGCGGCAGGGGCAGCAGCCGTCTTCAAATGGAGCAGTGATGTTTCAGGCTCTGCCATTTAAGCAGGTGCTATGCAACATATATACTACCCTTGTTTTCTAAAAAAAGAGATTAATTTTTTCACAGTTTCTTGATCGTTGGTTAGAAGTTTGAAATACCAGTAACTTCACAGAAGACAAGACCTTCCCATCTGCTTCTGTAAAGATCACAGCCAAGGAAACACTATGGGGCCATTCTGCTGTGTCTATAGAGTTGCTTTGAGTGGGAACTGATTCAGAGGCACACCACAACAGCAGCATAATTCAGTGACACTGATTACATTCGTCAAGTTGTAATAATGACAATATTTATAAGGCAAAATAGGAGACACTGTCAAAATTTGGTCCAGGAATTCTAGACAACATGCACACACATGGATGTTTACTATCTTAAAAGAATAAGAATGAGAACAGCCAAAATCCTCAGTTGCTGTTGTTAGATGCTGTTAATTTGTCCCCCGATTCATGATGTAACCCCATGTTCAAGGGGATCAACCATAGTGTTCCACAGTTTTCACTGACTCATGCTTTTCAGAAATAGATAAAAATTACATATTAGGTATAGATTATATTGCTGATGTTAAAAATTGAGCAAGATGATCCTTTGTATACTAAAGATATCCAAGATATATTATTAACTGGGAAACAAATCTCTAATTGATATATCTCACTTGACTTCATTATGAAAACAAAATACAATTCCTCAAACTTAATCAGTGTAAAACTCATATAGAATAATTCATCAAGGTCTCTATCGACATCCTCACTCCAGAAGGTCCCTGGAGCGTCCAAAGGAGGGTGGTCCAAGTTTGTCAGATGAGACGGAGCAATGTAGAGGACAGCACACATGTTGATAGGAATTGGGTGAACTGCTGGCAAAGATGGCTCCGTAGACTCACCAACATCAGGGCAACTACCCCAGGTCCTTGGCATTGCCAGTGAACAGTACCCACTCCTATGGAAACTGGAAAATCCACAGGCAAAACCAGATTCTCAGGTGAAAGCGTTGCTCATGAGCAGAGATGAGTCATCTTTCAGCTTTACTCAGCTTTTGCCAGTCGTCGCTGAGTTTGCCCACTTCTCCCCTTTGTCATCTTACTTATCTCTTTGTCTTCCCTTCTTCCTCCTTTGCACTCCCTGAGTCTCCACTGAGTACATCTTCAGGGAAAAGGGGCTCTGGCCATTCCTTTTGTGAGGAGAAATTGTACAGTAGCTTTAGAAATCTTAAAGCCAAGAATAGGATATCTTTGTCCTCCATTCTTTTTTTTCTTCTTACTGAGATTTTAACGAAAGTTTATACAGAACTTGGATTTCCATCTATTCATTGTTGAACCCTTCTCTCCCTATCCACTTCCCCGCACCAGTTTGCTTTTCTCACTGCATAAAAATTTTTTCATTGTTGTACAATCCAACACCACAACCACACACACACACACACACACACACACACAAACACACCTGCCCTGTCTACTTTACTATGCAGCTCTTATCCTGGACTGTTTTCATGCAAATAATATCTAATCAAATATTCCTTTTAACCACTTCTATTCCTCATCTGTTTCCATGCTGTGTACATTATTTATCCCTTCTTTTCTTAGTTAACCTCTAATCCTGGTGTCAGTCCTGTATTATAGGAGTGGCATTATGCAGTATTTGTTCTTTTGTGACTGAGATATTTCACTCAGTAACATGTCCTCTAGGGTCACCCATTTTGTATAACATTTCATGAGTTCCTTGTTTTTCAGTATTGCATAGTATTACATTGTGTGAATATACCACAACTTCTCTATCGATTCATTTGTTAATGAGCACTTGGGTTGTTTCCAACTCTTTGCTATTGTGAACAATGCAGCAATAAACATAACTGTGCATATATCTGTTTGGGTGACACTTCTGATTTCTTTAGGGTGTATTTCCAGTAGTGGAATTTCTGGGTCAAATGTTATTCCTATTTCCAAATTTTTGAGAAAACTTCATACTGCCTTCCAGAGTGGTCACACCATTTTACACTCCCACCAACAATGAATAAGGGTTCTAGTTTCTCCACAACCTCACCAGCGTTTGTTGTTTGCTGCTTTGCTGAATTTTGCTGCTCTGACTGGGGTGAGATGATATCTCATAGTTGTTTTGATTTGCGTATCTCATAGAGCTAGAGATTTTGAACATTTCTTCATGTGTTTGTTCACCATCTGAATGTCTTCTTTTGGTGAAGTGTCTGTTCATATCCTGTGCCCATTTTGTGATTGGGTTGTTTACCTTTACTTTGTTGTGGTGCTCGAGTATTCTAGAAATTTTATTTATAAGTCCTTTATCAGATGTTATTGTTGTTGTTGTTGTTACGTGCTATCAAGTCGCTTGCGACTCATAGCGACCCTATGTACAACAGCCCTAAACCCTCCTGCTCTATCCTCTGCCAATCACACTGCCTCGGACACACCCATCCCGATTACCCCAGTCACTGAATCAATCCACCTCATAGAGGGTCTTCCCCTCCTGCGCTGTCTGTCCATTCTACCAAGCATGATATCCCTCTCCAAGGACATGTCCCTCCTTACAACATGTCCAAAGTATGTCAGACGAAGCCTCAGAATCCTTGCCTCCAAGGAGCAGCCTGGTTTAACCTTCTCCAGAATTAATCTGTTTGTTTTCTTGTCAGTCCATGGTACACTCAATACTCTTCTCCAGCACCACAGCTCAAAGGCATCAATTCTCCTTCTAGCCTCCTTAGTCATTGTCCAACTCTGATGCATTAAAGACCATAGCCTGTATCAGATGCACCTTAGTCTCCAGAGTGACACCATTGCTCCTCAGTACCCTGGAGAGGTCCCTAACAGCAGACTTTTCCATCTCAATACGTTTTTTGATTTCCTGGCTACTGGTGCCAAGAGTGTTGACCGTGGAGCCAAGCAGACTAAAGTTGCTAACAATCTCAATCTCTTCACCATCCATCCTGATGCTGCCAATTGGTCCAGTGGTGAGAATTTTTGTCTTCTTGACATTGAGCTTCAATCCATACTGAAGGCTGCAGTATTACCAAATATTTTTTTTTCCCTGTCTGTGGGTTCCCTTTCTAACCTGTTGGAGAAATTTTTTGATGTGCATAGGGATTTGATTCTTAGAAGGTCCAACTCATCTATTTTATCCTCTCCTGGTTTTAATTTTTTTCAGGATGTTTGGAAGACTGTTTATGTTGTAGATTAGAGTTTCTAGAGTTCTTCCAAGCTTTTCTCTGATGAAATTTATAGTCCTTGGTTTTAGTCTTAGGTCCTTGATCTACTTAGAGTTGGGTTTTATGTATGGTGTGAGGTGTGGGTCTTGCTTGAGTTTTCTGGAGATAGTTTTCCAATTCTGCCAACACCATTTGTTAAAAAAGCTACTGTTTTGCCACTTAACCGATTTCATCACCTTGTGAAAAAACAGTTGACCATAGGTAGTTGGACTGATTTCTGTGTTCTCAATTCTATTCTATTAATCTATGTGTCTGTTATTGCACCAGTACCGTGCTGTCTTGACCACCACAGCATTGTAATAGGATTTGAAATCAGGGTGTGAGATGCCTCCTACCTTGTTTCTCTTTTTAAGGAGTGCTTTACTTATTTGGGGTCTCTTTCTATTCCAGATGGAATTGGAAATTCCCTTTTCCATCTCATTGAAGAATAGAATTGGTATATGAATTGGGTTTGCACTGAACTTGTAGATTGTCTTTGGTAGAATTGTCATTTTCACAATATTGAGTCTTTCTATCCTATCCTATCCTATCCTATCCTATCCTATCCTATCCTATCCTATCCTATCCTATCCTATCCAGAGCATGGTATATTCTTTCATTTCCCCAGGTCTCTTTTTGTTTTTTGTAGTAATTTTTTGTAATTTTCATTGAATAGGTCCTTTATGTTTCTAGTTAGATTTACTTCCAAGTATTTGATCTTGTGATTAGCTATTGTGATGGGTATTGCTTTTCTTAGCTCCAATTATGTATTCTTTTTGCCACTGTAGAGAAATCAAATTTATTTTTGTATGTTTATCATATATCCTGCCCCTTTGCTGAATTGGTCAACTATGTTCAGTAGTTTTCTTGCTGAATCTTTAGGGTTTTCTAAGTATACTAATATATCATCTTCATATTGAAATACTTTTACCTCCTTTTTGCCAATTATGATACCACTTATTTTCTTCCCTTGACTTAATGCTATCACTAAGACTTCCAGTAAAATATTGAATAGGAGAGGTGATAGTGGACATCCTTTCCTAGTTCCTGTTCTCAAATGGAATTCTTTTAATCTCTCTCCATTGAGAACAATGTTGACTCTTGGGTTTGCATATATACTTTTTATTATGTTGAAAAAATCCCCTTCTAATCCTATTTTGTTGAGTGTTTTAATCAGGAATGGGTATTAGATTTTGTCAAAGGCCTATTCTGTATCAATTGATAGGATCATGTGATTCTTGTCCTTTGCTTTGTTAATGTGATAAATTATACTGATTGTTTTTCTTATGTTGAACCATCCTTGCATACCTGTTATGAGTTCCACTTGGTCATGGTGAATGATTTTTTTAATGTATCATTGTATTCTATTAGACAGGATTTTATTCAGGATTTTTACATCTATGTTCATGAGGATATCTATCTCCCTTTGACCCTCCATCTAATAACTTATATCTGTGTTTCATTGACTATACAAAGGCATTTGACTGTGTAGATCATAACAAACTATGGCTG
>NW_006399783.1:15447465-15449271 GCF_000299155.1 Elephantulus edwardii
GGAGAAACTGGTCCTTGGAGAGGGGCATCATGCTTGGTAGGATGGAGGGACAGCACAGGAGAGGAAGACCCTCTATGAGGTGGATTGATTCAGTGACTGGGACAATCGGGATGGGAGTGTCGGAGACAGTGCGATTGGCACAGGACAGAGCGGAGTTTAAGGCTGTTGTACATAGGGTCACTATGAGTCGCAAGCGACTCGACGGCACATAACAACAACAAACAACATGTTCATGAGAGATATTGGCCTATAGTTTTCTATTTTGATGGTGTCTTTACCTGACTTTGGTATCAAGGATGTGTTTGCTTCGTAGAATGAGTCTAGGAGAATTCCATAATTTTCTATTTTCTGAAATAGTTTATATTAAATTTATGACAGCACTTCTTTTCTCTGAATGTTTAATACAATTCACTTGTGAAACCATCTTGTCCAGGGATTTTTTTTTGTCTGGAAATTGTTTTATTATCTTTTCAATTTATTCTTTTGTAAGGAGTCTGTTCAGGTGTTTGATTTCTGTCTATGTCAGTTTATATAGGTTCTGAGTTTCTAAGTATTTGTCCATTTCCTCTAGGTTTTCATATTTGTTTGAGTATAGCTTTTCATAATATTCCATTGTTAACCTTTTTATTTTAGTTGATTCTGTTATGACATTGCTCCTTTCATCTCTTATTTCTATTATTTGTATCTTATCTTTCTTTTCTGTTGTTAGTTTTGCAAGTGGTTTGTCGATTTTGTTGACCTTTTCAAAAAACCAACTCCTGGTTTTGTTGATGATTTCATTGTTTTTATGGTTTTTATTTCATTTATTTCTGCCCTAATTTTTATAGTTTCAGGGTTGTTTTTTGTTGTTGTTGGTTTTTTTTTTTTGAGGGTGTTAAGTTTTCTTAGTGTTCTTTTTCAATTTGTTTGAGATGTTGAGTTAGAGAGTCAATCGTATTTTTTTTCTTAGCTTTCCATGTTTGCTAATTGCTACAAATTGACCACTGATTACTGCTTTGGCTGTTTCCCAGAGGGTTTTGGTAATTTGTGTTTTCATTGTCATTTGCTTCAAGAAAAATTTTTATTTCATTTTATATTTCTTCTATTACCCTCTCATGTTCAAGCAAGGTGTTGTTCAGCTTCCAAATGCATGCTTTTTTTCTCTCTTTTAGCCTCTTGTTATTAATTTCTAATATTGTAGCATTATGGTCTAAGAAGATGCTTTGTATTATTTCTATGTTTCTTAATTTATTAATGTTTGCCTTATGACCTAAAATGTAATCTATTCTGGAGAATGTTCCATGGACATTGGAGAAGAAAGTATACTGTGCTTTTTTGGGTGCATTCAAGTTGATTTACTGTGCAGTTTAATTTTTCAACATCTTTGATGAGTTTCTGTCTGGTAAGTCTATATTTTCTTGAAAGTGGCGTGTTGAAGTCACCAACTACTGTAGTTGTGCTGTCTATTTCCTTTTTTTAAGTTTTGTTAATGTTTGTTTTGTATATTTTGCAAATCTATCATTTGGTCCATGTTGTTATTGTGTTGTTATGTGCCATCGAGTTGCTTGTGACTCATAGCGACCCTATGTACAAACAGCCCTAAACCCTGATCTATCCTTTGCCCCTCACACTGCCTCGGACACACACATCCCGATTACCCCAGTCACTGAATCAATCCACCTCATAGAGGGTCTTCCCCTCCTGCGCTGTCTGTCCATCCTACCAAACATGATGTCCCTCTCCAAGGACATGTCCCTCCTTACAACATGTCCAAAGTATGTCAGACGAAGCCTCAGAATCCTTGCCTCCAAGGAGCAGCCTGGTTTA
>NW_006399783.1:15449898-15542007 GCF_000299155.1 Elephantulus edwardii
TGTTCTGCCAACTGCCTCTTGGTCCATAGATATTTATTATTAACATGTCCTCTTGTTCTATTGACCTTTTAAGCATTATGTAGTGACCTTGAAATCTGTTTTATCAGAGAATAATATCGCTACTCCGGCTTTTTTTTTTGGTTGCTATTTGCTTGGCATATTTTCTCCCACCCTTTTATTGTTAGTTTTTCTTTATCTTCACTTTCCAGATGTGTGTCTTGTAGACAGCATATTGATGGATTTTAGGTTTTTATCCAACCTGCTACTCTTTTTCTCTTCAGTGATGCATATAAACCATTCACATTCAGTGTGATTATTGACAGGCAAGGTTTTATTGCTATAATTTTATTGAGTTATTTTTGATGTTGTTGCCCGTTACTTTGGTCCATCCTCTTTTCTGTGGCACTTCTGTAAGGAGGATGTCTCTTAAGTGTTTCTTGCAATATTGGTCTTGTTTTTACAAACTCCCTTAGTTTCTGCTTTTCTGAAAATATTTTGATCTCTCTTATTTGATGGACAGTTTTGCTGGGCATAGTATGCTTGATTGACAGTTGTGTTCTTTGAATGTTCAATTTATGTCATTCCACTGTCTTCTTGCTCACATGCTTTCTGCTGAGACAATGGTACTTAACTTTATTTGCTCTCTCTTATAGGTTACTATTTTTTTTTCTCCCTAGCTACTTTCAGAATTCTCTCCTTATCTTGGGTTTTGGAAAGTTTGATTATGATATGCCTTGGTGTTTTTCTTTTGATGTCTATCCTATATGGAGTTTACCCAGCTTCTTGAATATATATTCTCTCATTCTTCATTATGCCTGAAAAGTTTTCTTCTAGTAATTCTTCCACAATTTTCTCAAAGACTTTACTTACTTCTTCCTGTTCTGGGATTTCAATTATGTGCATGTTATTCTTCTTGATGGTGTCCCACATTATTATTAGGCTTTCTTCTTTTGCCCTCCTCTTTGATTCTTCTTCTGTTCTAGCAAATCAGTGGTGACAATTCTATCTTCTATTTCACTGGTTTCTCTGTTCCTTCTAGTCAACTTTGTTCATATGTCCCTCCCAACATATTGACAGCATCTGAAACATTCGTCCTCATGTTTTAGATTGTGGTTTCTTGTTTTTCCAGAGCATTTAATGCCTTTTATCTGCATTATTTTGGGGTTTTTTAAATTATTATTTCTCCTGGTTTTTGCTTGCAGTGTCCGGTAATTCAAATTTGTCTTTCATCCATTGAAAATATATATATTTTTTGTTGTTAACAAATGATCCTTTATTGAAATATTTTCATCCCACAGCACCACTGTTGATGTCTTCTATGATGTCATGAGTGTGGCTGCCATCAACATTGCAGCCCACCGATTGGGAAGTTCCCAGGATCTCTTTAATAGTTCCAGAGAGTTCTCTGGCTAAAGACAGGTGTCACATCTGCTTAGCAATGACAACAATCTCATAAAAAGTGATATTTTCACTATGCTTAATATTTTTCTGCTTCTTTATGTCTCTTGGTAGTTTCTTTAGGGCTTTGATGATCAGGGCAGAGGCAGAAGGCACTCTGTCCTGAATGGTCAGTTTCACTGTAATCCTTAATCCCTTCCAGTCACCAATGGCCTTGGTAATGTAATTGCCAACCTTTTTTGGAGACAGACCCAGAGGACCGATCTTGGGGGCCAGAGCGGATGTGGCACCAACTTCCCCACCAGTTTACCTCAGGTACACAACTTTAATCTCATTGGGGTCAAACTTGGGTGGTGTGGCAGAGGTGGTTGGTGTTGGATGAACCCAGATGTGAGAGGACTGAAGAAAGTTGCACTGAGGCCTTCTCCAAGCTGAAAGCAGAAAATCCCATTGAAAATATTTAATTATTATTCTTTGAAATTCTGTGTCAGAATGTTCCATCAGACTTTCTGACTTCAGGAAATTCATTGAAACTGTGTCACTTTTTTTGAGTGACATCTTGCTTTAGGTTTATGTAGGGTGTGAGGTAGCCCACTTCCTAGGTGACATTGATGTGGTAGAGTTTTTCATGTCTGGGCTAATAGCAGGCTCTTGGTCTGATATCACTGCCCCATAGGAGGGTGGGGCAACTACTTCACCTGAGTTTCTCTCTGAACTTATGACTTAAGGGAAGACTTGCTTCAGTTCAGGAGATATAAGGCCTGTGAACTAGCAGCCTTCACTGTCAGACAACTGCTGCAGCTAGGCTTATCCAAGGTGCTCTGGGCTTATAAGCAGGTCACACTTTGGAAGAGGAGAGGAAATTAAATGGATCCACCTACGATATTGATGTCTCTGGCACAGTTCAGAGGGAAACAGTGGTTCATCCTCCAGGCAATGGCACTGGGGCATCCAGGCTGTGGGTTCAAATGGTGGGGTCAGGTCCTCCAGGTGGCTATCCTCCATCCTTTTGGAATGGCTCAGTTTAGATTAAGGGATGTTTCATATCAAAATATATGACTGGAGTATCATCACCCCACAAAAAACAGCAACAAAAAAAGGAAACAGAGATCCTAATATTAGAGATTTTGCCAATTAGAATGTCACTGAAATTTCATATATGCAAAGGGTATATACCTGTCAGTAACTCCAATATAGCAACTCTCTCTCTCTGCTTGTGGGGTGATTTGTTTTGTGGATGCTTAAACCCACTGCTGTCAAGCCCAACTCACACTGACCATCCACCAGGTTTCCAAAGTTGTAATTCTTCATGTTAGGAAATTGTCTGTTTTTCTTCCTGAGAACAGTTGGTAGATTTGAATCTTTAACTTCTTAGCAGCAGCCACGCCACTGGGCTCCTTGGTAAATTATGTGATTCCATATTCATTCATGGTCATTAAAGATGTCATTCTAGATAGTATGATGTATCTGAGCAAGGCTATGTATGGTCTCCTCAATTGCTTGCTATGCAGTGAGAGCTGGACAATTACTAAGGATGGCAGGAGGAACCAATGCCTTTGAATTGTGGTGCTGGAGAAGAGCATAGAACATTCCATGGGCTGCAAAGAGAACAAACAAGTGTGTCCAGATTTCTCTTTGGAGGCAAGGATTTTGAAGCTTCATGTCACATATTTTGGGCATGTTTCCAGGAGGGGTCAGTCCTTGGAGGACATCATAGTTGGAAGGGTGAAGGAACAGCACAGGAGAAGAAGATCCTGGGTGAGATGAATCAACACAGTGATTATGATAATGGGGTCAGGTGTGTCAGTGATGTTGCGTTTGGCTCAGGATAGGGTAAGGTTCAGAGCTATTTTGTTCCTAGGATTACTATGAGTTGTAATTGACTTGGCAGCACATAACAACAGCAACAATATCTCATATAGTCAGTTCCTAGCATTCAAACAGAACTCTTTCCCATCTGTACCAATTAAGAACAATTGCCTAGACATTTGTATACTATCAGAAAATGTGGAACTCTGGTGATATGGCCCATAGTAAGATGCACTGCTACCAGATAGTCCATGTATCTCCAGTGGTATGAACCAAGCAGTGGCTGGCTCCAAGGGAGAAAAAGAAATTTCCTGTCATTAAGATTTATAGGCTCAAAACCCCATGGAGGGTTGCTGTGAGTCAGACCAAGTCCACAGCTGTGAGTTTTTAATTTGGGATAGAAAGCATGGCTACCATTGTCTGTTGAAAGTGACAGGGGAGTGGGATATTATCATTATCACCCTCACACATATTTCTTGAGCTCCCACCTCATTCTCATATCTATCCTCTGTCACAGTTCCCTCAAGAAGCTTGTCACAGAGCAGCCTCAGAGAGTTTTTCAAAATAAGTGCTCAAAAAACTCATTATCATCAAGTTAGAGTCCATTCATAGCTGTGAATCCATTCACAGTGGGTATTTTGGAGGGTGTAAATTGTCCGGGAAGAGATTGCCCATGTTTCACCTGTGGATCCTCTGGTAGATTCAAACCACCAGAGAGGCATCACCTTTGGATAAGCAGCACAGCTGTCCATGTACAATGTCACCAGAGCTCCCAGGGCAGCATTCAGACTTTTAAACAAATTCTACTTAAAGCCCAGTAGTCTATGGTAAAATCCTCATGTGTCTTGGCAACCTGCACTGCTGGGTCCTGCTGTCTTTTCTAGTCTCTAACCTTCTACCTCTTTCCATTTGGCACTCCCTCCCTAGTGATGGAACTGTTATGTACTCACCTGCTGAATCAATGATCTCTCCTGATGATCTGGTTCTATAAATATAACAACTTAGCAAACCCTACCGGGAAGTTCCACTCTGTCCCATGGGATGGCTACAAGACCAAATTGACTTGGTGGTACTTAGTAATAGTAACTAAGATAGTTGGGCTATCTTTAAGGAGTACTGCTTTAAAAGACCCCAAAGATACCCTCCCTAGTTTGGGAGATACTATTCCCCCACTCTCCATTTTCTGAGTTTTCCTTTGAAGTTGCTAGACTTTCCCTAAAGTGGTCAAAGCTCATATTATTATTGCTATTGTTAGGTGCTAAGAAGTTGGTCCTGACTCATACAACAGAACAAAGTACGGCCTGATCCTGTGAAACCTTGGGATCATTGCCATGTTTGAGCTGTTATAATCACTGTGTCATCTGAGCTCACTGAAGGTCTTTCTTTTTTTTGCTGACCTTCTTTTCTTTGACTAAGCATGATGGCTTTGTTTAAGGATGTATCCTTCCTGATAGCATGTCTAAAGTGCATGAGATGAAGCCTTTGCATCCTCACTTACAAAGGGCAGTCTGACTGTACTTACTCTAATACAAATTTGTTTGCTTTCCTGGAAGTCCACAAAAGACTCAACGTTCCTCACCAACATTGATATTCTTCAATCATTCCAGTGTATCAATCCTTCTTTGGTCTTCCTTATTTATTGTCTAGTTTCTACATGCCCATGTAACAATTAAAACATTATGACTTGGTTCAGGCACGACTTAGTGTTCATGGACTGTTTGTTATCTTTGTTTAGCATGCTATCTTTGTTTTTTAACTGTGAAGAGGTCCTTTGAAGCAGATTTGCTCATGTAGTGCATTGCCATCTTTTCTGTCCTACTCATGATGACTTTATAGATAACAGAATATGTTGTTGTTGTTATGTGTTGTCGATTTGCTTGCAACTCATAGCGATCCTATGTACAATAGCCCTAAACTCTGCTCTGTCCTGTGCCAATCACACTGTCTCTGATACACCCATATGATAACCCCAGTCACTGAATCAACCCACCTCATAGAGGGCCTTCCCCTCCTGTGCTGTCCCTCCACCCTACCAAGCATGATGTCCTTCTCTAAGGACTGGTGTTTCCTTACACCATGTCCAAAGTATGTTAGACAAAGCCTCAGAATCCTTGCCTCCAAGGAGCCACCAGTTTAACCCTCTCCATGATCAATCTGTTTGTTTTCCTAGCAGTCCATGGTACCCTCAATACTCTTCTTCAGCACCACAGCTCAAAGGCATCAATTCCCTCTATCTTCCTTAGTCATTGTAAAACTCTCTGATGCATAACAAGTGATTGAAAAGACCATAGCCTGTATCAGATGCACCCTAGTCTCCAGAGAGACACCATTGCTCTTCAGAACTTTGGAAAGGTCCCTAACAGCAGACTTTCCCATCACAATACGTCTTTTTTTTTTCCAGGCATTGATACAAAACATCTTTATTTGAAGGCCTAGTCTGTGAGGATATGGAAAGAAAATAAAGATATGTGCAAGGTATCCACAGAGACCATGGAACTTAAAGAGCCTTTAGATAGAAACTAGACATCCAGAACCAAAGCACAGGGAAAGGACCTGGAGCCTGTAGGAGAGTGATGGTGACCAGGACGCCAGAGGGGGGCAGGGTTTGCACTGACTGAAGTCAGAGGCTGATGCAACAGGTCCTCTTCTCCCCAGGACCCAGTTCCTGTCCAGTCTGGGCACTGTCCAGAGTGATGGCATTGGTCCGGGTGTTGCTCTGTCTCTGCTTGGATACCTTTGTGAAGATCTCTTTGAGGACAGTCTCAAAGGCCAGTTCAACATTGGTAGAGTCCAGAGCCGAGGTCTCCAAGAATAGCAGCCCATTGTTTTCAGCAAACATGCGGGCCTCCTCAGTGGGCACCTCCCGAGCCTGGCTGAGGTCACTCTTGTTACCCACGAGCATGACGACAATGGTGGCCTCTTTGTGGTCGTAGAGCTCCTTTAGCCAGCGTTCCACCACTGTGTAGGTCTGGTGCTTGGTTATGGCTCGGTACCGCTCCAGGCCAGCCGTGTCCCAGATCTGAGCCTTGATAGCAGCTGTGCCCAGCATCACAGTGCGGGTGGAAAACTCAACCCCGATGGTGGTGCGGCTGTCGTGGCTGAACTCATTGCGCGTGAACCTGGATAGCAGATTGGTCTTCCCCACGCCTGACTCACCAATCAGGACCACCTTGAAGACAAAGTTATAATCCTCCTCGGTTCCATTCCCCATCTTGGCTCCGCATGGAGGGGTGTCTTTGTGGGCAGAGGTGATGGGTCTGTGTGTTGGCTCAGTGCCCTCAGCCCTCGACTCTCAAGAGACCTGGACGTGCTCCTCTGCTCATTGGAGTTCAGGAGACTTCTGCGGCCAGAAAGTTTGAGGCCGACTCAAGGCTGGGCAGGACCTTAGAGAAGCTCAGCCCTGGCAAGTGAAGGTGCAGTAAGGAAGCTGAGAGAACGGAACCACAATACGTCTTTTAATTTCCTGGTTATTGGTGTCAAGAGTGTTGACCATGGAGCCAAGCTGACTAAAGCTGTGAACAATCTCAGTCTCTTCACCATCCATCCTGATACTGCCAATTGGTCCAGTTGTGAGACTCTTTTTCTTCTTGACATTGAGCCTCAATCCATATTGAAGGCTGGAGTCCTTTATCCTCTGCAGCAAGTGCTTCAGGTCCTTCTCAGTTTCAGCAAGCAGGGTTGTGTATAACGCAGATTGTTAATAGATCTTCCACCAATCCTGACGCCACATTTCTCTGCATAGAGCCCAGTCTCCCAGATAATCTGTTCTGCACACAGGTTGAAAAGGTATGAAGACAGGACATATCCCTGGCGTACACCCTTCCCAATTTTGAATCATGCAGTAACAGAATATAACATTGGCTAATCTGATCTCATTTTTGTGATCCCTAACATATTTAAGCCCATTGTGTGAATATGATGTCAATCCATCTCATCGAGAGTTCCTCTTGTCTTCCCTGATCCTCTACCAAGCATGATGCCTTTCTCAACAGTGTGTCCAAGGTGAGAAAGAGAAAATCTCATCATCTTTGCTTCTAAGGAGCATTCTAGTTGTAATCCTTCTTGAAGTCCATGACATTTTCAGTATTCTTAACCATCACTATAATTAAAGTGCATCAATTCTTTTTTTTTATCTTCATCTCACAGCCCAGTTTTGATATGCATATGAGATGTTGGAAATACCATGGCTAGGGTCAGGTGCGCTTTAGCCATCAAAGGGACATCTTTGCATTTTAAAATTTTCAAAAGGACTTTCGAAGCAGGGGGCTAAGGGAAGTAACACACCATGTTCTAGCTTCCATAAAAATTGGCCAAATCAATCCTTTAATGCTTGTTGAACCCTGAGCATAGTTTGATTGCCCTTCTTATCCCTTGGAGATCTGCACACAAGAATCTCTGCATTTCTGTTCATATATAGTGAAGAAAGGTCTCAAAAATGTGACATTGTCAGGCTGAATTAACTTGAAAAGCATGGTGTATCTGTGTGTATATGCCTCTTTACATTTTGTAACAACATTGGCCACTGTATTTTAACCACTAACTATGTGCCCAGGGCTATAAAAATACATTTTTAATCTTAACACCAACCCGATGAGGATGCTATTATTCCCAGTTTTCATTGGTCAACATGAGCTCAAAGGGATCATTTTCCCTGGGTTCTGTGGTATGTGAGCGCCTTGGGTGTGGTTCACAGTCAGGTCTTCCTGGCTTTGATCTTGTAGTCAGATGGCAGTTCCTGGAGGGCCATTGTTTGTGGTGGTTACAGTATACAGCACAAGTAGAACTGGCAAATAAGTCAGCCTTATTTTAGCTCAGTTGGGCCTGTTTTGCTACTCTGAGTAATCATATGATTGTGAACGCACTGCAAAGCAGTGAGATGACTTGAAGTGAGCAAGGGAATTTGTGAATATGGACTCTCCAAGGTGCCTTTGCCATGTTGTGGGTTTAGCTGCACACCACTTCAATAAGCAAATATATCAACAAAGAAAGTCACACAAATCCTTTGGTATTCCAGTGCATAAGGAAGCTATATTTACACTATGCTTAAGTCTATTAAGTGTGCAATAGCATTGGGGTAAAAAGTTTGAAATCTTGTGAGAATTACCGAAATGTCACTGACGCAGTGACATGAACTGATCACACACTGTTGGAAAAATGGCACCAATAAATTTACTTGACACGGGGATGCCCATAAACATTCAATTTGGGGGAAATGTAATAGCTCTGAAACATAATAAACTGAAGCAAAGCAAATCGATGTACGCTTGTATTTACTGTTGCCTCTTGGGTACTTGACACAAAGTCCTGTTGGGTGACATGACCTGTCTACCAGAAGCATTTTTTTTTACCCAAGAGTGGACAGAGAAGCAATCTCTAAGCACAGCGGATGGAGATGAGAGAATTCCACTTATTTAGGGAGGACACTCAGCTCTTTGAAGAGGCAATCTCAATGTGTGGTCTGAAGGCACAGTGGGGACAAGGCAATATGTGTCTACCAAGGGTTGTGCCAGAGTTTCAGAAGCTGATGTGGTTTCCCTCCTGGGCCCTCAATCTCTCCATTTGGGACTGTAATAATTTATATTTCTGAACTTTTCTATCCTCAAGTCTAAAACAGGAATGGCATTACCGATACCACTTGTCAAGTAATTTCCAATTCATGGCAACTCATGTGCATTAGAGCAGACCTGTCTTTCACAGGGTTTCCAGTGACTGATTTTCTAGGAAGTTAATCTCCAAAATTTTCTTTCAAAGCCAAAATTTCACTTTCAAAGTTAAAGTGAACTTTAACCTCCAACCTTCCAGTTAACAACTGAATACTTCAGCTGTTTGCATCATTTAGGGATTTTTGTTTTGTTTGTTTGTTTGGTCCGTAGGGTGTTGCACTGTTAACCAAAAGATATTTCTAGCAGTTCAGATCCACTAATTGCTCTGAGGGGAAAAAGATTGGCAGTCTCCTCCAATTCAGATGAATCAGCAAAAGAAAGGAAGATCCTTGACAAGATAGATTGACACAATGACTGCAACAACGGGCCGGTGCATGGTAGAGATTTTGATGATGGCACAGACAGGATAGGGTAAAGTTCTGATCTGTAGTTCATAAGATTATTAGGATTAGCGTAAAATTCAAGGCCTACAGTAACAACAACAACAACAACAACTTCCCAGAAGATCCAGATCTCAGTTCAAACCCTGAGAAGGAACTGACTTTGGCCACCTGGAGAGATTGGTCTAGTGCCTCATACACCCAAGACTGAGACATTGCAACAGAATTGATACCCTGAGATCTTGATTCTCTCACACTTCTGCCATGTCTGGGTCTCGATTTTCTCAACTACACAGTAAAGAGATGTGTGAATGCCATCATTGTTAAGGACTCCCAGCTCAAATATTGTTGAATTTGCTCTGAGGAACATGTTGCCCTGTGCCTGCAAGTCAATCTTGACTCACAGTGACCCTATGAACAATAGCTTTGAACTCTGTCTTATCCTGAGCCAGACTCACTGTCTCTTGATACATCCACCCCCATAACCCGAGTTACTGTGTCAATCCATCTCATCTGGGGTCTGCTTCTCCTTTACTGTTCGTCCACCTTTCCAAGCATGATGTTCTTCTTCAAAGACTGGCCCTCCTGACAACATGTTAAAACTATGTGAGATGGAGTCTAAAAATCCTTGCCTCCAAGGAAGCTTGGCTTCACTCTCTTTAGGACACACTTGTTAGTTCTCATAAAAGTCCATGGCATGTTCAACACTCTTCTCAAACACCACAACTCAAAGGCATCAATTCTTCTGTCTTCTTTGGTCATTGTCCAGCTCTGTGACGTACAACAAGTAATTACAAAAACCATGGCTTCTGTCAGGAGCACCTTAGTCTCTAGACTTATATCATTGTCTTCAGCATTCTGGAGAGGTCCCAGAGAACAGATTTTCCTAATGTAAAGTCAATTGGCCAAGTGGTTGTCCTCCAAGTTTCTTGGCATAGAAGATTTTCCTAATATAATTCATCTTTTATGAGTTGCAGGAGACTCAATGGCACATAACAATAATTCATGTTTTGATTTCCTGACTACTGGTGCCAAGACTGAACTATCTCAATCTCTTTTCCATCTATCATGATGCTTCCAATTGGCCCAGTGGTGAGAGTTTTAGTTTTTTCATATTAAGCTGTAATCCATATAGCACACTATAGTTCTTGACCTTCTCAGCAAATGTTTCAGGTCCTCCTCAGTTTCAGTAAGCATCTTGTGTCATCTGCATAATGCAGGTTGTTAATGAATCTTCCTCCAATCCTGATGACACATTCCTCCTCATAGAGTCCATCCTCCCAAATGATCTGTTCTGCATACAGGTTGAAAAGTTATGCAGGCAGGATGCATCCCAGATGCACACCTTTCCTGATCCCAAATCATGCAGTGTTTCCTTGTTCTGTTCTGACAACTGCCTCCTAGTCCAAGTATGGATTTCACATGAGAAAAAACAATTGTTTGGGGATTCTTATCCTTTCCAAGGTTAGCCACAATTTATTGTGATCTACACGGTCAAATGCCTTTGCATAGTCAATGAAACTCAAATAGACATTCTTCTGGCACTCTCTGTTTTTGGCCAAGATCCATCTGATGTTTGCAATGATATCTTTAGTGCTCCAGCCTCTTCTAAACCTAGCTTGTATTTCTGTTAGTTCTCTGTCAATGTACTGTTCCAATCATTTTTGGATAATATTCAGCAGGCTTTTGCTGGCATATGGTATTAGTGATGTTGTTGTTGTTGTTACGTGCAGTTGAGTAGCTTGCGACTCATAGTGACCCTCTATGTACAAGAGCCCTAAACCCTGCTCTGTCTGGTGCCAATCTCACTGTCTCAGACACACCCTCCCTTATTACCCCAGTCACTGAATCAATCCACCTTTTAGAGGGCCTTCCCCTCCTGCACTGTCCCTTTACCCTCCCAAGCACAATGTCCCTCTCCAAGGAACGGTCCGTCCTTGTAACATGTCCAAAGTATGTCAGACAAAGCCTCAGAATCCTTGCCTCCAAAGAGTAACATGGTTTAACTATCTCCAGGATGAACTTGTCTGTTTTCTTAGCAGTCCATGGTACATTCAGTACTCTTCTCCATCACCACAGCTCAAAGGCATCAATTCTCCTTCTATCCTCCCTAGTCATTGTCCAACTCTCTGACGCATAGCAAGTGATTGCAAAGACCATGGCCTGTATCAGACACAACTTAATCTCCAGAGTGACACCGTTGCTCTTCAGTACTTTGGAGAGGTCCCTAACAGCAGACTTTCCCATTAAAATATATCTTTTAATTTCCTGGCTGCTGGTGCCAAGAGTGCTGAGTGTGGAGCCAAGTAAACTAAAGTTGTGAACAATCTCAATCTCTATCTCTTCACCATCCATCCTGATACTGCCAATTGGTCCAGTGGTGAGAAATTTTTTCTTCTTGAGATTGAGCCTCAAACCCATAGAAGGCTGCAGTCCTTGACCATATTGTTTGATAATTTCTATACTCTGTGAGAGCACCAATTTTGGAATTAGAGTAAATATGGATCTCTTCCTATCAGTTAGTTTGGTGGTTTTCCACCAGATTTTTTGGCACAATCTGGTGAGCATGTCCAGGACAGCATCTGTTTCTTGAAATATGTCAATTAGTATTCCATCAATTCCTGGGGCCATGTTTTTTGCCTTCAGAGCAGCTTGAATTTCCTTTTTCATCACCATTGCCTCTTGAGCATATATTATTTCACTAAATACTTCTGTGTCAGCAAATTCTTTTTGGTACAGCAACACTCGAGTACTCTTTGCATCTTTTTTTGATGCTTCCTGAGTCATTCAATATTCTGCTCATAGCATCCTTAAGTATTGCAATTCGAGGCTTGAATTTGTTCTTCAGTTCCTTCAGCTTAAGAAATGCCTCACAAGTCTGGCCCTTTTGATTTTCCAACTCCAGATCTTTGCACTGTAATTTCATTGTTGTGCTTTGATTTTTCTTCTTGAGTTGCCCTTTGAAATCTTCCACTCAGCTTCTTAACTTCCTGGTTTTTTCCCTTTGTTTTGGCCGTTCAGCACTCTAGTGCAATATTTAGAGTCTTTTCTAATATCCACCTCAGTCTTTTCTTCCTCCTTTGTCCCTGTAATGACCTTTTGCATTATTCATAGATAATATTATTGATGTCCTCCTACACTTCAGCTGACCTTTGCTCCTTAGTGCCCCAGGTCTCAAACCTGTTCCTGAGACAGTTTATTATCTCAGGTGGGATAGATTTGAGGTCAAATTTTGGTTCTGGTGGACTTTGTTTTATTATTTTTAGTTTGAATTTTCCTGTGAGTTCCACAATCAGCACCTGACCCAGTTTTCATAGCTGATATTGAGCTTCTCCAATAATTTTTTTCCACAATTGTAATCAATCTGAATACTGTGTAGACCCATCACATAAGGTCCATGTGTATAATCACTTTTTATGTTTTCTCTAGAAGATATTTGCAATGAATAAATACTTGATTGTACAGAAGTCTATCATTCTATCTCCAGTCTCATTTCTGTCAGCAAGCTCATGTTTACTGGCAAGTGATACATCTTCTCTGTTACCAACTTTTGCATTCCAGTCACCCATTATTATTAGTGCGTCCTGGTTGCATCTTTGATTGGTTTCTGACTGCAAATGTTGGTAGAAATCATCTATTTTCTCTTTTTTTGGCTCTGCTTAATGATGCATACATTTGCATGATGCTAGTATTACAAACATTCCTTGTATGCATATGGATATTATCCTGTCACCTATAATATTGAATTTCAAGATGGATCTGGAAATGGCCTTTTAAATTACTAATATGAAATCACTTTTCCTCACCTTTTCATTTCTGGCATAGTAAATCATCACATGACTGTCTCATTCATAATGTCCCCTGCCAATCCATCTCATCTTGCCAGTGCCTGTTGTTCTTGTTATGTGCCATCAAGTCACTTCCAACTCACAGCAACCCTATGTACAACAGCTCTAAACTCTGCTCTGTCCTGTGCCAATCTCATTGTCTCTGACACACTCATCCCTATTTCCCCAGTCACTGAATCAATCCATCTCCCAGAGGGCCTTCCCCTACTGCGTCTACTCTCCACCCTCCCAAGCATGATGTCCCTCTCCAAGGACCGGTCCCTCCTTACAACATGACCAAAGTATGTCAGACGAAGCCTCAGAATCCTTGCCTCCAAGGAGCAGCCCGGTTTAACCCTCTCCAGGAGGAATCTGTTTGTGTTCTTAGCAGTCCATGGCACTCTCAGCACTCTTCTTCAACACCAAAGCTCAAAAGCATCAATTCTCCTTCTATCCTCCCTGGTCATTGTTCAGCTCTCTGACACATAACAAGTGATTGCAAAGGCCATGGCCTGTACCAGATGCACCTTAGTCTCCAGAGACACATTGTTGCTCTTGAGTACTTTAGAGAGGTCCCTAACAGCAGACTTTCCCATCGCAATACATCTTTTAATTTCCTGGCTGCTGGTGCCAAGAGTGTTGACTGTGGAGCCAAGCAGACTAAAGCTGTGAACAATCTCAATCTCTTCACCATATTCATCCTGATGCTGCCAATTGGTCCAGTGGTGAGAATCTTTGTCTTCTTGACATTGAGCCTCAATCCATATTGAAGGCTGCAGTCCCTGACCCTCAGCAGCAAGCGCTTCAGGTCCTCCTCAGTTTCAGCAAGCAGGGTTGTGTCATCTGCATAACGCAGATTGTTAATAGATCTTCCACCAATCCTGATGCCACATTTCTTCTCATAGAGCCCAGCCTCCTGGATGATCTGTTCTACATACAGGTTGAAAAGGTATGGAGATAGGACACATCCCTGGCTTACGCCCTTCCCAATTTTGAACCATGCAGTGTTTCCTTGCTCTGTCCTGACGACTGCCTCTTGGTTCAAGTATAAGTTTCGCATTAGCACGATTAAGTGTTCTGGGATTCCCATTCTTCTCAGAGTCAGCCACAGTTTGTTATGGTCCACACAGTCAAACGCCTTTGGTAATCAATGAAGCACAGATAGACATTCCTCTGGTACTCTCTGCTTTCAGCCAATATCCATCTAACATTAGCTACAATATCCCTAGTACCACGACCCCTTCTAAACCCAGCCTGGAATTCTGGCAGTTCTCTGCTGATTTGCTGTTCCAGTCATTTTTGGATAATCTTCAGAGAATCTCACTTGAATGTGAATTTATGCATTTCATTGTCCAATATTCCTACATTCATACTTCCCACATTCCACATTCCAGTCACTAATGTCTGCTTGCCACTGCTACTCCTCCTTTTTGTTTGCCAACTTGAGGCCTCAGCTATCATATCTGCTAGTCTAATATAAGTGTGTTTTATTATGCATAGGCTTTTCAAAACCCTAGTATTTTGAGAGTGGATAGCCCGTGCTTCCCCCAGTCTGCTTTAATTTACCATATCTGGCAGACAAGTGTTTGAAACAAAAATATTAACTGCTTGCAATTCTAGTAAGTGGTTCCATAAACGTTTATAATTTAGCTGAATCCTTGGAATAGCTCCCTAGATTAATGATGCCCGAAGTGGAAACAGACAAACTGATCTGTAGGTATGTGTCTATAAAAAAAAAAGTATAAACCATAGTCATTTATCTGTGAGGACTGGGCATTGGAGTAGTAGAATACTCTCTTTCCATGTAGGAGACCCATGTTTGAGTTCTGGCTCATGCTGCCCGTGAGGAGCCACTACTCCTCTGTTAGTGAAAGTCTGCATGTTGGATGTGACACTTCCAGATGAACATAGACTAGGAAGAAAGGTCTGATGATCTGTTTCTCAAAATCATCTGCTAAAAATCCTATGAATCATGATGTCTGCTCCCATTGTGAGTGAGGCTGTCATAAAATGGGTACTAAGACGGGATATCAATTGAAATATTTTAAATGGCAGATGCAGCCTTGCACGTGCTCACTAGTCTATACCAGGACATTTGGAAGACAGCTAGCTGCCATTTGACTGACTAGAAGAGATCAATGTTTGTTCCCATTTGCAAGAAAGACAAGTCAACAAATTGTGAAAATTATACATCTACAACTTGATGGCACTTAACAACAACAACAACAACGAAAGAGCTCTGTTGGCCTAGTGGATAGAAAGTTATTCTAGCAAGCCAAAAGTGGCTGATTTTTTTTAAAAATTATTATTAAATTTTACTAGTTTTAATGAACATTTACAGAGATTTTGGGTTTTCATTCATTCATTGTTGCACTGTTTTCTCTACCCTCCTCCCCAGTTCGTTCTTCTTCCCCCCCCATGTCTGTTTTAATTGTCCAATTGCCACAGTGCTTGTCAAAGCCAGTTCTGATTAATCTCCTTTGTCAGTGTGTCCTTTGCCATTCCCTATCACTCCTCCCTGAGAGAGACTTCACCCTGATTCATAAGGAAAAGGGGATGGCGTATTCTCTTAGCTACTTCCTGCTGAAAAGAGACGCTGTGGGTTTCAGGGTGAAGATCTTCTCTCACTACTCTAAACGGCCCCTGGCCATCAGGCCTGGTTTTAATTGTTTTGGGTCAAACATTTTTCTAAGTGGAATAGCCCTGGTCTGTCCATTTGCTGTACAGAGATAACTCGTAGTGACTCTGGTGCTGAACACTGTGACACTGATGTGTCAAATTCAATAATGGTTACCCACGGTGGACAGTCTCTGGTGGATCTCTCTGATTAAACAAGCTTGGAAGCAGGAGTGGCATCCACTTCCAAAATAGCTTGCCTCCGGAAACTCTACAAACTTGGAGAAATTATGAAACTTATATACGTGTTCAGGTCTTTTGTTCATAGGGTCGTTATGAGTTTTTCACAGCTCGACAATACTTAGCAACGACAACAACATCACCAATATGGAGCTCTGGTGCCTAGTAGCAAGAAGTTATGTTATAATCCTGAAGGCACATAGTTCAAGGTCATCAGCTGTTCTGCAGGAGGATGGGCAATCTCCTCTCATGCAGTTAAATGTCTCTGAAAACCCACCAGAGGGTCAACTATGGGTTGGTTCTGACTCTACAGTACACAACAACAACAAAAACATTAATATGACATGCAAAGCAAAATACTGCTGAAGATCATTAAAAAATGATTAGAACTGTACAAAGACACAGAACTGCCAGACATTCAAGCTGGATTTAGAAGTGCCACCAGAGATATCATTGCTGATGTCAGATGGATTCTGGCTGAAAAGACTGAATTCCATAAGAATGTTTATTTGTGTTTTATTGGTTATGCAAAGATATTTGACTATGATGATCATATGGTTAAGATTATACCTAACATTGAGAAGAATGGGAATTCCAGAACACTTGATTGCACTCATGCAAAAGCTATACCTAGACCAAGAAGAGGCTGTTGTGTGAACAGAGCAAGGGAACATTGCATAGCTGAAAATTAGGAAACGTGTGTGTCAGGGTTGTGTCCTTTCTCCATTCATATTTAAACTTTATGTTGTTGTTGAGGACCATCAAGTTGGAACCAACCCATAGCTGATGTTTCCGCAGGTTTTCTGAGGCAATTAATCACACAGGAGGAGATTGCTAAACCTTCTTCCATGTAGCAGCTGATGGATTCAAACTGCATGCCTTTAGGATTGCAATACATGTGGCATCAAGACCAAAGTAAAAATCATCAATAAACTTCAGTATGCAAGTGACACAACGTGGTTGCTGAAAGTGAGGAAGACTTGAAGCACTTGCTGAAAAAGGCTGAACACTGCAGCCTTCAATATGAGTTGCATCTCAACATCAAGAAAACAAAAATTCTTGTCACTGAATTGATAGGTAATATCATAATGGATAGAGAAAAGACTTCATCTTACTTGGATTCACAATCAACATACCAGCAGTCAGCAAATCAGGAGACATATTGCACTTGGAAAGTCTGTAGTTGGGGACCTCTCTAAATTATTGAGGAGTATCTCTAAATTATTGAGGAGTAATAATATCAGTTGAAGACTAAGGTGGGTATGATTCAGGCCATGGTCTTGTCAGTTACTTGCTATGCATCTGAAAGTTGCACAATAATTAAGGACCATAGAAGAATAATTTATGTCTTTGAACTATGGTGTTGGAGAAGAGTGCTGAAGATCCTATGGACTGCGTAAAGAATGAACAGTTATGTCTTAGAGAAGGTGCAGCCAGGGTGTTCTTTGGACACAAGGATGATGGAGCTTTGTCTCACATACTTTGGACATATTGCTAGGAGAAGTTATTCCTTGGGGAGGGACATCATCATGTTTGGAAAGGTGGAGTGGTGATGAAAGAGAGGAAGATGCTCAAACAGATGGGTTGACACAGGACTGCAACATTGGCTTGAGTGTGTCAGAGATTGTGAGGATGGCACGGTATTGCACAGTGTTTAGATTGGTTGTTCATAGAGTTGCTATGAGTCATACTTTGCTTGATGGCACCTAACAACAACAACAACAACAAACTTAATGCCAGCAAATGATATTTTTCTATAGCTGCTGCATTCCGTTGTCTGGTGGTCGGTTCATGGGTAGATAGTGGGATCTGTGGAAAATTGTGCCAATGGTAAGCACTGACCTTGTGCCCCTGTTCAAACATCTGCTTGCTGTTGCCCTTGTTAAGTGCTGTAGGGTCAACTGTGACTCATAATGGCCCTATGAACAATGGCTCTGAAATCTGCTCTATCATGTACTTTCAAAGAAGTTGGTCTTTGGAGAAAAATATCATGGTTGGAAAGGTCAGTGGGAGTTGGTGTGTCAGAATGAGTGAGACTGGCTCAGGACAGGGCAGAGTTCAGAGCTGTTGTACATAGGGTCGCTGTGAGTCACAGGCAACTTGATGGCACATAACAACAACAACAACATACCATTTGAGCTCTGGTGGCTTAGTGGTAAGGAGCTGTGCTGCCAACCCGTAGGCATGTGGTTCAAATTCACTAGCTACTCCACAGGAGCCAGAAGCACAAACTCCTTCCATGTAATTTGCTGAATCTGAAAACCAGCTAGGGTCAACTATGAGTCTGTTCAGATTAGATGGTACATAACACAACACCATCTTGGACAATTAATCAATCCTACAGTTAACAGCCTGCCATAGGGACCAGATTATTCATTTTATGGAAGATGTTGTTATATCCTGCTGAGTCACCTATAACCCATAGTGATCCTATGTATAGCAGCTCTGAACCTTTCCCTGTCCTGAGCCAGCCTCACTAATTACAACATACCAACTCCCATTGCCCCAATTACTGTATTAACCCAATTTATCTGGGGTCTTCCTCTCCTGCACTGTCCGTCCACCCTTCCAACCATGACGCCCTTCTCCAAGGACTGATCACTCCTGGCCATGTGCTCAAAGTATGTGAGACAGCATGTCAAAATCCTAACCTCCAAGGAGAAACTTGGTTGCATCCTCTCCAAGACAGACCTATTTGTTTTCTTGGTGGCCCATGGTATGCTCAAGACTCTTCTCTAGCACCACAACTTGAAAGCACAGATTCTTCTTCTGTAATCTTTAGTCATTGCCCAGCTTTCTGATGCATAGTAAGTAATTGCAAAGACCGTGGCCTGCATCAGGTGCACTTTAGTTTCTAGAGTGACATCATTTCTTTTCAGTACAATGGAAAGGTCCCTGACAGCAGATTTTCCCAATGCAATTCCTCTTTTGATTTCCTGACTGCTGGTGACAAGAGTGTTGATTGCGGAGACGAGCAAGTTGTAACTGTTATTAATCACCTTCTGTTCTCCATCCATTATGGTGCTGCCAATTGGCCCAGTGGTGAGAATCTTTATCTTCTTGATGTTGAGCTTCTATCCATATTGAAGACTACAGTCCTTGACCTTCTGTAGCAAGCACTTTAGGTCCTCTTCAGTTTCAGCAAGCAAGGTTGTGTCATCTGCATTATGTAGGTTGTTGAGTCCTCCTTCTAATCTGATGCCACATTTCTCCTCATAAAACCTAGCCTCCCAAATGATCTATTCTGCATATAGATTGAAAAGGTATGGAGACAAGATGCATCCCTGATGCACTCCTTTCCTGATTTTGAACCATGCAGTGCTTCCTCGCTCTGTTCTGAGGACTACTTCCTGGTCCAATAGATTTTGCATTTTCCTCAAGGTTAGCCACATTTGTTGTGATCCATATTGTCAAATGCCTTTGCATAGTCAATGAAACACAGATAGACATTCCTCTGCTACTCTGATTTCTGCCAAGATCCATTTGACATTATTGACAATAATATCTCTAGTGGCTGTTTAGGACTATTTTCTCCTAAAGTAAACTACCACCAAACTGGAGCAAGAAGTTACCAGAGGCTGGAGAAGGGCAGCAGCAATGAGGTAAAACAACTTTTTTTTTAATGATCTATCTTCTAAGGGAGGAAAAAAATGATCATTTTCCCTCATCACGTCTCCAGCCTCTGGTAACTTCTTGCTCCAATTTGGTGGTAGGTTACATAGGAGTAAATAGTCTTTAAAAACCTAGGGACTTTTCAGGGCAAAGAGGACATTTCATGTGCAGGGATGGGGGTGGTGGTAGATGAGAGACCTGGACCAGGCAGTGGGGTCAGTAGGTCTGATGGTATCAAGAGAGTGTCTAGAGTGGGGACCAGGAGTGGAAGAGATGGAGGAAGAAGAAAGCTCTAAAGTCAGGAAAACAAAACAACCAAACAAACCCCAATACTGTTGTTAAGTTGATCCCAACTCGTGGTGACCGTCCTTGGAGTTTAAGGAGTGACTGGTGGATTTGAACCGCCTCCCTTTCAGTCAGCCTGACACCTATGCTATGCTTTCAAGTACAAAAATACACAGCTTCCTCACACCATGGGCCAAGAGCCCCTAACTGTCTCCCACTGCTCTCTGGTTCTCTGCCACAACTGCTGCTCATTGCTGCAGCTACTGAGGCAGCCATCTCCAGGTCTAGCTCCATATCTTCGGTGACCCAGCTTTTATATGCACAGAGATCTCAGGTCTGAAGACTGCCTGTCCTCTCTGGTTCTTCCTTCTGGATGGTAGCAAGATTCTTTTTTTATGGCTTTGGCCAGCTCAATTTAAGCCTGGCAGAATAGCAAAACCACTGACGTCTCATGTTAGTGTTCTTCACACCTTCCTTATTCGGCTTTACTTGTGATGTGGTCAAAAGCTTCAAAACAGCCAGTTCCAGTTATGGCAGGATGGCTGTCTTCTGATCTAGAATAATATCCTGGCCCTGCCAAACGGCAAATGTGAGGCTTTGGATGGCTTGGTCCACATTTCTAAGATGCAGTTTCTTCATTTTCTCAATAGTCATAATACTAACATTTATTTCCATAGGACTGGAGAAGTGGGCACTAAAGATGATCGGGTATAGATAGGATCTAATAAAACCAAACCTATTGTCAAGTCAAATTCAGCTCTAGCAATTCCTCACCAGGTTTCTGAGGTTTAATATTTTTGGAAGGAAACTTCTCATCTTCCTCCTTCAGAGAGGCTAGTGGATCCAAACCTCTGATCTTTCAGTTAGCCTCCTAACCCACAATGCACGAGGCTCAGATGAAGGATCTCCTACACAGTGAAACTCAACAGTACAGTAATATTTACCGACATGATGTTATGTCTTCATATGACCATCTTAAGGGTAAGGCTCCAGCAGATCCTCTCTGCTGGAGAAGATCTAATTAGTGTCTGCAGCCTGCTGCTTCCACCTCTGGCTTCATTGTCAATTATCTAGCAGACAGGGGCCAGAGCACAGTCTGGTGAGGTATGACGGGGCCGCTGAGGGTGGGCAAGTGGGGCACCTTGACACACTGCAGTGGGGGAAACTGGAAGGACCCAGACCGGAGTCTGTTGCTTTTGACATGCCATTTCCCCTATGAAAATGTAAGTTCTATCTTAAAGCCTCTTCACGAACTCTACCGCCTCTTTGTGAAAGGTTTAGAAATCTTTTACTTGTCAGAGTGTAGCAAAAATCCTTTATCTTTGTAGTCAGGCCACTTATTCGAGCATTAAGTAAACATAACTTTCTTTAATATTTTATCGCAATTTAGTGTCTACTTTGAATCACCACACAGGGTGATGAAAAGGAAATCTTAGGAAATTCAGTGCTTTTCTTTGCACTGAAACAGCTTCTCTGTATCAGAGTGCTAATGTGGCAAACACAGCACCGAGCTTATTCTTACTGGGTGTCCTTGTGTCAACTCTGAACCCCTGGAATCAAGTGCGCACCTGCCTGGTCCTGCGTCCTCTTCAGTCTCTGCCTGGCCCGAGCGCCCTGCTACCAGCACCATGTCAATTTATCTTGTTGGAGGAAAACCTTTCTTCACTGACCCTCAATTTCTCCAAGCATAATCTCTTTCTTCAGGAACATTCTAATGACACGCCCTTCTGACGACACGTAAAAAAATACATGAGTGAAAGTTTTGCCATTCTTGCTTCTAAGCATTATTTTCCAAGACACATTGGTTTGCTTGTCTGGCAGTCTACGGTAGATCAAATATTCTTCACCAACATCATAATTCAAATGCTGAATTCTCGTTTTGCTCTTATTCATTATCCTTTTGGGTGCATATGAGATGACTGAAAATATAGCTAAGGTCAGTTGTACCTTAGCTTTCAAAGTGTCTTTTTTTTCCTTACTTTTTAACACTTTAAAGAGGTCTTCTTAGTAGAGTTTCCCAATAATGCATTATTTGATCACTGCACTGCTATTTCTGCCGGCATTGATTTTGAATCCAAGTAAAATGGTAATAAGTAATAGCATTTGGCAAGATGTCTTGTTTCTGTTGTTGATTACCTGTGTTACATTGTGTCAGTCAGTGCACTTAATTGTAGATGACAGAATTTATGATAGTAGTTTAAGCAGAAAAGGATTGATTAAAAGGCACAGCATTTTCTAGGAGGGCCTGAGATCTGTTCAGATGTCTCAGACGCAGGGATCACAAATAGCCAAGAGAAATTCCATCCACTACAGAGCTCTGGTGGCCTAGTGGCAAGAAGCTGCACTGCAATCCTGAGGGCACATGGTTCAAGGCCATCGGCCACTCCATGGTAGCGGATGAACAATCTTTTTCTGTGTGATTAACTGCCTCTGGAAACCCACTGGATGGTCAGCTATGGGTCAGTTTTGACCCAACAGTACACAATGACAACACAGAAGTCATATAGGAACCTGGTGGTGCGTTGTATAATATAATGGGTTAATAACGAAATGGTTGGCAATTCGAATCCACAAGCTGCTCCATGAAGAAAGATGGAGAATCTCCTTTCATTAAAACCTACAGTCTCAGAAACCTAACAGGGGGTCTGTAAGGGTCCCACTGACCCCGCTACAACTCACAGATTAGAAGCATAATAATACCAATTACACCTGCTACTCAGTACTGTGACATGGGAACTGGACGTAATTAATGTCTTGGATAAAACAGACACCTTCCCAAACCTTAACTACCAAATACAACCTTCCCACAAATTCTTCCTTGGTTCCCACAAATTCTTCCTTGGTTCCTTGCTGCTTACAAGATTCTATAAGAGAATCTAAATTGTACAAATGTCAGAAGTTGCAAAGGAGTCTGGGAAAAGCAGATTGTACTCAGTAAATCTTTATAGTAAGGATAGGGGGCATTTGAGGGAGTTTAGACATTTTGGGAAGGAGCCTTTCTGTAGTAGCTGCCATCATCACCTCCCATTCCCCATGAAAAGGCCACTGGGTCTCTATGGCTGATGGATGGTGGTGGTTCAGTGGTGGGATTCTTGCCTTCCATGCAGGAGACTTGAGATCAGCTCCCAGTCAGTGGACTTTGTGTGTTGCTACTACTCTTCCGTCAATTCAGACTTTGGCCAGTAGCAGTTGTGCTGCTAACCCAAAACCAGGTGATTAAAATCCAGCAGCTGTTCTGAGAGAAAAAGATGGGTCATCCCCTGCCTGTGATTTGCAGCCTCTAAAACTCACTGGCAGGAGGATCAGCTAGGAATCAGTTTCAATTGATTGTAGCATCGACGGGGGGTTGAGAGTTGTGAGTGCAGCTGTGATGCTAAACAGTATACACAAGAGCTTCCAGTCTAAAACACATTGTTGTTCTGTACCATAGAGTCAGAACTGGCCCATAGCTGATACTCCAGTGGGTTTTCAGAGGCTAAATGCACAGGAGGAGATTGACTATCTTTCTCTCACAGAGCAGGTGGTGGCCTCAAACAGCATGCCTTTGGGATTGCAGTGAAGCTTCTTGCATTAAGGCCACCAGAGCAAAAAAAGCCTTGTGATTGTTGAAAATCACCTAGTGAAAACCATGTGGGCTACAAAAGTCTAATGAGCAACTGATCGCAGCAATGTTACAGGCTGGGAAGCATTTGTTACGTTGTGCATGGGGCCGTTTTGATTTGGGGGAACGTTGAGGCAGCAGACTACAACAAAACGTCTTTGAAAGTCTCCCAGGTGCCTCTGTGAAGCCTTCTTGCACTCTGTTTGGTCCATGAGGTTCCTCCTCTTTCAGGTTTACTTTAACAGTGCAAGGCCCTACCTGAGAAAGCATTCACTGGGGAAGGATATAGGGCTTTACGACACCTCAGCCAGAAGTGACACTGTCACTTCCACTCTCATTTCATTGGTAAGAACCAGTGCTATGGTCCCATGCATGTGTGGAAGGCTGAGAAGTACAGTGTTCCGAGTGCCTGGAGGGGAGGAGAGCTGATACTGGTGGTATTAACAATGGCCACCATACAGTCTGATGGGAGAGGGGGCTGTGGTTCAACTGACAGTCCCCATTGACGAGGTGCCCACTGCAGTTAGTCACCTTGGGCTTCTTGACTCCTTTCTGCCCTGGAATTAGAGTCTCCAGAGGAGGGCTGGGCACAGGGACGACTCTGAGGAGCCCACTAACATCTAACTCCTTCTTCAGAGGGATCTTGGTCAAGCTTTGCTGGTGGAGTTCTAGGTCCTGTATATCTTTTTATTCTCTCAAATTTATTTCATTTGGCAGAATGTTACATGTTCCTAACAGGATCTCGACTTTTCTAATTGCTCTGCATTTTCTTAATAAAAGGAGTCTAAAATCTGCCCTGTGTGTGGGAGTGAGGGGAACTTGGTTACAAAGACACAAGGGCAATAACAAGCACGGCATATTATTCTGAACGTTTCACTGTGGCCCACTATACAATGCTTATAGGAGTGCTGGTGGCACAGTTTTTAAACACCTAAATGCTAACTGAAAGGTTAGTGATTCAAACCCACTAGCCATTGCACAGATGAAATATGTGGCAATCTGCTACTATAAACATTTCAGACTCAGAAACCCTATGGGAAGTTCTGCTCTGCCCTATACAAGGTCCCTGTAAGTCACAATAAGCACACAACACTTAGAATAGAAAAGAAGGTAAGTGGGCATGCCATACGGAGTCAGGGCATTAGCTCCATTTCTAGAACTACCCTTCAGGGTATGTATCATCACCTTATACTAGACAAGTCCCCATCAATCAGTGCCAACTCATGGCCAGTCCATGTGGACTATGATCGCTCTCTAGGGTTCTTAACCTCACTGCCACTGAGTCAGACTGGACTCACCGCTAACCCTCCAGTAGGTTTGCAGAGACTGTAAATTTCCTGGAAGTAGAATGCCCATCTTTCTCCTTCAACACTGCTGGTGGATTCTAACCAGCCACCTTAGGGTTGGCAGCACAACTTCCGACCCTTGAGGGATCTTTCTGGGCTGAGTGGAAAGGAAGTTGTGCTGCCAACCCAAAAGCAGACAGTTTGAACCCACTAGATATTCCAAAGGAGAAAGACGGGCAATCTCCTCGCATGAGCTTTACAGCCTCTGAAAATCTGCTGGAAAGTCAGCTATGAGTTGGTTCCAACTCCAAGGCAATGAGTTAAGTTTGTAGGATATTAGTGGGTTTGTGTGTGTGTGTGTGTGTGTGTATGTGTGTGTGTGTATATGTGTGTGTTTTTCCCCCCTCAGACAGACTGCCAACCATGTCTTCTGAGATGACTCTGAGTAGACTTGAACCTCCAACTTTCTTGTTAGCAGCCAAATGCTTTAACTACCTGTACCACTCAGGGACTTGCCGT
Organism: Elephantulus edwardii; assembly: GCF_000299155.1. Taxonomy (NCBI): domain Eukaryota; kingdom Metazoa; phylum Chordata; class Mammalia; order Macroscelidea; family Macroscelididae; genus Elephantulus; species Elephantulus edwardii. The sequence goes on from NW_006399783.1 coordinate 15,475,135, forward strand.
TGTAGGTGGGAAAGATGAAGCTCGTAGTGGTTAACAGACCCTGTAACAGCAGAAGAGCTGGGTTAACTCCCAATGTGGAGTATTTACCATGAGCTTTCTTTGTGAATCCTCTTGTTTTGAACTTTTAGACACAAAACAAGAATTCCTCTCCCCTCCCCCAGCTGTATCTGCCTTTTTGAAGTGGGAATCCAAGAATGTTACATGTTTTGAGCCTGAAGGCTAAATCCTTCTTTGAGTTCTTTACACAGTTGTTCTGATTTTGTGCTCAGGCCCCTGGCAGGAAAGGCAGGAGCATAATTAGAAGTGTGAAATTTGAAGATAAAGGAAGAAACGCCTTTCCACTTTTGGATTTAGGTTGGGCATTTTTGGCAGATGCCGAGATAACGGTCGGTGGGGAGGAGCAGGGGAAGTATGTGCTGTAACTGCTCCTCGTGCCCTTGTGACATCTTGGATTCCTTCCTGTCGGCCTCGTTAACGATGACTGTCAGTTGAACCACAGCCCCCTCTCCCATCAGACTGTGGTGACTATTGTTAATACCACCAGTGTCAGCTCTCCTCCCCTCCAGGTGCTCAGAACACTGTACTTCTCAGCCTTCCACATGTGCATGGGACCATAGGACTAGTTCTCACCAATGACTGAGACTAGAAGTGACAGTGTCACTTCTGGCTGAGGTATTAAAAAGCCGTACATCCTTTCTCTGTCTTTCTCTTACAGTCCCTGTAGTGGCAAACAGGGAAAGTGGCCTGCGTGAAGATGGCTGAGCCACAGGATGAAAGCAGTGGGGATTGCTGAGTTCCAGGTTGTTGAGGATCAAATATTGTATGTTCCCAAAATATGCAATGTAATTCTAGACCCCATGCTTATGCACACCAGAAACCTGTGTATATTAACTTGTATGATAAAAGGGACTTCGGAGACATCATTATGTTAAGGTTTTTAGATGAGGAGAGGATCCTGCATTATCCATGGGCCCAGTGCACAATGGTCCTTAGAAGAACTCTAGAGGGGCAGGAGTCAGAGACTAAGGCACTGTGATGGTGGAAGCAGGGGCTGCAGCCATGTGCTTTGGAGATGAGGACGAGGCTGCAAACCAAGGAACACAAGTGGTCACTGAAAAAGACAAAGGACCATGTTCTCCCACTGAAGACCCTCTAAGAAATCTGCCTCCAGAAAGCATAACATAATAGAGCCTTTATGCCAATAAGCATTTTTATCAAGAAATTAGCGAAATGAGTTGAGTCCAGGAAGAAGGACTTGCCAGTGGTTCTTAGAACCTCCTGTCTGCCTTGCTGGTGCTAAAGGCGTTCCTGTAGTGTTGTGTGATAATGAAACACCCAGCACTGGACAGGTGAGATTATTGTTGCTATCAGCTCTTCCTCTGACTCCTGGTGGTCCCTTGCACAAAGGAATAAAACATTTCTTTAAAAAAATTCAAACTCAATCTCCCACCATTGAGTGAATTATGATTGATGGTGGTCCCATATCTCGTTTTTAAAACTGGAAATCTTAACACTAGGAGACTGCCTATATTTCTCCCACAGAGTCACTGGTGAATTTGAAACACCTCTTTATTAGCCTGGAAGCAGGAGTGACATACACTTCCTAAAAACGTGCCTCCACCAACTCTGTGAACTTTGATAAATGTCGGTGGTTGTAGAGGAGCTTCAGGTCTTTTGTTCATAGGGTCGCTATGAGTCGTGCTCTACTTGAAGGCAATCAACAACAATAACATTGGTTAATAGCACAACTTGTTAGGGACGACATCACCAAATCTCCGACCAAACATTAATTAGTTGTTATTCCCATTGGATCGGCCCAGTGTGATTCACAGTTTTCATGGGCCGATTTTAAAAATCAATCACCACACTTTACTTACTGGTCTTCTGGAGGCTCTGCTGAAACCTATTCAGCATCTAAGTGCCGGGTGAGTCTTCTCTGACGGTGGTGAGTATGCATGAGGCACATTGGTTGGCAATCAACCCTGGGTCTCCCACGTGGAGGATAAAAACGCTACTGTTGAGTTCTTGGAAAGATGAGTTTAACTGTAGCTTATTTGTCACACAGACCCACTCCACTTATTGACATAGGTGGGTTCCCAGGATCAGGTTGTTACGTGAAATGGCCATTATGTGAGTCCCAGCCAACAAGTCATTTACAGTGCTGATGTTTGTCCCTCCATTCTCCCCCGTTGTTAGGTGCCTATCCCTCATGTGTTTTGAGATGTGTGTTATGGAAGCCCCCTTCCTCACTTCTCCTTCCCCTAATGCTGGGATTAGGGTGGCGGTGGTAGTGGTGGCTGTGGCTGAGTGCTGCCCACCATCTCCTGGCACTGGCTGGGTGAGTTCCCTATTTACCATCCATCTGCCCCAGTGCTGTGCCTTGTGTAGGTAGCCCTATTCCATTTCCTCCCCTCTCTCCTGCTTCCTGTGGACTCCCCTCACACCTGCGGGCCCTCACTCTGCCTTCCAGTTTGCCAGACAGAGAAGGGGAGGCGAACAGGAGAGAGTATCCCTTAGCTTGTTCGCTGTTGTTCTCCGTGCTCTTCAGTCATTGCCAAAGCCTCTGGTATACTGTTTGGGGTAGTTCATGGAGGATGCCCTGGTTCTGGCCACGGACCTTCCTAGGACCCAGACTATCGAGACACCTTCTGAAGATTTTGTTTTTCAAAGTTATAATAAGAGTGAAATGTCAGACAACAAGATAGTTGCCGAGAGCTTTCCTAAGTGATGAAGAGTTGTCTACTCATGGTTCTGGGGAGTGGTCATCACACCATGCAGGTGACCATTTAGGAGTAACACTCAGGAAGATGAACAACTGGGGCCTCTGGGATGCAAACTTTGTAGGATAAACAGGGTAGGATACCCCTAGTTCTTAAAGAGATTTTGAAAGGCTTGTTTAACTAATTCCATAGTCTGGCAAAGAATAAAAACCAGCGACTCAGGGATAAGAAGGAACTAATCTGGGCTCTGTGATAAGAGGGCTGTTTGGCTCAACTTAATTCATTGCCTTTGAGTTGGAATGGACTCAGAGCCACCCCTCCAGCAGGTTTTTGGAGACTGTGAATAACATAGGAGGAGACTGCCCATCTTTCTCATGCAGGAGAGACTGGTGGATTTGAACTGCACGAGAAGTTAGTAGTGTAATTTCCTGGGTTAGTAGCATAATTTCCTACACCAGCAGAGTTCCAAGACATCTTCACCTGATGAGGAATCGAACCCAGGTTGTGGCAGTGAGAATGCTGAAATCTAACCACTAGGAAGAGCTATTGGTTGGGGGACATGATCAGAATGAGAAGAGAATTTACAGTTAGAACATTTGATGACCCTTTAGTTTTTCCAAATGTTAAGACATAACTCATTGGCATCAAGTTAGAACCTGTTGAGAGCTGACACTCCAGCAGGTTTTTATAGGAAAAACCTATCACATCACATGGGAGACGATTATTTGTCTTTCTCCTTTGGAGCAGCTTGTGGCTTTGAATGACTTGTCTTTGGGTTGTCAACATACCTTCTTACTCACTAGGCCACCATAACTCTCCAGTGTCAGAGAAGCACTTAATATTAATTTTAGATCTGTTGTCCTACCAGTTAATATTGAAACTGCAACAATACAGATGTTACAGGCCTCAAATCAAGGGAATTAAGAATGTTGTAAAAGAAGGACAATAAAGATTAACTGTGAAATTTACACTGAGAAAGAAGAGAGAGCATGGTGCCAAGAGTGTTGACCATGGAGCCAAGCAGACTAAAGCTGTTAACAATCTCAATCTCTTCACCATCCATCCGGATGCTGCCAATTGGTCCAGTGGTCAGAATCTTTGTCTTCTTGACATTGAGCCTCAATTCATACTGAAGGCTGCAGTCCTTGACCCTCTGCAGCAAGTGCTTCAGGTCCTCCTCAGTTTCAGCAAGCAGGGTTGTGTCATCTGCATAACGCAGATTGTTAATAGATTTTCCACCAATCCTGATGCCACACTTCTCCTCACAGAGGCCAGCCTCCCAGGTAATCTGTTCTGCATACAAGTTGAAAAGGTATGGAGACAGGACACATCCCTGGCATACACCCTTCCCAATTTTGAACCATGCAGTGTTTCTCTGCTCTGTTCTGACTACTGTCTCTTGGTCCAAGTATAGCTTTCGCATTAGCACGATTAAATGTTCTGGGATTCCCATTTTTCTCAGAGTCAGCCACAGTTTGTTATGATCCTTACAGTTAAACACCGTTGCATAATGCTGCATGAGGAAAAATGGCACTGGGGGAGTCAATGTGGGGGATTTCTTTTTGGTGTTTGGGTTTTTTCCCCCCTCAAGATTTATCTTCCCTTTATGTAGGAAGTCTTGCAAAAACCAGAGCCTGTGAAGGTAGAAACTTGTCAGAGAGAAAAAACTCCTATTTTCTGCTAAAGTGATTGACAGGAAAGTTGTGGGACTGCACCCTGTCAGCAGCAGAAAACTTACAGGACTTGGGAAAATAAGACAATCAGGCTGAGTTCTGACATTCACAGGTTATAACATTGTCATAAGGACTCCCAGTGGTGCAATGGTTAAGCACTTGGCTATGAACCGAAAAGCTGGCGGTTTGAACCCATCACCTTTTCTGCAGTCTACTTCTGCCAAGACCAAGCCAACCAAGCTGCCCCATTGCCACTGAGTCAGTTCTGACTCGTTGCACTTCTGGAGGATAGAATGGAAGCGTTGCATGGGGGTTCCAAGGCAAGAATCTGTAAGGAAGCTCAGGCTCATCCTTCCCCCACGCAGTGGCTGATGGGATTGAGCAGACCTGGTTAACAGAAAAGTGCTTTAGCCATCTTGCCACAAGATAATCTTCTCTCAAGATCCCAGCCTTGGAAACCCAGTGGGGCAGTTCTACTGTGTCTTGTAGGGTTAAGTTACAGTAGATGCTATGTGGCAGTGCTTTTTTTTTTACTGCTTTTGTTTTTATACTATCACAGTGAATGGGAAAGACTTGGCTGCTGGGTTTTTTTGGTTGTTTTTTTTTTTTTTTCTGCAGATTGTCTTCATTACCCCTGACAGCATCCAGCAATTCAACTCTCTTCAGCTCCATACAAGTATGAGGCTTTCCAGGAAGTCCATGGCCCTCGAATGCCTTGTTTTTTTTTTGGGGGGGGGGTTTCAGCTGTTAAGACTGTGGAAACACCTTCTTCATGCTCTCCTTCTACCTGCTGGTCCCCAGAAGAGGCAGGGTCCCAGATCTACCCATGCATTTAATCATTCCAGGATACAAGAAACTTGGTCCCTGGATTATTACCTAGAAAACAGCTGCTTTGAAATATCAGGTCTGTTGCAAGAATTTCTTTCTTGGTTTTCTTCCAGACACTAAATATTTTGGCTTCTTTCTTATGGCAGTTCCATACTGTCCTGTCACCACCAATATGAGTTGGGCAAAGTATGGAGTATTTCACAGATGGTATCTCCTGTCATATGCATTAGTTCTGTGAGGGAGGAGCTACATTCCTATTTTATTTACTTATTTTTTTTCTTTTGATTTTGAAGGAAAAACATGGTGGAGGAAGGACGGTGTCTTATTTAAGTTATCAGAGTTAACAGGTGGTGACAACTGCATTTAGAATCCAGACTTTTGCTTCTTAAGCATATATCACACTAAGACACATACAGACAGAAAAAGAATTAAAACCACACACAAACTATCATTCTTATGAGATGCCATCAAGGTATTTCTAACGTGTGGTATTGTTATCATGTGCAGGTGAGTCAACTATAACTCTCAGTGACCCTATGAATGAGGGCTCTGAACTCTGCCCTGTCCTGCCAACCTCGCCATCTCTGACACACCTGACCACATTGCCACAGTCACTGTGTCAATCCAGGTAATCCAGGGTCTTCCTCTTCTGCATTGACCCCCTATTCTTTCAAGCAGGATACCTTCTCCAGGGACTGGTCCCTCCTGGAAATATGCCAAAGAGATGGAGCTTCTAAATTCTTGTCTCCAAGAAGCAACCTGGTTTTGCTGTTTCCTGGATGGACCTATTTGTTCTCTTGGCGGTCCATGATCCATTCAATACGCTTCTCCAGCACCACAACTCAAAGAAATTGATTCTTTGTTATCCTTATTCATTGTCCAGTTCTCAGATGTATAGCAAACAATGGACAACACCAGGGCCTGGACCAGGTGTGCCTTAGTCTCTAGATTGATATTATTGCTATCACTCTGGAGACGTCCCTGATAGCAGATTTTTTTCCAGTGCAACCTTTCTTTTGGTTTCCTGACTGCTTATGTGAAAAGTGTTGATTGTGGATCAGAGCAAGATGAAATCATTAACAACTTCAATCTTTTCACCGTCTATCATGATGCTGCCTATTGGGCCGCTTGTGATGGTTTATAGCAACACCTATGTACAGCAGGACAAAATACTACCCCATTCTGTGCCATCTCACCATCACTGCTCTATCAGAGCCTACGATTGTGACTACTGTGTCAATTGATCTCATTGAGAGTCTTTCTCTTTATTGCTGACCCTCTACTTTGCTAAGGATTTTACTATACTCTCCAGAGATTGGGAAAAGTGAAAAAAACAGAAAGGGAAAAAAATGCATACTGTCCTCCAAATTGATCAAGAATGGCAGATTGCTCCAAGAAATCAGTATGCTGAGGTCTGTGTGTGCAGAAAAACAGGCTGCCAATAACAATTAGTGTATCAGCTGCAATTATCTGCTTCCCATGAGGAAATTTTGTGCATTGTAACCCCAAGCTAAGATCCTCCTTCCCCAGTAGACTTTAGCAAATAGTAGCTGATTAAGTACTGTTGGACTTGGATTTGCCCATCTCTGCAGGTCCTGCCTGTATGGATCGAATACGAGTAGGTGTTCTAGGATCTGAGATCACTCTTTGAATCCCAAAAATTCTCAATCAGTGGTGGGAAGAACGAGGATGGTAAAGTCTGTCTGTATGAGGAAACTGTCTCAGTCACTTTCCTCCCTGAGAGATCTTGCAGAAATATTTCCTCTCTCCAAGCCCCAGTTTACTTTCCTCACCTGAAAGATAGAGATGACATCATAAACTGTTTTTCCACAGGACTACTACAACTGTAGATCAAATAATTAATGCATGTTGTTGCAATTTATGCATGTACTGTCAACTAAGAATCTACTCATACCTGACTGTCCAGGTTTTCAGATGAAATAAGTTTCACAGGAGATTGTCCATCTCCCTCCCATGTAGCAGCTGGTGGATTTGAACCATGTGTCTTTAAGTTGAAATCATACTCCTTAGTACTAAGCCAAAAGAGCTCCCTTAATTAATGTTTACAAAGGCAAAACCCTCTTCTTTATGTTGTTGTTAGGGGCCATTAAGTGGATGATGGCCCATAGTGACCTTATGAATGATGAACCAACCCTTCTCTATCCTGTGCTATTCTCAACATTTCTGTCACACTTGAAGCCATAGTTAAAGTCATTATGTCAATCCACCTCATTCAGGGTCTTCCCCTCCTTTGCTGATCCTCTACTTTTCTAAGCATGATGCACTTTTCTAAGGACTGGCCTCTCATAACCACATACCCAAAGTATATGAGACTAAGTTTCATCAACAGTTCCTCTAAAGAGTACCCAGGCAGCATTCTCCCCAAGATATAGTTCTTTGTGTTCTTGGCAGTTCATGGGATATTTAGTACTCTTCTCTAAAACCACAACTCAAAGACATCAATTCTTCTTCTGTCATCTTTATTCACTGTCCAACTTTCAGATGCATAGCAAGTAATTGAAAAGACAATGGCTTGGATCAGGCACATCTTAGTCTTTAAACTGAAATCCTTGCTTTTCAGAACTTTGGAGAGGTCCCTTCCCAATGCAATATGTGTTTTGGTTTCCTTGACTACTAGTACCAAGGCTGTTTAGTATGGATCATCAGAAAATCACAAGACAAATGTTTTCACCTAATAATTAAACATGGCCTTTCTCTGTTAAAATGAGCATTTAGTTCCTGGTATTTTTTTTTCTTCTCAAACTCAACTCATTGTTGTTGGGCTAGAATATATTCCTGGCTAACCCTCCAATGAGTGCTTGGAGGTTGCAAATAGCATGAAAGGAGATGGCTTATCTTTCTCCCAGGAGGTCACTGGTGGATTCGAACTGCCAGAAAGGTGCCACCTTTGGATTATCAGCACAACTTCCGAACGACTGCACCTTCTAGTTGTTAGGTACTGTCAAGTTGACTACGACTCATAAAAACACTATGAACAATGGTTCTGAACTCTGTTCTGTCCTGTTCCATCTCAACAACTCTGACATACTTGAGCCCATTGCCGCAGTCACGGTGTCAGTCCATCTGGCTGAATGTCTGGCTTTCTATCTTTCCAAGAAATAGTCTTTCTTAGCAACATGCTGAAAGTACGTTAGGCCAAGCTTCCCCAGCCTTACCTCTGTTCCTTTAGCATGTGCAGTCCACCATCCTCCGACCACTACGTGATCTTCCCTTAGGGACAGCAGAGAGTCTTCTGCTAGGACAGGATGTGAACCAGTGCTCCCAGGGACTATGCATGCACACCACCTCACTCATCAAGAAGCCTTCACAACAGAATCCATCTTGAAAGACTGACCATGCATGCACCTCATTTCCATAACCCTGACTAGATGGGCCAGTTCCTGGAAAACTCTCCCTCTCCTCTGACATTTGCTAACATGGAAAGCTTTATTTACATTAGGGGAAAAAAAGAGTAAAATCCTGCTGCTTTGTCCTTGTCAGGGAAGACAGAGCCTTACGTTGTCAAAGCACTTTGCTGTAGCTCACTCTGAGTCTCCTTCATAAGTCTTTCCTTTTTCTCTAATAAATTCTGTCTATTCAAAAGACAATGCCTAGTCTCCTCGTTCTTGATTAGACTTGGCAAGAACTCTCTAATCTATGCTGCCTGTAACGATAACTCTTGACATTTCCTGAGAGACTAATGGGACAGTGGGAGGACTTTGCATGTAACTTCTCTTATCCTCATAAAGCTCCAAGGTGGAGAATACTTTTCATATTTTGCAGGTGAGTAAACCAAGACTCAGAGAACTTAAGGGACTTCCTCAGATAAAGCAGTTTGGGGAGTGAATTCAGCTCTGTCTTCAGGGACTCTACTTATAACTATTAGATAGATTTGATGTTATTGCAAGCTTTAGACTCCTAGTCCAACACCCCAACCAACAAGTAGAGTAAAACAATTTAGGATTTGCCATACTGTGTCTAGGAAGCTCTGTTGGTTTTGTGGTAAGGAAGTATGCTGCCAACCCAAAGGCAGAGAGTTGGAATTCACCAGCTACTTCCTGGGAGAACGATGGGCAGTCTCCTCCTGTATGATTTACAGCCTCTGAAAGCTTACTGAAGGGTCAGCTATGAATCAGTTTTGATCAACAGCACATAACACCAGAAATAACAACAGCAACCTATTGTGTCTCTCTCTCCCACTATGGTCATTCCTCCTTACAGTCAGTCACCTCTGATCTCTAAATCTGACCATGGTCTCCTGTACAAAATACTTCAGTGGTTCCTCATCATCCTCAAGATAAAAGCCAGACCTGTGGACAGGTATCAGTACTTCTGCAGAGTTTTCTAAGGTTGAACCTCTTTTTCTTAATGGTCCTTTATCTTCAGGAGACGTCATAGGATCTTCTTCCCCCACCATACCCTGGAATCTCTGCTTTCTCACCTCTGTGTCTTTGGCATTGCTCATTTGTCCCCTTAGAATTCTTAGATTGCATCACTCATCCTTCTTGCATTTCTTTTTTTAAAATACCTTTGAAGCTCTAAAAATACTTTTAAATTCATTTCTTTTTTTTTTAATTCATTTCTTGATTAAGCTCTTCCATGAAATTACCTCCAATCTCATTATTTGAAGAGACTTAGAGTGTATGTCTTCAGATGCTTCTCCAGCAGCAACAATCCTTCCAAGTGTATTTGAATTTCACAGTTGCCCCAAAGTTTGAGTGGGAATGACGACCTAAAATGATGGCCTATCTTCCATGGTTCCAGGATGGAGTTCTTATTGGTTCTTTATGGCTACAGTGAGAGGGTCAAGAGTAGGCAAGTGTATTAAGTCAGTCATTTCAAAGCAAACAGACTCAATTTTAGGCTATATAGGTTTGTATCAGTTAGTAACCCTGACTTTCCTTATTGCTATTATACTACAATCCCAAAGGCACACAATTGGAATCAACCAGCTACTCCATGGAAGAAAGATGGACAATCTCCTCCTGTGCAATTCATTGCCTCTGAAAAACCCACTGGAGGGTCAGCTCTGCATCAGTTCTGACTTGACAACACTGAACAACATATAGATTTAAGTCTCAGGAGGCATATGACTCAGGAATCATGACCATTAATCACAAGGCTATCAGATGAGTCATTATAAGGAGTTGGAAATGTGTATTCAGCCACATTATTAGAGCAGCCAGATCACATCTCTCCTGAAGTCCATACTGAATAGTCCAGTCATGTAAGTCACTCAGTTCTCTGTATTAATGGGTATATCCTCTCTCCACAACACACTCTCAGATGTAATCATCCAAATTCTAGAAAGGAGGTATTTCATTTTCCTTGAGGCTTTAGTGGTTCAATGGCAGAATTTCTGCCCTCAATGCAGGAGACAGGAGTTTGACTCTTGGCCAGTGCCCCTCATACACATCAATACCTTTTGTAAGTAGAAGACTGCATCTTGCTATGATGCTGACCCATTTCTGTGACAGCAATGCTTGTGAAGATGTTGCAGGACCAGGCACTGCTTCGTTCTGCTGGGCCACAGACTTGCTAGGAGTTGGCGCTGACTCTACAAGTCCTAACAACAACGACATGATGCTGAAAACTTTCAGAAGAACTTCCAAGCTACCACACCCTGAGAAGGGTCTGATGATCCAAAAATTAGCCTGTGAAATCCCTGCAGATCACAGTAACCTGATTTACAACCAATCATGGTGATGACACAGGATGGCGCTCTACTTTTGTTGCAGTGTATGAGGGTCACCAGCTAATAATACCAAATCTTTCCTTTAGTAACCACACAATTTGGTTTTAGGTTCCTAAGAGGCATATAGATAAGGTCTTAATTTCTCATTCTTATAGCATTTCTTTTGGGGAGCAAAGATCTGTAAAAATGTGTATTAAAATGGAGTACTGAGGGAACTTGAGTATACCATGGACTGCCAGAAGAAGGAACAAATCTTGTGGGAGGAAGTGAAGCTAGAATATGCTTTAGACGCTGATGTGGTGAGACTTCGTCTCGTATACTTTGGACATGTTTTCAGGAGAAGCTCGTCCCTGGAGAAGGTCAGTATGCTTAAGAGGTAGAGAGTTAAAAACAAGGAAGAACCTTAACAAGGTTGATTGCTGCAGCAGCTACAGACTCAAAGAGCAACGGCTGTGCGGAGGGCATAGGATTGGGCACTGCTTCATTCTGTTCACGGTCTCTGTGAGTCAGAACTGAGTCCACAACACCTAACAATGACAACTGAGAGAACAAGTAATTACTGAACAAAACTTTCTTTTGCTACAGATAGTTACAATTTCAAAGAAAATGAAAATTAAAGGGGGAAGAAAAAGAAGGCATCCTGTGAAATGAAGCAAGAAGTAAAATAGATTGTTAGATGAAGCAGGAGCTGGTGAGAAGCCAATTATTCTGCTTAATAGAGGAAGGAAATCTTTGCATTTTCAGAGAAGGCCAGGAGGACAGAGAGGATAGTGTGAAGATACAGATGATGTGGGACGAGATTGTGAGCAGAAATCCTCCACAGGTGGCAAACCAGGGGACAAAGGGATATTTGTAAGGACCTTTTCTGGTTCCATTTAGTCATCCTCCATTTGAGTCAAACCTAATACATTCGCACGCGAGCACACACACACACACACACACACACACACACACACACACAGTGTTGCTACTGAGTAGATTTTGACGTGAATCTGCTCTATAAACAAGAGTAGAACTGCACTTTGGGATTTCCGAGGTTGTGGATCTTTGTGGAAGCAGACTGACACATCGTTGTTCTAAAGGGTGTTCAATGGATTTGAACTTTCAATCTTTCTGTCAGCAGCTAAACATTTAACTAACTACTGTGCCACTAGGGCTCCTAGGCACTGATAAATATTTATTAGATTTAAAAAAAATGGGTTTTCATCAAGCAAGATTCTGCTGAAGATTATCCAAAAACAACTGGAACAGCACATCAGCAGAGAACTGCCAGAAGTCCAGACTAGGTTTAGAAGGGGTCGTGGTACTAGGGATATTGTTGCTAATGTTAGATGGATCTTGGCTGAAAGCAGGGAATACCAGAAAAATGTCTATCTGTGCTTCATTGATTATGCAAAGGCGTTTGACTGTGTGGATCATAACAAACTGTGGCTGACTCTGAGAAGAATGGGAATCCCAGAATACTTGATCATGCTAATGTGAAACCTACACTTGGGCCAAGCGGCAGTCGTCAGAACAGAGCAAGGAAATACCACATGGTTCAAATTGGGAAGGGTGTACGCCAGGGATGTGTTCTGTCTCCATACCTTTTCAACCTGTATGCAGAACAGATTATCTGGGAGGCTGGGCTCTATGAGGAGAAGTGTGGCATTGGGACTGGTGGGAAATCTATCAACAATCTTCGTTATGCAGATGATACAACCCTGCTTGTTGAAACTGAGGAGGACCTGAAGCGCTTGCTGCAGAGAGTCAGGGACTGCAGCCTCCAATATGGATTGAGGCTCAACGTCAAGAAGACAGAGATTCTCACCACTGGACCAATTGGCAGCATCAGGATGGATGGTGAAAAGATTGAGATTATTAACAGCTTTAGTCTGCTTGGCTCCATGGTCAACACTCTTGGCATCAGCAGCCAGGAAAATAAAAGATGTATTGCAATGGGAAAGTCTGCTGTTAGGGACCTCTTTAAAGTACTAACGAGAAATGGTGTCTCTCTGGAGACTAAGGTGCATCTGATACAGGCCATGGTCTTTGCAATCACTTGTTATACATCAGAGAGTTGGACAATGACTAAGGAGGATAGAAGGAGAATTGATGCCTTTGAGCTTTGGTGTTGGAGAAGAGTATTGAGTGTACCATGGACTGCTAATAAAACAGACAGATTCATCCTGGAGAGGGTTAAACCAGGCTGCTCCTTGGAGGCAAGGATTCTGAGGCTTCGTCTGACATACTTTGGTCATGTTGTTAGGAGAGACTGGTCCTTGGAGAGGGACATCATGCTTGGGAGGGTGGAGGGCAGGCGCAGGAGGGGAAGGCCCTCTGGGAGATGGATTGATTCAGTGACTGGGGTAATAGGGATGAGTGTGTCGGAGACAATGAGATTGGCACAGGACAGAACAGAGCATAAGGCTGTTGTACATAGGGTTGCTATGAGTCACAAACAACTCGACAGCACATAACAACAACAACAAACAAAGGGGTGAGCAAATCCACTCAAGCTAGAAGGACTTTACAACCTCTGAGAGGAGGTAATTTTCCTGGTGATAAGCCTTGAAGGTGTCATTGTCAACAGCAACCCAAAAGAAACAGTGGCAATCGCTGATCCCAAATGTAGATAAATCTACCTGCAGTTGCATCCTTATCCCTTATGTCTCCGAAATGTGAGGCCAGAATGAGATAAATGGAATTGAAATGGACACATGTTCTCTTCATGGAGTCAGTCACATGTCGTTGAGGTCTGAGGTGACTTCCAGGAGGCAGCAGGCACCCAGGGCAGGGGCTGGCGGAAAGTCTCACTGTGGACAGGAGGTCAAGCTGTGGTGGAAGGATAAGCATGTCTTCAAAAACAAACAAACAAAAAACCAACCCAGAATAGACTTTCTTTGTTCAATCATGGAGGTATATCAGATGTTCCTGGTCCCAAGCTCCTGGGGTGGGCAGTCTGTGGAGGAGATGATAATTAACCTTAAAAATAAAAGTAATTTCATTAAAGATTTCATGAATTATTACCACCCAAAAAATAAAAGTAAAAAAATCAATAAAAAAATATAAGCTATTTATTTCATAAAAATAAATGATGACTCTCTCAAAGATGGAGGAGTCTTTGGCAGTGTGGGGCATCAGGAAAGGCTGCCCTGGGCCACAGGACTCTTTTGAAATAAATGAGTAAATAAAAATTATTTATGACTGTCTTGGTATAAAACCCACTGTTCCTGAATTGATTCTGAGTCATAGTGGGCCCTGCAGGATAGGGTAGACTTACCCGCCCCTCCCCAGCCCCGGGTTCCTGAGGACTTAAATTTCTACAAGAGCCATTTCACCTTCCTCCCATTTAGGGACTGGTGAGATCCAGTCACTCACCTTTTACTAAGCAGTCCAACGCTTAACACACTGTGCACTGGGGATCCTTGCATTGTTCTAAAGAGGACTACAATTCAGGGTAGATTAGATAGTTATTACAATAATTAACAACAATACGTAGTAAAATCTTCCTCACTGCTGTCAAGTCAGAGCTCATAGCTGAACCTCCAGCGAGTATCTCAGTGCTGACAATTGTGCAGGAGGAGTTTGTGCATCTTCTCCAGAGGAGCTGCTGGTGAATTCACACTGGTTGCCTTTAGGTCAGCAGAGCGACTATCTATGGGCTAGGTCACCAAGGCTCGCTTAATAATAGAAGGACTTTGTAATAGTGAAAAAGCCACTACTTCTCCGGGGAATTGATTACGGCTTGTGTGGATCCCATGTCTGTCAGAACGGAGCAGTGCTCCACAAGGCTTTCAGTTCTAATGCTGTGGAAGGTAGAAAGCCAAGGCTTTCTTCTAGGTCCACTTCTGGGTGAACTCCAACCTCTAAGTATGTGTCCATGTGGGTCAGCCCATTGCGTCACCCAAGAACTACTATGACCAAGAACAAACGCCTTCAAATATAAAGGACGTCACTTCTCATCCATTGCCTAAGGCCTGGCTGTGAGATAGCCCACCTGGACAAACTAGGGAAATGTCCTTCCTTCTCCCATCTTCATGTGGGGTTGCAGCTGGACCCACCTCTAAGACTCAGGAGTTTGGCCTTCTTCATCTCTACACCCCAGTTTCCTCAGCTTGTAGAATGGGAATAGCATCAATTTGGGAAGACAATTGGGAAGACTAAATGGAATTAATAGGGAACTCTGGTGGCCTACTTAGCAGGCCAGTTGGTTATGCCGCTAAATCCAAGTACCACTCTTCTCTGTCAGTTTGAATCCACCTGGGGAACAATGGGAGGCAGATGGGCAATCTCCTCCCCTTCAGTATATAGGCTCAGAAAACTGCTTGAAGGGTCAGCTGTGAGTCAGTTCCAATGGCCGTGAGGGTGAATGAAATAATAAATATGAAATGTTAACTAAAAAAAAAAAAAAAAAGGAAGAAAGAAAGGAAAGGAAGGAAGGGAGGGAGGGAGGGAGGGAGAGAAAATGAAATGAAATGAAAGTATATTGTGCTAGGACCTGTCCAGAATAGACAGAGGAAGAGCAGAGGGAAGCAGCCTGCACTCCCCTTTGCGCTCCCTCATGATGACATGCTCAGGCACACCCTCCCTCCTTTGTGCAGGGTTTCTTGTGGTGTGTGCACTGCTGCCAAAGCTGTGATTCCCAGGCTGTTAATTGCTGGAGTGTTTGCTTCTCTCCCTAAGGCATTTTTGGCTCTGGTCTGATCATTTCCCCCTCTCTGTTTGAGATATTTCAAATGTGCAAATATCTCAGAGAATGTTAAATTTTGAAAGGAGGGAAAGAGTGAAAGGAGGGAGGGGGAAGGCTGCTTGTGGTGAATGTTGGAGACTGTCAAGCAGGAAGGAAGAACAGGAAAGAAAGAGGGAGGAAGATGAGGAGAAAGAAGAGTTGAGTGAGAATCTCTTCTGGTTGAGCTGCAATCCCAAAGACATAAGGTTCAAATCCACCAGCTGCTGTATGGGGAAGGATGGGCAATCTCCTCTCACATGATTTACTGCCTCTGAAAACCGACTGGAGGGTCAGTTACAGGTTGGTTCTGACACAACAACATGCAAGAACAACAACCCTTCTTGTTAGCATCTTTCACTCCCTATCTCCCTAGCAGGGGAGGCAATAGAAGATAATGTAGTTATTATACCCTGGACCAGGACCCACTTTCCCATCACCCTGTGGAATCGTTGCATAGTTAGAAGAATGCACACAGAAAGACTAAACCTGCTTTGTCACGAAGTCATTTCCTAGTCATGACGACCCCATGTGTGCCAGAATAAAACTGCTCCATTGAGTTTTCTCAGCCGTAATATTTTTCTCTTGTATATTTCATTGCTATTGTAATGAAAGTTTACACAAAGGTTGGGTTTTCACTCATTCATTATTGCATATTTTCCTCCCTCCCCCTCTCTCACATCTTCCCAAGTTCACTTTGTAATGCGCCCTTTGTTCCAGATTGTTGTCATACATATAATGTCTAATCATACATTCCTTTCAGCCAGTTCTTCTCCTCATTTGTTCCAATGCAGTGTTCATTATCTGTCCACTCTTTCTTATTCTGCCCCAAATCCCTGTGCCAGTCCCATTTTGTAACAGGAGTGTTATACAGTATTTTTCCTTTTGTGACCAATATCTCACTCAGCATGATGTCTTCCATTCTCATCCATATAGCAGTGTTTTATGAATTCATTGATTTTCAATGCTGGGTAAAATTCATTGTGTGAACGTGTCACAGTTTATCAATCCTTTGTTGTTGTTGTTGTTGATGATCAGTTGCTATTATGACTACTGTAGCAATAAACATGGGTGTGCATACACCTGTTTGAATCACAGTTCTGGTTTCCTTAGGGTCTATTCCTGATAGTAGAATTCTGGATTAAATGATATTTCTATTTCCAACTTTTTGATAAAGCATCAGGTAGCCTTCCATTGTAGCTGTACCATTTAACACTCCCACCAGCAGTGAGTAAGAGTTTCAGTCTCTCCACAACCTTGGCAGAATTTGTATTTGCTGTTCTGGTGAACTGTGCTATTGTTTTTGGAGTAAGATGATATTTTACAATTGTTTTGATTTGCATCTCTCTTATAGCTATGGATTTTGAACATTTCTTCATGTGTTTGTTTGCTATCTGAATTTCTTTGTGGTGAAATATCTAATCATTCTTGTGCTTATTTTGTGATTGAGTTGTTTACCTTTTTCTTGTTGAGTATTTTTAGTATCCTAGAAATTTTATATATGAATCCTTTACCAAATATGTCATTGCCAGGTATTTTTTCCTCAGACTATGGATTTTTTACCTTTTTGGAGAAAATTTTTTATGTGCATAGAGGTTGGATTCTTAGAAGGTCACTTTCAACTATTTTATTCTCTCCTGGTGTTGTAGGTTTTTCATTATGTTTGAAAGTCTATTCAGAGTTAACATCATTCTCAATGGAGAGAGATTAAAGATATTCTCCTTGAGAACAGGAGCTAGGCAAAGATGCCTACTATCACCTCTCCTATTCAATATGTTTTGGAAGTCTTACTGGGAGCAATATGCAAGAAAAAGAAATAAGAAGTATGCAAACTGGCAAAGAGAAGGTTAAACTAGCTCTATATGTGGATGATATGATATTATACTTAGAAAGATTAAGCAAGAAAGATTCAGCAAGAAAACTATTGGACGCAGTCAATTAATTCAGCAAAGTAGCAGGATACAAGATCAACATACAAAAATCAGTTGGATTTCTCTACAGTATTAAGTAGAATATTGAAACAAAGATAAGAAAAGCAATACATATTATAATAGATAACCATAAGATTACTTACTTGGGAACAAATCTAACTAGACACACAGAAGACTTAGACAAAGACAATTGTAAAACATTACTTCAAGAAACAGAGATTAGAGAAATATACCATACTCACTGACAGGAAGATTCAATATCATGAAAATGACAGTTCTACCAAAGGCAAACCACAAATTCAGTGCAATCCCAATACAGATACCAATTTCATTCTTGAACGAGATGAAAAAAGGCAATTTCCAATTTTATCTGGAATGGAAAGAGACCCCCAAATAAACAAAGCACTACTGAAAAAAAAGGTGAAACAAGATAGGAGACATCACACTGCCTGAGCTCAGATCCTACTATATAGCGATGGAGGTCAAGAAAGCCTGATACTGTTACAGCTACAGACACAGGTCAATGCGATAGAATTGAGAACCCACTTCAACTCATCTACCTATTATCAAATGATTTTTTAAAAATTATTTTATATTGATTTGCTTACAAAGTTCATATACACTGTGTTTCACACTATCCTTCATTAACATTGTGTTTCTTTCATACAATCATTCCCATTTAGTATGTTTTATAAAATTGATCACCATTGAACTATGCCCACCATTACCTTGTCTTTCTATATCCCCACTGGATCTTTCCCTTTTCTTTACATACATCCTCTACGCACCCAATGGTGTGACCCTATGATTAGCCCCTTGCCCATCCTTACCCTCTACTTTTACCCTCACCCTCATGAATCTTCATGTATGTTTTATTAGTTATCTATTTCTACAAGAATGGTCTTATGCAGTATTTGTCCTTACGAGATTGAGTTAGTTCCCATAGCATAATGCTCTCCAGTCTCAACTAAGAGAAAATTACTATATCCTAATTTTCAAAATTGTTGCTCTGGTCAACTGATTTTTGACAAGGAGACAAAATCAGTTAAGTGAAAAATGGCAGCCACTTTAGCAAATGGTATTGGCAAAATGTGAAACTGAGGAGAACCTGAAGCACTTGCTGCAGAGGATCAAGGACTTCAGCCTTCAATATGGATTGAATCTCAACATCGAGAAAACAAAGATTCTCACCCCTGAGCTAATTAGCAGCATGATGATGGATGGTGCAGAGATTGAGATTGTTAACAGCTTTAGTTTGCTTGGCTCCACAATCTTGATACCAGCAGCCAGGAAATCAAAAGATGAATTGCATTGGGAAAGTCTGCTGGCAGGGACATCTCCAGAGTACTGAAGAGATATGATGTCAGTCTGGAGACTAAGGTGTGCCTGATCTAGGACATGGTCTTCACAATTATGTGCTATGTGTCAGAAAGCTGGACAATGACTAGAGATGATACAAGGAGAATTGATGCCTTTGAGCTGTGGTGCTGGAGAAGAGTAATGAATATACAATGGATTGCCAGGAGAACAAGCAGGTTTATCCTGGAGAGGGTGAAAGCAGAGTGCTCCTTGGAGGCAAGGATTCTGAAGCTTCATCTGACATACATTGGGCATGTTGCAAGGACGGACTAGTCCTTGGGGAGGGACATTATGCTTGGGATGGTGGAGGGACAGCACAGGAGGAGAAGATCCTGGATGAGATGGATTGACTGGAGTAATGGGGGCAATTTTGTCAGAAACAGTGAGGTTAACTCAGGATAGAGGAGGGTTCAGAGCTGTTGTACATAGGGTCGCTATGAATCACTGGTGACTCGACGGCACATAACAACAACAATAACAATAACAATTAGCAAAATTGGAAGACCATCTGCAGAAAACGTAAGCAAGATCCACACCTCATAACATACTCAAAGTGGATCAGGGACCTAGGAGTAAAACCAATGACTATAAAATTAATCAGAAAAAATAAGCTAAGAACAACTCTAGAAGCCCTAATCTGCTATAATCTTAATGGAAAAATAATACTCTGGTGGTGTAGGTAGTCCTCAGTCTGTTGTGTTGTTATCCAAGAGGTTTCAATTCACCACCAGCTCTTCAGAAGAAAAATGTGGATGTCTTCTCATTAAGATTTGCAGCCTCAGAAATCCAAACGAGATTTGTCCTAAATCTCGTTAACTTGCTAGCAGTGAATGGGTGAGTTTTGACAAAAGCAGATCACGGGTCTTCCTTCCACAATGCTGCTGAGTGGGTTTCAATATCCCACTTTTAAGATGGTTGTTGAGTCAGAACTTACCCATAGCTGAACCTCCAGTGGGTTTCAGAGGCATTTAATCTGAAAGGAGATTGTCCATTCTTCTCCTGTACAGCAGTTGGTGGTTCTGAACCTTGTACCTTTGAGAATGCAGTAGCTTCTTACCACACTAGGCCACCAGAGTTCCCTTTTTGTGTTCTAATGTTTGTATCACTTATTGATCTCAAGGAAAGAAAGCAGTCTATTCCTCAGAATCTGAAAAATTTCTTTGTAACAATAATTAAGTTAATTGAGCCTTACTTACAGAGTCTATCATTTTGCAGACATTGTGCAAATTCTCTTCATGAGCATTCTCTCAAGTAAACTCCATTGACATGACTGGAGCCAGTAAGGGATCTAGGGAGCAAACTTTAAAGTGATACTCAAAAGATCAATTGCACTGGGAAAATCTGCTGTCAAGGACCTCTCCAGAGTACTGAAGAGCAACAATGTCAGTCTGGAGACTAAAATGTGCCTCATTCAGGCCATGGTCTTCACAATTACCTGCTATGCATCAAAGAGCTATACAATGACTAGGGATGATGGAAGGAGAATTGATGCCTTTGAGCTGTGGTGTTGAAGAAGAGTATTGAATATACCATGGACTGCTAAGAGAACAAACAAATTCGTCCTAGAGAGAGTGAATCTAGGCTGCTCCTTGGAGGCAAGAATTCTGAAGCTCCATCTGACATATTTTGGGCATGTTGCAAGGGAGGATCCAGTCCTTGAAGAAGGACATCATCCTTGGGATGGTGGAAGGACAGCACAAAAGAGGAAGACCCTTGATGAGATGGATTAACTTGGTGACTAGGGTAAATGAGAGTTTAGGGTAATGGATTGACTTGGTGACTGGGATAATGAGGGTTTTGGCTCAGGATAGAGCAAGGTTCAGAGCTGTTGTACATAGGATCTCTATGGGTAGCAAGCCACTTGACAGCACATAACAACAACAATATTCTAAAGGTCATTTGCATGTAGTGAGGGATGAGGGGGAAAAAACCTCCAAAATCTCAAACTCACTGCCATTGAATCAGAACCAACTCATAGTTGACCCTCCAAGTGGGTTTTCGGAGGCTATAAATTGCCCAAGAGGAGACTTCCCATCTTTCTTCCACAGACCAGCTGGTGGATTTGAACCACCTGCCTTTGAATTGGCAGCACAACTACTTACCCACTAGGTCACCAGTGGGAAAGATTTTCCTTAAATTCTGTGTTCCAGGTGCCTCTTTCTCAAGTAGTCCTGACCCTGAGCCTGAAATTGTTAGAGATTGACAGGATTATTATCCTCCTGTTACCTATGGTAGTTGGTTTCCAGGAGAAAGGTGACCAGTCTCCTCTCATAGGGTTTACAGCCTTAGGTTTCAGAGACTAATTTCATGAAAGAAGATCCAGGTTTTTTTCTGAGTTACTTTTGGGTGAACTTAAATCTCTAACCTTATGATTAGCAGGCAAGTACATTAATTTATCACCGAGTGACTTTTACTTCAAGAAAGGAGGGGTCGTTAATCTGTGAGAGCCAGGGCCATATGGGAAATCCCATCTTACCTGGGAAAAGGTCACATGTCTCAAAGATCAGAGCCCATGTGCACTGTGCTGTTTTCCAGTCTCGCACGGCTGCCTGGCCCCACTCCCACCTTCCCTTCCCAGAAATCCATATGAGTGAATGTGTGAATCATTCTCTCTGCCAGTTAGTCCCAGTTCATACTGGATTCAAGATTTATATTTGGATATGATATAATAGAGAACAAGTCAAAGAGCATTATTAAGGCTTCAACTGTCTCTTTCAATTCAGATCTTACCAAAAAGGTCTGCTCTAAGTGGGAGTGGGCGAGAATTTATTGGTTTCAGATGGTTGTTTCATATCAATTGAACTTGTCTCCACTTCCCGAAAAGCCCTTATGATTTCACTCTGGAACCTTGCAGGGAGTAAGGTGAACATCAAGGCTCCATCCTCTAACCACCTGGGTACCAATTCAAACACCCCCATCACCTCTCACAGTTACTGTGTCATTACTGTCAGCCTCATCACACCTGTGTCTCCATGGTGGCGTATGGTTCACAGTGACCCATGTGATAGAGCAGAATTGCTCCTCGGGGTTTCTGAGGCTGAAATCTTTATAGTTTTGCAGGAGTAGATCACTAGGGCTTTTCCCCTTTGGTGTTGCTAAGGGGATTCGAACTGCCAATGTTTGGGATAACAGTTTAGCACTTAATCCATGCATCTTGCATCTCCTTAGTAGCCTGTGGATTTCTTGAAGGCAAACACAGTGTCTTATACATTTCTGTCCAGGGCAGAATGGGTGCGTGTGAATGTGATTTGATGCTTGGCTGTTAGATAGCATTTGTTCTAACCGTGAACAGAGGATAAACTAACTCTATTTGGAAATGTGACACTATCGGGCTGAAATGTGACATTGTTAGGGGAGAGAGTTCTGTGCGGTGACACCTGCCTCTGAGGTGAGCTGAGCAAAGAATGGGCCCCAGTTCCTCAGAAATGTGTGACCCTGTGGCCCCAGGCACGCTCCTGAGACTCCCAGGCCAGTCTTTGTCTTCAGAGGTGAAATGAAAGCCCTTGCTTTCTTATAACACTGAAGCTCTGGGCTTTGCTTCTATTTATTCTGAGTTGATGAACTGAGGGAGCCAGGGAGGGCCAATGAGTGCCTGCAATTTTTGCAAGCACTTCAGGTTTATGAGGAAAGAAGATTAGAAAATGAGTGGAAGATGGAAGAATGGATACAGAATAACTGGATTTGGGCTCTCACTATTTCCTCCCTTTGGAGAATTCCAAGATAAATGAGACTTTATTCTCATACTCCACAGTAAGTATTAGCAGTCCTGTGTATCTTTAACAACTCTGGGGACAGCGGAATGATCAGTGCAGGTCTGATGTGGTCTCCACTGGAGGTTACTACTCGTGGATTAGTGTCTCTCAGGGCTCAGAGCAGAGGCCATTAAGATTTGAACTTTTCTTTCCTTCTTTTAAAACTTTTTATTGTTATTTAGGCCAAATTTTGCAGAGCAGATTGGTTTTTCATTCAACCATTCACACACATTTTGATTCATGGCATTGACAGGAAACTTTACAGTGTATGCAGTCTCTTTTCATTTCCTCTCTGTGTTTACCCAGTCCCTCCCTCCCTTCAGCCCTTTCTGCCCTTCCTTCCATCCACCTTTCTTTCATTCTGCCTCTTCCCTTCCTGCTTTCTGAGTTTACTTCTGGGCAAAGGCCTCTTTGATCTCTGTGGTTGGTTATTCTAGGGCAGTAGATTTCTCCTCTCTGCATTTACAATTTCTCTTATAGGTCTATCCATTGTTTGGCTGGAAGGTGAGCCACTGGGTAGCTTAAAGGGCAATTATGAGCCATAGAGGAAGCTCTGGTGGCCTCTTGGGAAAAGACTTGAACTGTCATCTCAAAGATAGGAAGTTCAAATATGCTGACTACTCCTTGGGAGAAAGATGGACAGTCTCTTCCTCTGCTATTTACAGCCTCTGACAACCTGCTAGAGGACCGGGTCTGAGGCAGTTCCGACTAGATGGCAATGAGTTAAGTGTTGTTTTCTTATGGCCATAGTCTTGGTGGTTCCATCAGTCTCTATGAGGTCAGAATGTCTGGTCTTTCATTTTCAAGCCTTTTGTACTTTCCCGCATATTTTCCTCCCACTCTATCCAAAACCTCCTATTGTGACCTCTTGAGAGAAGTCAACAGTATAACCAGGCACCATCTAGTTATTCTGGTCTTGGGCCATGGAGGCTGAGATTCTCACAGTCCACTTGTCCTTTGGAGTAATTGTTTCCATGTGTCTTTGATTTTCCCCACTATTGTTTGCCTCAAGTAGGGAAAGACCTTGGTGACTGCTCACAAACTTTTAAGACTCTAGTGGCTACTCAGCAAAGTGAAAAACAGAACATTGTGGATTGTCATGTCAATGAATCTTTATGTCTCTTTAGACTGTAACTTTTATCCCAAAGACCCAACAATTCCTTTCCTCAGGGTTCTTACATTATAGCTAAGAAGTTTTCATAACTTTGGTCCCTATATGCTCTATTCTTAGCTGAAGGCATTGTAGAGAAAAAAAGTAACTGATGGAGTTCCAACTGAGATGTTTAAACAAACAGGTGCAGTGCTAGACATTCTCATTTATCTAAGTCAGGAAATTTGGAAAGCAGTTCCCTGGCCAACTTACTGGAAGAGATTCATACCTGTGGCCAAAGAAAAATTTTCCGAAGAAAAATAATCTAACGAATATAGAAATTGTTAAGCAGAGATCCCTGATGGCACAGCATGTAAATACAGTGAGCTGTTCACCAAATGATCACTGCTTTGAATCCATCAGCTACTTCACAACAGCAGGGTAGGCAGTCTACTCCTGTAAAGATTTAGAGCCTTGGACACCTGATGTACTGTTGCTATGTGCCATAATCAGTATAACAACAGTGGGTTTTGTTGTTGGAATTAATGTCACATGAAGTGAAATCTTGCTGATGATAATTTAAAAATGGTTGCAATGGTGCATTGACAAAGAACCACCAGCAATCCAGGCTTGACTTGGAAGAGACTATGGTATGAGGAATAGCAATGGGATATCATTGTTAATGTTATATGAATCTTAGCTAAAAGTAATGAATACCAGAAAGAGTGTTACTTATGTTTCAATGACTATGCAAAGACATTCAGCTGTGTGAATCATAACAAATCATGGCTAATACTGAGAAGACTAAGAATTGTGGGACACTTTATTGTGCTCATGAGCAACCTGTACACAGACCAAGGTGCAGTTGTTTGTACAGAGCAAGGAGATACTTCATGGTTTAAAGACAGGAAAGGTAAATGTGGAGGTTGTTTCCTTATACTTCTAGAAATGTGTATGTTGAGCAAATCTGAGAATCTGGATTGGAGGGTGATTTATTAATAACCAGCAGTATGCAGATGACCATGCATGTGAAAGTTGGACAGTGAATAAAGAAGATTGAAGAATTGATGCACATTGTTATTGTTATGTGCCATCGAGTCGCCTATGACTCACAGTGACCCTATGTACAGCAGCTCTGAAGCCAGCTCTGTTCTGAGCCAGTCTCACTGACTGCAACACACTCATCCCCATTGCCCTAGTCACTGTATCAATCCGTCTCATCCAGGGTCTTCCTCTCCTTTTGAACTGTCCCTCCACCCTTTTGAACTGATGCATACAAGTAGGTATATTTCCCAGGTTCCTTTGCAATTAGGTATAGCCAGATTACTGAGTTTTTGCTGTGGTCAGAACAGCTTTCAGGGCTGGCTCATGAAACTTCTTCCACAGAGAACTTTTTCCCCTTCGTTTCCCATTCACTAGGTAGGAGTCTTTTACTTCAGAAAAGTAAGCCTAGTTCTACTCTGACACATGTAGGTCACTGTGAGTCACAGTGACTTGATGGTTATTGGTTCTGCTTTCTGTTTTAGGACAATGATGACGGCAGATTTTCAAAAAGGCAATATTTGTTTCCTGGAGTATGATCATTAACTGCATTTTGTACAAATTACAAAATTCAACAGTCAGATTTGAGGTATATTGCTTATTGCAATTCGTGTTGTTGTTGTTATGTGCCATCGAGTCGCTTGCGACTCATAGTGACCCTATGTACAACATCCCTAAACTCTGCTCTGTCCTGTGCCAATTGCACCGTCTCCGACACACCCATCTTGATTACCCCAGTCACTGAATCAATCCACCTCATAGGGGGCCTTCCCCCTACCAAGCATCATGTCCCTCTCCAAGGACCTGTCTGTCCCTCCTTGCAACATGTCCAAAGTATGTTAGATGGAGCCTTAGAATCCTTGCTTCCATGGAGCAGCCCGGTTTGACCCTCCCCAGGATAGACCTGTTTGTTTTCCCAGCAGTCCATGGTACTCTCAATACTCTTCTCCAGCACCACAGCTCAAAGTCATCAATTGTCCTTCTATCCTCTTTAGTCATTGTCCAACTCTCTGATGCATAGCAAGTGATAGAAAAGACCATGGCTTGTATCAGATGCACCTTAGTCTCCAAAGAGACACCATTGCTCTTCAATACTTTGGAGAGGTCCCTAACAGCAGACTTTCCCATGGCAATATGTCTTCTAATTTCCTGACTGCTGGTGCCGAGAGTGTTGACTGTGGAGCCAAGCAAACTGAAGCTGTGAACAATCTCAGTCTCTTCACCATCCATCCTGATGCTGTCAATTGGCCCAGTGGTAAGAATCTTTGTCTTCCTTACATTGAGCCTCAATCCATATTGGAGGCTGCAGTCCTTGACCCTCTGCAGCAAGCGCTTCAGGTCCTCCTCAATTTCAGCAAGCAGGGTTGTGTCATCTGCATAGCGTAGATTGTTGATAGATCTTCCACCAATCTTGACCCCACTTATCTCCTCATAGAGCCCAGCCTCCCGGATAATCTGTTCTACATACAAGTTGAAAAGGTATGGAGACAGGACACATCCCTGGCATACGCCCTTCCCAGTTTTGAACCATGCAGTGTTTCCTTGCTCTGTTCTGATGACTGCTTCTTGGTCCAAGTATAGGTTTCTCATTAGCACGATCAAGTGTTCTGGGATTCCCATTCTTCTCAGAGTCAGCCACAGTTTGTTATGATCCACACAGTCAAACGCCTTTGCATTCGTGTTAGCATATCTAAAATACCCACAAAAAATCTATCTTGCTCTGAAGTCTATAATTAAGGAAGTGATCATTACTCTGAAACATGTTCCCTTCTCACAATTCTTCCCATCATTGTTTTTCTTCTGCCCCCAACACTTTGCTCCAAACTCTCCCATCAGCCTTCTAACTGGCCCCTGTTCTTTCTCAGATTCCAGCCTCCCGCATCTGCCTCTGAAATTGCTTCTCATCAAGTCTGCTCTCCTCCCACTACGTAAAGTCCTGCAGAAGCTCTCCATGACAGGCAGGTTGAGCTCCAAACTGCAGGCTTTTCTTAGATGTTTCATTGAATCTAGACACATTAACCACTTCAGCGTGTTGCTAAGACATCATGCTGAATTACTTCCTGCCACCTGGTCTGAAACGCCTTTCCTTTCTTGTCCACCAGTAACCTGTTTAGAAATCACTTTCTGTAGCATTTACCTGGTATGTTCAAATACAATTGGTTGCACTACCAACTCAAAGGCAGACGATTTAAATCTACCAGCTGTTCCTCTGAAGAAAGATGAGCAATCGCTTCCCATGCAGTTGCAGCCTCTGAAAACCAAATGGCAGATCCACTGTCAGTCAGTTCTGATTCAACAGCAATTGTCATATTCATTCTGTCTTTCCTGATGGAAAAGTCACACCAAGAAGTCATTTCCACTACCATTCTAAAGAGGGAGACATTTTAGGAGCACTTGTCATTGTTAGTGGCCATCAAGTCAGCCCCTCCCTCGTGGGAGCCCATCCCCTACACAGCGGCCTTGAATTCAACCTAGTCCCGCACCGAGTTCCACCAAGTCCCACATTGAGTTCTTGTGTTCCACAGGGTTTTCAGAGGCTGATTTTCAGAAGGAGATCATCTGGCCTTTCTTCCTATGTAGAAGCTCTGCTGAAACATGGTCAGCCTCACAGCAAATGTGCCAGCTCTCCAGTGACAGGCAAGGTGAGTGAGGCCTGGAATAGAAACTGGATTTTTGGAAATGGAGAAGCACCATGACCAATTAATGTTGTCTGAGTCCCTTTCACATACGCCCAAGCTTGAAATGTGACATGATAGGGCTCCTCTCTCCTTTTCTTAGAACACATTATGCAATATCACCTTCTAATCACTGTCTACTAATCCTCAGACAAGAATTTCACCTTTATGCCTCACGTTTTGGCCTGATGCCTGATGTTAGCAGCAAGAAGAAGAAACTTGCAAATGAATGAATGGCTGCATATGGATTTGGTATTTTAACTTGAGCTTGTGTTCTATGCTCTGCTCGGTTTCAGCCACACTTAAATGCCTATGTCACACTCCTAGGACAAGTGTGACAAGCATTAAGTTGCTGGAGATTGGCGAGTCACCGAGGAAATGTTCCCACAGGGCGGCACGTGGAGAAGTTTCTCCTCTGCCATTGCTCTGGAGCTATTCTTGGCTCTGGATTTATCCTCCTCCCCCAACCAGTGGAGCTAAAAGAGCAATCAGAGGCCAAGTCGCTGTTGCTTGAAAAATATATGGATCATAGTTTCTCAGCCCTGAATCTATCTTTTCTAGGGTGACAGATTCAAAGGATCACATAAAGCAGACAGTAAAATGATTAAGAAATCCTGGTACAATATGGTGGGGAGTGGTAGGGACTAGGGCAGACTAGAATGTAATAGATATTATTAGATGGGACAACTCTTAGCTCTCTGGTTAATGATTGTCATGCAGAAATGAAAGGTGCATCTTAGCAAGCATTGCTGTTTTTGTTGGAGACTAAAAAGCTACTTTATTATTTCTAAAAGATCAAATTTCTTGATATTTTTTGTTTGTTATAAACTTACTGTTTATACTTTGTTATTATTCCTTGCATCACTAAACTCCATGGGAGAAAGAGAGAGGCATCTCTTCCCTTGTGCTTTACTGCCTCTGAAAACCCACTGGAGAGTCAGCTATGAGTCAATTCTAACTTGACATCAATGGGCAAGTGAGTGAAGGAAGAAAGTCTTTGACAACTACGACCTAAGATAGTCTTATCTTGTATCAATCCCACTCTATACATTTACAAAGTACTCTTTTACATATTAGACATGAAGTCTTATATATATTCCTCAAACATGTACATATATAAGAAAGGGCCCCTATGCAAAATTAATAGGTTCAGGTACTCCTAAAACACCTTCTCAGTTAGCATCAAACTCATTTGTGTGACATTTAAATCAGAAATGTTGAGATCTGTGTTTTTCTACACACTCTGAGCCTCTGTCTCTACTCTGCTGTTGCTGCCAGGGATTTTTTTGCAAGCTCCTGACACCCATTCTGCAAGTCTTTATGGCGCCTATGCAAGTAATGACAGCATGTCACAACTTATGCCCTGCCAACTGTGATTTTTTAGATGCAGTTTGATTTTCAGGATGCTAAATTAAGAAGAGAAATACGATAATTGGGGGGAAATGAAATGTAAGGGAAGCAGCAGGATTATATGGCATCAGAGACAAGAAAGAAAGAGGGAGATCAACACATTCCTGGGCCAATTGTGACCAGCAGCTGGCCGTTTGAGCTTCTGTTTAGCAGACTTAATAATGTTGGAGACTCTGTTGTCAATTTCAGCGCCAGGTGCCTTCATCCCTTGGTTGCTCCTGATAAGGCAATTCCCTCTTCACCTTGGAACACATACAGTTGTAGCCATGTATTTACAGAACTATCAGGCATTAGGATGGCTAGTCAGAACAAAAATGATGACAGTTGATCCTATGAACTATCCTGCACCATCCTCAAGATCTCTGTCATGCTCTAAGCCATTGTGACAGTCTCTAAAATAATCCATTTAATGGAAGATTTTCCTCTCTTTTGCTGATACTCCACCTTTCCCAGAATGATGGCTCTAAGGGCTAATACTCCTGAAACTCCACCCAAAGTGAGACAAATTCTCACTATTGTTACCTCTAACTTAAGTACTTTGGTTATATTTCTTTCAGATTTCTTTCTTTTGGCATCCCATAATATATTCAGTACTTTTCTTCAACAACATAATTCAGAGACTTTGATTCTTCTTCTCTTTTATTCACTGTCCAACTTTCAGATGCATAGGAAACAAGTGTAAATATCAAGGTTTGAATCAGGTGTACCTTGGTCTTTAAACTGACATCCTTGCTCTTTAGAAGCTTGGATGGGTTCTTGACAGTAAATTTTCCCAATGGAACATGTCTTCTGGTTTCTTGACTGCTGCTATCAAGGATATTGATGTGGATCCAAGTAAAATAAAATCATTGGCAATACAGATGACACAACCTTGCTTGCTAAAATGAGGAGGACCTGAAGTGCTTGCTGCAGAAGGTCAAGGAGTGTAGCCTTCAATATGGGTTGAAGCTCAACATCAAGAAAACAAAGATTCTTAACACTAGGCCAATTGGCAGCATCATGATAGCATCAATCAAGAGACTGAGATTGTTGTTAATTTTAGTGTGCTTGGCTCCACAATCAACAGTCTTGGTACCAGCAGCCAGCAAATCAAAAGATGAAGTGCATTGGGAAAGTCTGCTATCAGGGACATCTCCAGAGTACTGAAGAGAAATGATGTCAGTCTGGAGACTAAGGTGTGTCTGATCCAGGACATGGTCTTCGCAGTTATGTGCTATGCATAAGAGAGTTGGACAGTGAATAGGGTTGATAGAAAGAGGATTGATGCCTTTGAGCTGTGGTGCTGGAGAAGAGTATTGAATGAACCATGGACTGCTAGGAAAAAGAACAGGTTCATCTTGGAGAGGGTGAAACTAGGCTGCTCCTTGGAGGCAAAGATTCTGAAGCTCTGTCTAACATACTTTGGGCAAGTTGCAAGGGAGGATCCAGTCCTTGGAGAGGGACATCATGCTTAGGAGGGTGGAGGGACGGCACAAGAGAGGAAGACCCTTGAGGAGATGGGTTGACTAGTGACTAAGGTAATGGGAGTAGGTGTGTCAGAGACAATAATGTTGGCACAGGATAGAGCAGGGCACAGAGCTGTTGTGCATAGGGTCATTATGACTTGCAAGCAATTTGATCACACATAACAATAACAACAACATCCTAATTCTGCCTACTTGTTTGGTGAGGATTATTTTTATTATTAGTATTGGCATGTAATCCATACATAATCCAAAGAATGTAGTCTTTGATCTTCTTCTGCATTCAGTGCTTCAATATGTCACTTTTTGTAAGCAGGTTGTGTTATTTGCATGAAGCAAGTTGTTGATAAATTTACATCCAATCTCAGTGCCACAGTCTTCTCCATATACTTTATCTTCTAGACTAATTATCTCAGAATATAGATTGAATAGGTTTGTAGAAAGGATACAACCCTGATGTACGCCTTTCCTGAGTTTAAACCATGCTGTATTCTCTTGTTCTGTTTGGATCACTGCTTCTTCGTCTGCATAGAGGTTTTGCATGAGCACAGTTAAGTGTTCTGAGATTCCCATTCTTCTCAATGATAGCCATAATTTGTTATGATCCACACCATCAAACACCTTTGCATAATTCATAAAACACAAGTAAGCACCATTCTAGTATTCTTTGCTTTCAGCCAAAATCCATTTGGCATAAGTAAAGGCATCCCTTGTGCTACAGTTCTTTCTAAACCCACCCATAAAGAACGTAGCCTAGAAAACCTTATGGAGCAGATTTGCTTTGTCACATAGGGTCCTTGCATGTAAAAAATCAACCAAATGACATCTAATCTTAAAAATTTATTGGACTAAAACACATTCTTCTGCAATATAGTTTCATGCTAACTTAACTGACAATGTCCTCGAAGATCTGATTTCCAAACAAAGTCACCTTTACAGTTACGGGGCTTAGGATGTCAACACATCTCTTTGGAGTATTCAATCCATCATAACACAAGGTAATCTTAAACTATTATTACCTCATCTGTGAAATGGGGTTAATAATAGCACTTTGCTCTGAGGCTTATTGTCAGGATGAAATGAGGTCACACACATAAAGCACTTAGCTCAGCACCAGGCTCTCAGTGGCTCCGTAAATGGAGCTCAGCTAAAGTGAAGATCATGATTAAGATGCTGTCAATTGTTTCCCAAGTGGCAAGAGAATGCTTGGCTGAGTAGAGGAGATGCTGGGAGTCAGGATGACATGAGGAAAACAAAACAACTGTCATCTTATGAGTTCCAACTCAGAGGAGATGGAGTTTTCCTGTCGTAGTTGTTCTGAGTCTTCGTTGTCTAAAGCTACTTAACAGAGACACCACAAGTGGATGGATTTATCAAATACCAACAGAAATTTATTCACCCATTTGAGGAAGCTAGAAGTCGGTATCAGGATGCTGGATCTACAACAAGGTACTCTCTCTCTCTGTCAGTGGTGGAGGAAGATCCTTCAGGATCTGTGGGCTTGGAGATGTCCATGGGTCTTGGTCTTCCTTGGTGTTTAGAAGCTTCCTACCTCAAGCCACTGCGTCTGTAAGGATGCCTCATAGTCCTGGCACTGAGTTCCCTCTCCTTGATTGACTTTCCTCCGCTTCTATTTCCTGTGAGAGAAAAGGCGTTACAGGCCACACCCTACGCAAACTCCCCCTACATAGGATCAGGCTGTGATGGGATTAAAGAGAGTTGTAGTCCACTCTAGAACTAACAATTTGGTTTATCATGCCCATGAAAGATCATTATATAGCTTGCACATTATATTATTATATACATGTATTTTGTTGTTGTTGTTGTTGCTGTTATGCACTTTTGAGTTGGAACCAATGTAGCTGACCCTCTGGTGGGTTTTCAGAGATAGTTAATTGCACAGGAGGGGATTCCCATCCTCCTCCTGTGGAGCAAGTGGTAGATTTGAACTGCGCGCCTTTGAGATTGCAGCACAGTTTCTTACCACTAGACCAGGAGGACACAATTCAATATACTATAGAAACCTTGTGTGTATCAAATAGAAATGGCTTCCATAAGGTTTCTAGGGGCCGATTTTCAGAAACGAGCCTGTACTTTTGACCTTCCAGTTAGCAGCTAAGCGTGTTAACTGCACCGCCCAGGGACTCCTCCTACTGGAAGGATCCCTGGAGTTGCGCAGGCCCCAGACAGCCCTTTAGCTGTAACACCCACACCCTCATCTCAGCCAAGTGTGCAAAAATCTTTGCCATGTGCAAAAACGTTCTCAAGTTTTGTGCCTTGGACCTGGATGAATTTGGGGGTAATTATGCAGCTGACGACAGGTAGCAAGGCTGGAGGAGTGACCACAGCTGGCCCTTGCACCAAGCCTCTCAGCAGGACTGGTCCCCAGCAGGCAGTCAGGATGGCCTGGTGACAGTAGGATCAGAGGCAGCTGTGGCATTTAGAGAGAATGATTTGAGGAATGCAAACCTGGAACAGGGTGGAGACCTCCAACACCGACTTAGCTGGGCTTGGAAGAGGGGTCGAGAGAAGGGACTCCCAGAAGCTAAAGTGGTAAACTAGCCTGGGGATACAGTAAGCCATTAACTCAGCCTTGCATAGAAGTCTGCCAACTAGTATGTGAGGTGCAGACGTTTTCCCAGCTCTTAGAATCAAAAGACAGGAAAAAGTAAGATAGTGCCCTCACCCTCCCTAAGAGCTGGCAGTGCATGTTTTACTGTGGCAGTAAGAGGCCCTTGCCCTGACAGGCTGACCCAGAATGCTGTGTCTTCGCTGAGCTCAGCTAACGGGAAGCCTTGGTCAGCGTGAGGCCTCTCGTGCCCCTTCATCTGCCCAGACAGAGCTCTCATCTCTGGCCCTCTGAAAGCCGGGCACAGACAATATAGCCAATTAATTAGAGAAAGTGGTCTCCACGTGTGCACTTTCAAGAGAGAAGATAATTGGATTTCTGTGGCTAAGAGGACAAACTCAGCTCAGTTTCTTCCAAGGATGGGGCCATTTCCATGATGAACACGCAAATTTTCTCTCCTTACATTAGGTATAAAGCTTCTTCAGACTGGAAGTGCTTGGTTTATAACTGGAACATGAGGATTTCCAGAAAAGGGCTCAGGTGTAAGGGGGAAAGACCACCTTCCCTTGCACAGCAAGACCAAGTCTTGCCCTACAAGGGACAGAGGATACCTTCTTGGATGTAAAGGCTGTGGGGTAATGTCTCTGGAATCCTTATCCTAGCTAGAACCACAGCAAATACATACAGTATTGTTAGGAGCCCTTGAGTCATTCTTGACTCCTAGCAACCATATATATGTCAAGGTTGTCTTTGAGCCCATGAGTACAGTCACCATGTCACTCCACATCATTGAGGGTCTTTCTCTCTTTCATTGACCCTTTGTTTTTCTAAACACAGTATTTCTTTCCAAGGACTGATCCCTCCAGATAACATGCCCAAAGCATGTGAGATGAAATCCAGCCATCCTTATGTCTGTATTCCTGTTAGGTGCTGTCAAGTCAAGTACAACATACAGTGACCGCATGAACGAGAGACCTGAACCCTGTACTCCCCTACCATCCTAACAAACTGACACACGCAAGGCCATTGCTGCAGTCACCCCATCAGTTCACCTGCTTGAGAGTCTTTTTCTCCTTCATCGCCCCTCCACCTTTC
This sequence comes from Elephantulus edwardii, assembly GCF_000299155.1. Taxonomy (NCBI): domain Eukaryota; kingdom Metazoa; phylum Chordata; class Mammalia; order Macroscelidea; family Macroscelididae; genus Elephantulus; species Elephantulus edwardii. The sequence continues at coordinate 15,509,144 of NW_006399783.1, forward strand.
CAAGCATGATGTTCCTTTTTCAAGGAATAGACTCCCCAGCAATGTACCCAAAGTATGTGAGATGAAGCTTTGCCATCCCTGCCTCCATGGAGTACTCTGGCTGTACCACCTTCAAGACATATTTGTTCTTTTAACAATCCATGGGATATTCAGTACTCTTCTCCAACTCTACTCTATGTCATGCAGAAACTATAAATTGTACCTACCACCCACCTATCAGTTTGTTATAACAGTGGTGGCTGAAGTGTTGCTATGATCCTGGAAGTGATGCCTTTATTGTTTCAAATAGGATCACTCCTAGTGGAGAATTTCATTAGCGCTTACAGACTGAGACAGAATTAAAAGAAAAACTTGGCAGCTTACTTCTGAAAACTATGTCATGAAGACACGATTGATTACAACTGAATATAGTTATAGTCTAATATAGTTCTGGAAATGAGCCCCTGGGTCCAAAGCCATTCAAAACACACAGTGATCACTACAGTGAACTTGAACATAAAAATGACCCTAAAAATGATATTGTTGTTGTTGATGATTGCCATCGAGTCTAGCAAGACTCCTAATGACCCTATGAATAAAAGACCTATAGCCTTTCTATATCTACCATTTCTCAAAGTTCATAGAGTTTCCAGAGGCATGTTGTTTAGGAAGTGGATGCCACCCCTGCTTCCAAACCTATCTTAAACTGGGAGCTTCACCAAATACTGCCCACCATGGGTGTGGCATTTTACACCCCAATGGCACAAGGTTTAGCATCATAGCAGCCCCAGGTTACTTCAATACAATATATTGACAGAAGAGTGCAGTACCACTTAGAAGAATGTTCCTCCAGAATATAATAACAACCAACTTTTAAATACAAAGGCCCTCCCCAAGGTCTTGTTGACTCTAAACAAGAGGCTTAAATAAAAACCAACCATACAGTATGTTGTTGTCATTGTGTGCCATTGAGTCACCTGTGAGCTACAGCTATTGTTGTTGGGTTTTTTTAAATTTTCTTTTGTTTTTACTTTTCTGTCCTATGTACAGTTCCCATGAATCAGAGCTGACTCATGGCACCTAACAAGAATAATTGTGGAATGATGGATCATTTTTTTTCCCAACTAGATTTCTTTTAGCCTCTTATAACAATCTCTAGTTCTAATTTGGGAATCTAGTCACATTCACCATTGAAGCCTGGCTTGTTGTGTCCTAACCCTTACCTCTATCCCTCACTCTAGTCTTGGGATCCAGGAAGCACTTCCACCCCCCACCCCTTTCCTGGCACCATGACTGGGCACAGGCTTTGAGCCAAGATGTTAAATCAGATCAGAGCAACTCCAGACAAACTGCTTGAGGCTCTCAGAGGAATCATTTACATCCTTATGGCTGGACTTAGAAGTGGAAGGATACGCGTGAACTCTGGAGCTGTTGTATGCCTCTTCTGCTGTAATGTGAGAGACTGCTTGCTGGGTGTGGAGCTAAGAGACAGACAATCTGGAAGCATGAGTCCAACCTCTGGATCAGGCAATGCCTGAAGCTGGTCAGCCCCAAGCTTTTAAATTATAAGGCCAGTAATTCTGGAGGTAGTTGACTTGTAGTGATTGTCCTAATGCTAATAGAATTCATCTGTTAAAAATACCTCCTGCTTACTGAGAACTTTTTTTGTTAGTTTTTAGTTGCCATCATGTTGGCTGTGACTCGTGGGGATTTTGTTTATAAGACAGTTAAATCTTACCCAGGGAGCTCTAGTGGGCTAGTGGTAAGAATTTGTACTGTAATTCCTAAGGAACGTGGTTGAAATCCACCAGCTGTTCTACAGAAGAATGGGCAATTTCCTCTCATGTGATTAGCTGACTCTGAAAACCCATTGTAGGGTCAGCTATGGGTCAGTTCCGACTCAGCAGTACACAACACACCTTACCCAGACCTCCGTATTTTTTTACAATTGACATATTAGAGCAGATTTTGGGGCTATTTTATTAATTAATCTCATTGAGAGTTCCCCTCAGTTTTGCCAACCTTCTATTTTACAAACCATGATGTCATTTCTAGCAACTGAGAGGTTGCTGAGCACCAATTGTTGTTTCAGAAGTCTGAAATACACATCCTTTTTAAATGAACATGACAGGTGTGGTCATGTTGGCATCGTGGGAGCTCTGGTGGCATAGATTATACAGAATTGTGCTGCTAATCCAAAGACATTAATTCTCTGGTGGTTCAAATTCACCAACTGCCCTGTGGAGAAAGATGAGCAATCTCCTCACATAAAATGTACAGTCTCTGACAACCTGCTAGAGGGTCAGGTATAAGGCAGTTCCAACTTGGCAGCTATGAGTTTGAGTTTTCCATTTTGTACTGTGGCACAATGAATTATTATATGATCCTTCTAGTCATGGTCTTTGAACTTCCACAAAATGTACGGAACTATACAAATAAGGTGCGATGGTCCATCAATTTTTCCAATTCAAATAAGGTTTATAGAACCTTCACAGTTGTTGTTGTCAATTCACATGTGACTCACAGTGATCCTACGTACCGTCAGTAGCTCTGGACCCTGCCCTGAGCCAGTCTCACTGACTCCGACACACCTACCCCCATTACCCCAGTTACTGTATCAGTCCATCTCATCTGGGGTCTTCCTCATCTGGGGTCTTCCTCTCCTGCACGGCCCCTCCACCTTTCCAAGCATGATGTCCTTCTCCAAGGATATGTCCCTCTTGGCCATGTGCCCAAAGTATGTGAGATGGAGCTTCAAAATCCTAGCCTCCAAGCAGAAACCAGGTTTCACCATCTCCAAGACAGACCAATTTGTTTTCTTGGCAGTCCATGGTAAGTTCAAAGAGTCTTCTCCAGCACCACAACTTGAAGGTGTCAATTCTTCTTCTTATCCTTAGTCTTTGTCCAGCTCTCTGATGCCTAGCAAATAATCACAACGAGTATATCTTGGATCAGACGAACCTTAGCTTCTAGGCTGACATCATTGCTTCTCAGTACTCTGGAAAGGTCCCTGATAGCAGATTTTCCCAGTGCAATTAATCTTGATTTCCTAACTGCTGGTGCTCTAAGAGTGTTAATCTTGCCACCTCAATAGGCTTAGATCACAGAGGGAGCAATTTTACTACATCAAGAAGATCCAGGAGTAGAGTATCTTCTTTGCAATTTCATTGCACTAAAAATCTCTTCGATTCAGGGGATAGTAACAGCTGCAACAGGGAATGAATGCAATAGGGGGTGAAACAGCAAGAACTGGTAGCAAGTGCAAGAGAGTTCAGAGGCAAAAGAATCATAGATCAGCATGAATGAGAGCAGTAAGCTTTCCTACCCTCTGAGGGAAGCGGATATAGTGGCCTGCTGAGCCACAGAGCGAAAGAGCTGGGAGCCTTCATACAGGCTTCCTGGTGGGGTGGGTTGCCTCTGAGAACAGAAAACTAAAGATCTTTGCAACACTAGCTCACACAGAGCAGAAGAGTTGGGCTGAGAGTTGAGGAGTAAGAGAGAGACTTGCCTGAGAAGACAATCAAGAAGTTGTCTTGATTGACAAAGTCTTTCCCAAGTTGTTTTTGTTGCTTCTGAAATGATTTGATTCTGAGTCAGGAGATAAGGAGACATATTGCTTCGGGCAAGTCCATCATCAGAGATCTCTCAAAAATACTGACGAGCAAGGGTGTCAGTTTAAAAACGAAGATGAGCCTGATTCAGGCCATGGTCTTTTCCATTATGTGCTACACATCTGAGAGTTGGACAATGTATAAGGATGATAGAAGAATTGATGCCTTTGAGTTGTGGTACTTGAGAAATGTGTTGAATAGCCCATGGATTGCCAAAAGAACCAACAGGTTCTTGGATAATGTGCAGCTGGAGTGCTCCTTGAAGACAAGGATGGCAAAGCTTCATCTCTCATACTCGGACATGTTGTTAGGAAAGGCTATTTCTTGGAAAAGGTTATCATACTTTAAAAGGCTAAGGGTTAATAAAAGAGAGTAAGACCCCCATTGAGATCGATTGACATGATGACTACAACAATGGGATCACATGTATCAGAGAGAGAAGGATAGACAGGATTCAGATCTGTTGTTCATAGGATCACCATGGGTTATACTTGACAGCACCTAACAACAACAACAACAACGAAACAATACCAGTTGCACATCTTCCTAGCTTTTTATGTCCTTGTACCAATAGCAGCTCCCACTCCTCATCCTTCTCCTGGCACTTTGTACTGTCTCTGTGAAGAAGACAATTGTCTTCTGGTTGAGAAACCTGAGCCCCTGCAATGACTGAAAGGAATCTACCTGAGCCCCTGCATGAGGCAAATATTTAATGCACTCATCTGTTAACCAAAAGGCCAGAGGTTCAAATATATCCACCCAGAGACATCTTGGAAGAAGATGTCTTTAAAAAAAAGAGTGATTGAAAATGCTATGGTTCACAGTAAATTCTGACACACGTGGGGTCACCGTGAGCTGGTGTCAAATTGACAGGAGTCAACAGGGTGGGATCACCTCCTTTCCCCACACCCCAGGTATCTAGGATAGGTGAGAGGGTAGAGTGGGCTACTCTCTGCCTTATCCTGTCCCGGGGAGGAAGGGAGGCCATTACAGTTTTGTTAGGGTACATATACCTGACAGGGACTAAATAGGCTATGAACCCCTGAAAGCAGATCCCCTTTCATTCTCATACCTTCTTCATGAGCACTGTCTTCTTTCCACAGACAAACAAACAGAGGTTTGGGAACAAACAGAGGACATTGCTTTAGGTCTCCCAACTAGCACATGATAGCAGAGCTGGCCTCTGACCAGATCCTCTCTAAATGTCACTGTAAAGACCCTGCTCTTCCTGTCCCACTGAGGGTGAAAGGGGTACTTTCCTAGTGGGGAAAGTAAAGCTGCTGTAGCAGAGTTGGGAGCAACTTACAGAACTTTTACTAGCTGAAGACTACATACCCAGTTCTACTGCATTGGGCAGGCAAGGCTTCCAGAACTCAGCCTCTGGTCATGACGGGAATCCCTGCAGCCTCCCGGACCAAGTGCTGACAAATTCCTTTCTTTGTTGGTTAGGCCATTTCAAAGACAGGCACATACCTACAGGCCCAGTATCATGTGCACACTCTTCCCTGCTTCTCTTCACTAAGCCTCCTACGCCTTGGGAGACAGGTATCACTGCAAACCTGTTAGGGGTTCAACTGTGTCTCCTAACATAACCTGTTGCATTCTTAACTCTTGTACCTGTAAATTCCCTCTTAGCAACAGAGATTCCCTCTTATTAATAAGATGGGTTCTAAATCTAATCACTTCCCAGTTACAAAAACCCTGGAACAGATAAAGAAACATGCACAAGGGTGAGGCAGACACTATGTATTCAAGCTAAGTAAGGAACAGAGGAATGTCAACAGATACCAGAAACCAGACGAGGGGCTTGAAGCAGCTGATAACAAGACTGATACTCTAATTTGGACTTTTAACATCCAGAACTGTGGGCCAATACATTCTGTTCTTAAAAACCATCCACTTGAGATGTTTTGCACTAAGAAATTAAGACAACCCTTCATCTATAGTTAAGCAATAGCTTCATATGGATGTAGTGATTTAGGAAGGCTGTGTTTTGAATTAGAGTTGAGAGGGTTCAGTTCAAACCCAGATCCTGACTACCCACCCCCACACCCATGTTAATTCAAGAAGAACTGTATGCCCAGAGGCAAGATCTGGGGGTGGGTTTGGGGGTGGGGGGTGGTTTCCTGTCTGACACACCCCTGTCCACACTGAAAGAGCTGAATCCTCCTTTCAGTTCTAACTGAACAGCCTAGAACTGTGTGATTTCCATTATCTGACTCCATGACTCTGCAGTGCCAGAGACAAGAATAGAAATAGCACCCCCTCCATCCAGGAATGCTCCAGGATCAATTGCCAGCTGTCCCTGCTTGGTTGAGGAAGTAGAGCTTCCCCAGATACCAGGGGAGACAGAAGATGCCAGGCAGAGTTTTAACCACTGAACTGGAACCACAAAGGGAGAGTTTGTGGGGGTTGGTGAGGGTGAGGGGAGGGTGAACCAGCTGAATCTGGTGGGATTTACAGCCGATTCCTGCTAGGACTGTGGAACCTCAATGGCCCTGGTCTACTGGAGATGCACTTAATGTCATAAACTCATTGTCTTTTGCTCTCACGTCAATGCCCGCTTCCAGAGGGGTTAGTGACCCCATTACCTCAGTCAGAGGTTCCCATCCTCCTCCTCTGCTGCATGTCTGTCTTCTTCTCCGTGGCTCCCCTCTGCTATGCTGAGTAATAGATTTGTCCTGAAGGTTTGGAGAACAGGTGGGGAAGAGATGAGGGTGGAGGGCTTAGAGCTCAGAGCAGAAAACAAATCATGATCCAATCACTACCTCAAAAATGTCTTTTCTAATTTTCACTGAGATAAAATACTGCTTAACAAACAGTCCAACTGTGTGCACAGGGAAGTGGCATCAATTAAGTTCACTGTGTTGTGCAACAATTGCCATTCTTTGGTTGCAAAGTGTTTCATCGCCTTTGACAAAATATCTGCACCCTACCAGATGCCCCATCTCCCTTTCTCCAGCCACCTCCCAAAGAAACAAACACCAAAGCTGTTGCCATGGAATGCGTTCTGACTCATAGTGGCCTCTATGTTACAGAAGAGAACTACCTCATCGAGTCCTCTTGATTGCCATTTTTATGGAAAGGAACCCCGGTGCTGCAGCGGTGAAGTGCTCCATGCTTGGTGAATTGAACTCACCAGCTCCTCTAAGGGAGAAACGTGTGGAGAGGTTACTGTCTGAAACACGTTAAGCAGTTTTACTGTGTTCTTTAAGGTTCCTAGGAAATTCTGATACTATAGTTCCTAGTGTGTTTTACTGCTGACCAAAACCCCTTCAATATTCAGTTCAAATCTAGCATTGGCTCTGTGGGAGAAAGATAGTCTTCTCTCAATAAAATTTATAGTTTTGAAACTTATTAGAGAGTAATTGTGAGTCAGACTCAACTTGGCAGTAGTGGGATAGGCTTCCTCTGGATCAGACTTGACACTTGACAAAACCAGTTTATTTTGTTTTGTTTTTTTAATTGTTCTAGAAATAGATCACTGGGACTTTCTCCAGTAGTGCTGCTGTGTTGATTCCAGCCACCACTCTTTTATTTAGCAGGTGAGTGCAAACTATTTGTGATTTCCTACAGGTAGGATTCCCTAGAGGCTTTAGGTAATCACAGACAGACTTCAGTCTCTAGGCTGTTCCAGACGTTTTACCTAAGGGTGATCCTACAGTATTTGTCCTTTCCTAATCACCACCCTTGAAACCTCCTTCTCCACTCCTGTTCTTAGAGCTTTTGCCAGCTGGTTTTTTCTGCATAAAGCCTAGCCCACTTGCACCTGTATCTCTGAGGCCTTCCCCTTTCCTCCTCAGACCCTCTTCCACTTACCTAGTTTCCAGGCTGCTTCCTGTCTTCCCCCCCACCCTCCACCTCGCCCCTTTGGCTGGTGGAAGACAGCTCTTCATTTCTGTCACTTAATTATGCAGAGGAATGTCATACTTGTCTGCAAATCCCAAGGGCTCAGGAATGAATTTTCCAAAATATAACCGTCATCCACCCTGATCTTCTGTCCTGAGAAATATGCAGGACTGGAAGATTCTTTGAAAACATGGTTTTTCTTCTACTTCTCCTGATCATACTCTAAAACAGGCCTCATGCTTCCAACACACAGAGAAATCTCGAAGCAATGCTGACTCCCTCCCTGCAGCCCTCACTCCCCACCCCACACTTTCCCTTTCCTGGACTCTTCTTCCATCCCAGAGAAACCGTTCTGAGCCTTTTTTTATTCATGTCTCAGCCCTGGAGTCCAGACAAGGATGGGGATCTGACTATAGGTAGCAAGGCAGAAGCTGGAGGTGAGAGAGGCAATTTAATGTCAAGGTCAAGGAGGCAGCCACTTGTGAGAGGTCCCCAGAAGAGGAAAAGGTAGCTGAATTTCACAGAAAAAGAGAGTCTAGTGGATCACGCAGGATTAGATGGTGATTGAGTTGAAGCTTCCACCTTAAACCCTAAAATGTAATTCCTGAGTAATGAGTCCACTGAGTGGTGTGTCTCAAGTAGCTCCTAAAGGAAAGATTAGAGGTTCAAATCCACCTAAAGACAGCTTAGAAGAAAGGTTTGACAATCTACTGCAGAAAAACCAACCACTGAAAATGTTAGGCATCACACTGTGTTACTCACAGGGGCACCATGAGTCTGAATCCACTAGGCAGAACCTTTTGTTGACATTGCTGTTGTTGTTGACTGTCGAAAAGGTAAGAAAGAACAACAACAGAAAGAATTCATGAGGGTAAAGGATCTGGAAAAATAAGTTCCAAATAATGAATTCTATGCAGCTCTAGGCTGACGCAGCAGTTTTCTGTCTTATAAAACAAGTGAGGATTCAGAAAAAAATCACAGTCACGATTTAACAGCCTTATCAAAATTGAAATCCCTGCAAGATTCATGCTTTGAGCAGCCAGGTAGTACAGGTGACCCCAGGAAGGCCCCTGGGAATTTCCTGGGATGCAGCCTTTCTCTGGCAACACTCAAAGTGAAAACATTTAATAATATTACATCATGAAGTGAACAGCAAATCACTCATTTGCATGATCAGGCACAATCTCAGTTTATGAGAACATGTGTTGCTGTGTGCTGTTGAGTCAATTCAGACCCATCACAACCCTGTACGACAGAATAGAATTGCCCTGTGGGGTTTCTGAGAATCAATCTTTACAGGAAGAAACTCTGACGGTGCATTATATTACACGATGCACAGATAACTGGAAAGTAAGTAGTTTGAATCCACCAGTTACTCTGAGGGAGAAAGATGGGCAGTTTCTCCTCTCATAACAATGTACAGCCTCAGAAACCCAATGGTGGGTACATGAGTCAGAGTCAACTTGATAATAATGGATGGGTTTGATCATTACAGAAGTAGATCCCTAGGCTTTTTTCCTCTCATGGAGTTGGTGGTGAGTTCAAACTCTGGCCCATCAGTGAACAACAGAGGACTTGGAAAGTGAGAAATATTTACTGAGTGGTGGAAATTTTTGCTTCCCTATGGAAGACCCAGAATTGATTACCAGCTAATGCACCTCATGCAGAAACACCAGCCACCTGTCAGTGAAAGATTATGTGTTGCTATGATACTTACAAGGTTGTAGGATACTTCCAGGCCAAGATGAACTCGAAAGAATGATATGGTGATCTACTCCCAAAACTCAAGCCTTGAAACCCCTGTAAATCACAGCAGTTTAATCTGCTAACAACCCCAGGGATGATGCATTGTCCCATTGTGCATGAGTCCTTAGGAGTTGGAAGGGCTGACTTGAGGGCAGGCAGCTAACAATGACAATCACAGAGCTGTGTGCTTCATAGGAACATTCTTTCTGAACTCCTAAACTACAGAGATACTAGCTGCAATGTGAGTTTGCTGCATAGCAGCGCTGAGCACTATATTAAACAGAGGGCCATTTTGATATGCAATTTCTGGTTTAGGACTTAATTACTCAGAAGGATCTATTAGTGTGTGCATTCATTCATATTAAATCACAGCCGCCACCACCACCCACACTTCTGTTTCCTCCACCCCAAACTGCCATGACCCAGACAGCCATCTACAAATATTTACAGCAGTCTCACTGAGGATGGATGGCGGGGGATGGGGTGGGGGTCGGAGTGTAAGTTGTACTGCTTTTCAGAGGGGGAAGCTGCAGAGTCAGGAAAAGACCTTGAGGTAGAAAGAAATCAAAGTCTGCATCTCAAATTAGGCCCTTATCTCTCTCTGTGATGTTATGTAGTCTCTTGGAACCAGATTTTCTCACCAATATAGTCTTAAGAGTATCTGTGTGGTGCAGAGAGATAATGAACTTGGCTGAATAAATCAGAAGGTTGGAAGTTTGAGTCTACCCAGAGGCTCTTGGCAATGTGCTGGATATGCTTACTCATATGTGCCAAGAAATCTGGAAGACAGCTGGTCAATGAACTGGAAGCCAATATTGTCCCCATCTGAGAGGTGATCTAACAGAATGTAGAGATTCTAGAATTAGACCATAAGTTCAATCTTACTGTCCACACATCGCGCAACAGATCCACTGGGTCTTAGTGGGACTTAAGAGTTTTCAGCCGATTTCCCCACTAGCCTTTCTCCTGTTGGATGAGTCCCACAGCAGCTCAGCTAGTGGCTTCCGGCTTCTGGCTTTGGCAGGGTCCGCGGCATGACCAGGGCACAGCTTTATGATCCTGTAGCTCTGAAAACTAATTGTTCCAGCAAAAGTTCTGAAACAAATTCCTGCTGTCCACATCTCGCCAGGCTAGTTGGTCTCTGTGTGGTGTGAAGGTATCTCTCTAGTGGCCCGTCTCTATGCAGCTTGCTATTCCTCCGGCTCTTCACACTGCACTCTGCACCACTGCCATCTAGGAACTCCCAAGAATTCAGTCTTGCTGAAGATTTAAAAAGCAGTCAAAACAGTACATTGACAGGGAAATGCCAGAAATTTGAAATTTCAAAATGGATTCAGGAGACATGGAAAAGGGGTTGTCATTGCTATGTCTGAGGAATCTTGGCTGAAAGTAGAGAACACCAGAAATATGTTTGCCTGTGCATTATTGACTATACAAAGGTTTTTGTGTAATCATGACAAATTATAGAAAACACTGAGAAAAATTCCAATGTTAATTGTGCTTTTGTGGAATCACACAAGAAGAAAGCCAAGACCAAGAAGCAGTTATTCAAACAATTACTTATCATGTGGTGATACCACATGGTTTAAAGTCAGGAAAAGTATAAGTCAGGGAAATAACTTTCCACTATACTTATTCAGTCTATATTCTGAGCGAATAAGAAGCTGGACTATATGAATTAGAATAGATTATCAGATTTGGAGGAAGATTTATCAACAACATTTGTTATGCGGATGGTAGAACCTTGCTTGGTGAAATTGAAGTCTTGACGCACTCATTGATAAAGCTCAAAGACACTATAATCCAGCATAGACTGCACCTGGACATAAAGATAACAAAGTCTTCATAACTGGACCAATAAACAACATAATAATAAATGGAGATGAGACTGAGATAGTCAAGGATTTCATTTTACTTTGGATCCATAACCAACAACTATGGTAGCTGTCAAGAAATCAAAGTACTGCATTGAGCATATCTGCCGCCAAGGGCTTATTTAAAGTGCAAGAATGTCAATTTAAAGACCGAAGGTTGAATGACCCAAACGATGGTGTTTTCAATTACTTCATATGCATGAGATAGGTGGATAATGAGTAAATATGACAAAATAAAATGATGCCTTTGACTGTTGCTGTTGGTAAGAATATTGAGTATATTATGAACTGCCAAAAGAAAACCACAAGTCTGTCTTGGGAGACATGTAGCCAGAGTGAGCCTTAAATGGGAGGATGGTGAGACTTGGTCTCCCTTGGGCAGGAGGAGTGCATTCCTGGAGAAAGGTGTTCTGCTTGGTAAGCGGAAGATGAATGATTAAAGAAGGAAGGCCCTCAAGGAGATGGATTGACTCAGTGGTTGTAAAAATGGGCTCAACCACAGAGAGAGAGTGTTGAGGGTGCTGGATCAGGCAGTGCTTTGTGTTAAATATAGAGTTGCAATGAGTTTGGCTGACGAAGCAATAAGAGCATACTCAATGGAGCACTGCGTTCCTCTCCCATCCCCACTTCAGAGCTCCTACATTTATCTTAGCATCTGTAGTCGGATTGTAGTTAAAGAATTCACCACCATGTGGGAGAAAGAAGAGATAGTCTGCTTCTTTAGAGATTTACAGTCTTGGAGACCTCATGGGTAATTCTACTCTCTATTTCAGGCTTGCTATGAGTCTGAATTAACTCAAGGATATCACAGGGATGACTTTTTTTTTAATATTTAGATTTAGACATTTTGTTTTTCAACTCCTTACTTCTGGAAGCCGGAGTGGCAGCTACTTGCTAAATAACATGCCTCCGGAAACTCTATAAACTTTGATAAATGTTGATAATTATAGAAAGGGTTCAGGCCTTTTGTTCATAGAGTCTCTCTATGAGTAGTGTTTGACTTGAAGGCAATCAACAACAATAACAACATCATTGGGTTGTGCTTTCTTGGACATGTTGTTTTGTTGTTATATGCCATCAAGTGCCTGCGACTCATAGCAACACTATGTACAACAGCTCTGAACCTTGTTCTATCCTGAGACAACCTTATTGTCTCTAATACATCTAATGTCCATTACCCCAGTCATTGAATCAATCCGTGTCATCCAGGGTCTTCCTCTCTTTCGCTGTCCCTCCACCTTCCCAAGCATAATATTCCTCTCCAAAAACTAGTCCCTCCTTGCAACATGGCCAAAGTATGTCAGATAGAACTTCAGAATCCTTGCCTCCAAGGAACATCCTGGATTCACTTTCTCTAGGATGAACCTGTTTGTTTTCCTAAGCAGTTCATTTTATTCAGTACTCTTCTCCAGCACCACAACTTAAAGGCATCATTTCTCCTATCATTCCTAGTCATTGTCCAGCTTTCTGATGAATTTCAAGTGATTACAAAGACCATAGCCTGGATCAGGTGCACTTTATTCTCCAGACTGATATAATTTCTCTTCAGTACTCTGGAGATGTCCCCGACAGTAGACTTTCCCAATGCAATTGATCTTCTGATTTCCTGGCTTCTGGAAGAGTGTTGATTGTGGGGCCAAGCAAACTAAAGCTATTAACAAACTCAGTCTCTTCACCATCTATCATGACACTGCCAATTGGTCCAGTGGTGAGAATCTTTGATTTTTTTAATGTGAAGCTTCAATCGACATTGAAGACTGCAGTCTTTGATCACAGCAAGCATGTCAGGTCCTTTTCAGTTTCAGCAAGCAAGGTTGTGTCATCTGCATAACGCAGGTTATTGATAAATCTTCCCCCAATGCTGATGCCACATTCCTCCTCATAGAACCCAGCCTTGCAGATGACCTGTTCTGCATATAGATTGAAAAAGGTATGGAGATAGGACACATCCCTGGTGTATACCCTTCCCGATTTTAAACCATGCAGTGTTTCCTTGCTCTGACAACTGCTTCCTGGTCCTTGGATATAAGTGACAGAAAAGTGCTCCATGAACTTGTATAATAAAATCCTCATTGAGATGGATTGACACAGTGACTGCACCGGTGGGCTCCAGTGTGTCAGATGGTAAGGATGGCACAGAATAGGACAGGATTCATATCTGTTGGTCATAGGGTCACTGTGAGTTATACTTGATGACACCTAACAACAACCAATAACTAAATAGTCCAGAGGCTTCAGGAATGACTTGGTCTAAAGTTAAGTTCACAAAGGACTTCTCTCTCCTGTATTGGCCTGTCTATTCAGTATTCTTTCTCCTTTCTGGTTTCAATCCTAATGGTCAAAACCAACTGCTTAGGTCTCAAAGCACTCATGTATCCATGTGTCTTTGATTTTCTTCATTCTTTTTTTGCCAGGTGGCGAGAGATTAATAGTTTTACCTTAGCTGATTTGTTTTTCCCCTCCAGCATCACAACTCATAAGCGCCTATTCTTCTGTCATACTCATCCATTGTATAACTCTCAGACACAGAACAAATAATTGAGGAGATGATGACCTCGATCAGGCATATCTTAGTCTCTAGACTGACATTGCTCTTTGGCACTCTGGAAAGGTCCTTGGCAGCAGATCTTCCCAATGCAACTCATCTTTGATTTCCTGACTGCTGGTGCCTAGAGTGTTAGCTGTGGTGGATCCAAGTAAAATGTAGTTATTAACAGCCACAACCCTTTCTCCATCTATCATGATAACTACCTATTGGCCCAGTGTTGAGGATCTTGTTGACATGCATCTAGTATTATCTTTGTAGAGTATTTTGCCAATTGACCTGGATGTTCTCTGAGACTTTATGGTCTTAAGCTCCCGAGCCCAGTGACTCATTTCTTCAAGGTTTTGGGTTATAACTAAGAAGCTTCCATAACACTGCCCCCTGTTTGAACTATATGCATGGGACCTCTCTAAAGTGCTGAAAGCAGTGATGTCAATTTGAAGACTAAGGTGCACTAACAATAATCTTTTCAATTACTTTCCATGCATCTCAAAGTTGGACAATAAATAAGGAGGACAGAAGAAACAATTATGTCTTTGAGTTGTGGTGTTGAAGAAGAGTGCTAACTATTCCAAGGATTGCCAAAAGGACAAATACACATGTCTTGGAAAGGGTGCAGCCAGGGTGTTCTTTGGAGACAAAGATGGTTAAACTTCATCTGATGTATCTGGGGCGTGTTGTAAAGATGGGCTTGGGGAAGATCATCAACATGTTTGTAAAGGTGAAGGGTCAGTGAAGGAGGGGAAGACCCTCAGTGAGATGGATTGCCTGCTGATTTTAACAGTGGGCTCATGGATGTTACAGAGGAAGATGGCACAGGATAGGACAGGGTTCACATCCATTGTTCACTAAGTTGTTATGAGTCGTCACCAATTCGATGGCACTTAACAACAATAACAACTTACAGCCTATGGATCTACTACACAATTTAAAATGTTTTTATTACAATTTTAATAGCATTTGGACAATTTTTAAAAATCTTACATCTTCTTTTTTAAAGTAATAATATAGCATTTCTTCCTGAAAGAAATTTATTTTTTTTAAAATCAGCAATTTACAGTCAAAAAAGTACACACGATGGTGAACTTGGGATATCAAAACCAATCCTACCCATTGCTACAGAGTTCATTTCCACTCACAGTCCTACAGCAGCCCTACAGGACAGAGCAGAACTGCCCCACAGGGTCCCAAGGCTAAGATCTCCACTAAAGTAGATTTCACACCTTTCTCTTTTGGAGGAGCTGGTGAGTTTGAACTACCTATCTTTTGGTTAGAAACCTAGTGCTTCAAACCCAGTGCTATCAAGATTCCTTGAAATCAGGATTGTTATTACAGTGTAGTGTAGTTGGAACTGACCCTTAGCTGACCTACCAGAGGGCTTCTAGCTGCAATAAGTCAGTGTGAGGACATTGCTTATCCTTCTTGTAAGCAATGTTCAGTGGCTTTGAACCTCCAACCTGCCTGTTGAGTGAGAAGAATGGGTAATCTCCTGCTGTGTGATTAACTGCCCCTGGAAACTCCCTGTAGGGTCAGCTATGGGTCGACTCAACTATACAAAACAACAACCACCTTTCTGTTTGCAACGCAGTGCATAAAACATTATATTCCACCATAGCCGAAATAAAGATGTTGTTGTTGTTATTGTGTACCATCGAGTCTGGGGTTTTAGGAGACAGTTAATCGCTCGGGAGGTGATTGCCCATCCTTCTCCCGCAGAGCAGCCGCTGGCCTCGAACCACGTGCCTTTGGTGTTGCATCACAGCTTCTTGCCACTAGGCTACCAGAGCTCCCTGCAACCAAAGCAGTGGTGTAAAACTGACTCAAATTTAGGAAAACTATGCTACTTCCTTTACACTCCCCCACCCCCCTTTACCTTTATGGCAGCTTTGTCTTGTAAAGTCAACGTCAAGGCTATTGGCTCCCACTTCACAGAGGAGAAAAATGAGGCTCAGAGAGGTGAGTGGCTGAGCTTATAAAAGCCTCCAGTCTTTGATTTTGCTCCTGGTGCTGGGATTTGTAACTCCTGGCTTCTGCCGCTCTGAGAACGCCCAGTGCTTAGAGGCCCAGCCCCACCCGGGAAGCGTGTCCGATCCCATCAGAAGCCGGTGCCGCGGATGGCGCGCTGCCCGTGGCTGAGCAGCGCGGGTCTGCACAGCAGTGATAACCGGCGAACTGCTGCACAGCACCGCGGAGCAGCTTGACCTTCCTGGAGTACTGCACACGCCTTTGTTTGAACAGTTTCCAGGGAAGCCTAATTAATCCCATTGTTGATGCTAATGCGCTGCTTTTTTAAGACTCAGAGTTGATGCTGCAAGCAAATTTCTCTTTGATTTAAGGCTTTGGAAAGAAGACAGAAGTTTTATCAAACGTGCCTGGATTAGGCTCTGGGCTCCACGCACTGAGAAAATGAAAGCCCGTTTAGCTGTGACAGAGTGGCCAGCCCCCTAAAAACAATACTTTTTTTGGCCATTTTCCAGAGTCCCTTCCTTATTTAGGGTTTCTCTGGTAAATTCTGTGTGTGCTGATTTGCTTTAAACATAGGGATTGAGAGTCAGGTAACTTCATCAGTTTCATAAATGTGACAGCAAAAGAAATACGGTCATCATAATCACAACGATTACAGGAAGTATAATTTCTTTAAACTCACTGTTAATGAGTCAGAACCAGCTCTTAGCTGACTGACCCTCCGCTGGGTTTCAGAAGCTGTAACTCGCCCAGGAGAAGACTAGCCATCTTTCTGCCTCAGAGTGGCTAGTGCATTAGAAGATGTAGGCGTGGGTAGATAATCCAACATCCAATGGCCTAGGCCACCTGAGCTCCCTTATTATTTGTTACTATGCTGCGTGGATCATATCAAACTATGGCCAATACTGGAAACAGTAGATATCCCGGAACATTTAATTGTGCTCATGAGAAATTCATAACAATATCAGGAAGAAGGAGGGGGAGGTCCTTGGAGAGGGACATCATGCTTGGGAGGATGGAGGGATGGTGCAGGAGGGGAAGGCCCTCTATGAGGTGGATTGATTCAGTGACTGGGGTAATCGGGATGGGTGTGTCGGAGACAATGAGATTGACACAGGATGGAGCAGGGTTTAGGGCTGTTGTACATAGGGTCGCTATGAGTCACAAGTGATTCCACGGCACATAACAACAACAACTGTATGGACGCTGAATGATTTAAAGTCAGGAAGGGTGTGCATCCTTTCTCCAAACCTCTTCAAACTGTGTGCTGAAGTGGGACTCTATGAAGAGGAGTGTGGCATTGGAATTAGAGGACTCAGGGTCACACTCAACTCTATGGCACCACACAACAACAACACATATGTTAGTATTTGAACATATGCCAGCACAGAATAAGAACTAAGTAAATCTTAAGGGGGCTCTGATGGCCTAGTGATCAGGTTCTACATGGGTTCAAATCCACTACCTGCTTCATGAGAGGAAGATCCTCTTAGATAATTTACAACCTCTGAAAACCCTCTGGAGGATCAGCTATGAGTTGATCCTTATTTGACAGCATATGCCCACAAAAACAACAAAATATGTTAGCATTTGAATATTTGGAAACACAGTTAAAAACAAGAGATATCTTCTGCATCTTGATTACATGATGGGCATACAGAAATGAATTGGATAGTACTTAATGTCACATGACCCATAGGGACTCTGTGAACAACAGATCTGAGCCCTGTCCTATCCTGTGCCATCCTCATCATCTCTCATATACTTGAGCCCATTGCTGCAGATACTGTGTCAATTTGCCTTATCTTTCTAAGCATGATGTCCCTTTCCAAGGCATAGCTCCCTCCTAACAGCATACCTAAGAGTTATACTTGATTCAATGGAACCTAACAATAACAACAACAACAACTTGAGGTAAGATAGCTATTTGAAAGAGAAGATACATGTCAACTTGATGAAGTCAAGGATATAGAGGACACAAATTACTTGCCCTAAAGAGGAACTATTTGGATTGGGTACTGAGATGTGACTAGGAGTTTCTCTAGTTTAGGGTGTGAGACTAAGTAGATTTTGTTGTTGTTATGTGCTGTTGAGTTACCTGTGATTCATAGTAACCCTATATATCAACAACCTATGTAACAACAGCTCTGAAACCTGTTCTGTCTTGAGTCAGTCTCACTAATTCCAACACACCTACCTCCATTGTCCTAGTTACTGTATCAATCCATCTTATCCAGGGTCTTCCTCTCCTGTGCTGTCCCTTCATCCTTCTGAATACGATGCCTTTCTTCCTGGCCATGTGCCCAAAGGATGTGGGCTGGAGCTTCAATATCCTAGCCTTCAAGAAGAAAAATGGTTTCACCCTCTCCAAAACAGGCTGATTTGTTTTCATGGCAGTCCATGATAAGTTCAAGACTCCTCCAGCACCATAACTCAAAGAAATTGATTCTTCTGTCATCCTTAGTCATTGTCCAGCTCTCTGATGCAAAACAAGTAATTGCAAAAACCATAGACGGGATCAGGTGCACCTCAGTCTCTTGAATAACATTGCTTTCCAGTAGTCTGGAAAGGTCCCTGACAGCAGATTTACCTAATGCAATTTATCTTTTTATTTCCTGACTGCTGGTACCAAAAGAATTGACTGTGGAGCCGAGTAAGTATAACTGTTAACAACCTCAATCTCTTCTCTTCCATCATGGTGCTGTCAATTAGCCTAGTGCTGAGTATCTTTGCCTTCTTGATGTTGAGCTTCAATCCACATTGAAGACTACAGTCTTTGACCTTCTGCAGCAAGCACTTCAGGTCTTCCTCCTTTTCAGCAAGCAAGGCTGTGTCATCGGCATAACACAGGTTGTGGATGAGTCTTCCTTCAATCCTGATGCTACATTCCTCCGCATAGAGCCCAGCCTCCCAAATGATCTGTTCTGCATATAGGTTGAAAAGGTATGGAGACAGGACACATCCCTTATGCACTCCCTTCCTGATTTTGAACCATGCAGTAGATTTTAGTCCTGGAAAAAGTCTATATAAAGGCTTAAAAGAATAGAAGCACAAGACCACCTGGTTAATAAAGGGAAAAACACAAATTTAAATTTGAGTTTGACTTAGACTCAAGTATGTGTACCTGATACTAGGCACTCAGCTGAGGATGTAATATTGACCCACTTGTAGGCAAAGGAAGAGAAGCTGAAAATTCTACCTAAGATTCTACCTTGGGCAGCTGGATGGATGATGTTGCACATGTTTACTGTCATCATGCCCATCGTTCTTTTCTGTACTGATGAAATTCAGAGATTTCAGTTGGAAATGATTTCCTAGCTTCTGTGGCAGAACACATTGCTAAATTCTGGTGAACAGGATGAAAGCCAAAATGTTACATGTGGTTCTTATTGAGTACCATTCAGAATTGACCCATAGCTGACCCTACAGCAGGTTTTCAGAGACCCTTAACTGCATGGGAGGAGATCGCCCATCCTTCCCCCAAAGAGCAGCTTTGAGCCATAGGCCTTTGCGATTGTAGTGCAGATTGCAGTGCAGCAGTCAGGACATCAAAAGAGGGAATGCAGATTCTTGCCACTAGGCCACCAGAGCTCCCTACATGGCCATTTATTAAAAAACAAAACAAAAAACAACCTATCCTTAAACTGTATATGATACATACTCCCCCCTCCCTCCTTTATCTTGCTGTCTCGAGTTTGGTTAAGATGAAGGGAGCATCATCAGGTACAGTGGAGATAAGTTCTGAGGAATGAAGGACAGCAAAGCTGCAGACAGTCTGGGTGTAAGATCAAAGGCAGTTCCAAACTCACCCTGAGAAGCTTCCTCTCGCCTTAGTTTAAGTTAGAGATGAATCTGAGGCTGTCACTTCCAGCTCAGCTCTGTTCTAGCTGATCAGGTTAAAAAGTTTGATTTCTTTCTCTCATATTTACATCCAGTCTTGGTGGCTCTACTTTCAAATTATACCCAGAGTCCCACCACTTCTGTTTCGTCCCACCACTTCTGTTTCATCCCCTGAATCTGAACCCCATTCCTTTACTGCAGATTACTCCAAAGAGAGGGTTCCTGCTTCCAGGCGACCCCCTATAGTTTACCTTCAATAAGGTAATAATTTGCTGTTTGTGCGCCATCAAGTCAGAACAGGGCCATAACTAACTCTCCACCGGGTTTTCGGAAGCAGTAAATTGCCTGAGAGGATATTGTCCATCCTTCACCTGTGGAGCACCTCATGGATTCAAACCCTATGCCTTTATGATGGCAGCGCAGCTTCTTACAACTAGGCCACCAGAGCTCCCTTATGGTAGTAGAGCAAGTCTTTCACAACAGTCAGTGTGTCCTTTCTCTGCTCAGAACACTGTATGGATAAAAGTTAAACTCCTTAAATGAGCCTTGTTGTAGATTTAAATTATGTCTCCCTAAAGAGATCTGTTGACGCCCAATTCCTGTGGTACCTGTGAATGTGGCCACGGTTAGAAGAAATAGGGTCTTTGGAGATGTTGACAGTTAACATGAGGTCTTACCAGAGACCAGTGGATCCTAATCCCATCCAGTTTATAAAAAAGAAAAAACATATGGCTTAGATGGGATGGATGACCATGCAGCTGGGGAGGATGCTGCAAATCTAAAGAGCGTGAAGATTTCCAGGAGCTGCCAGAAGCTAGAAAGGCGGCATGGGGTGGTTTCAGAGAATGAAGAAATTTGCGTGACTGACAGCTTGATTTGAATCTTTGATTTCTCAAACTTCAAGACAATTCTGTTCTTTAAATCCACTTAATTTATTATGACAGTCCTAAGAAACTAAGACGGATCTTGAGTGATTTACACTTGTTGCCTTTCCTCTCTTGTGAACTGCTCTTCTCCAGACCCACCCCGCTCCAGCCACACTGCTCTTCTTGGTGTTGCTTAAACAGAGGCCCTGCTCCTAACTCCTGGCTTTGGCAGTGGCTGTTCCCTCTCTCAGTCACATTCTGTCCCCACATATTCACATGACTCACTCTCTTGTCAAGTTTTCACACAAATGTCCCTATAGCAGCCAGGTTAGATTATAACTTGCTTCCTCCCCCCAATTTCCACCCTGCTTATCCTGTTTCTCTTCTAATATACCACATAGAGTGCTCATTTATTTGTTGATTAGTCATAGCCAGCCTCCCTCCACTCAAATTTAAACTCCAAAAGGGGCAAAGAACGCAATCTTTATCTGTTTCATTGCTAATGTGTTTCAACACTTAAAATCATACCTCATATATAGCTGCTGTTGTTGTTACGTGCCATCTAGTTGAAACTAACTCATAGCTGACCTTCCAGAGGTTTTTGGAGACTGTAAATCAAATGGAAGCTTTCTCATCCTTCTCACGGGGAGCAGCTGGTGGATTCTAACTATGTGCCTTTGGGTTAACAGCACAACTTCCTACCACTACGCCACCAGATCTCCATGGTACAATGTAGACCCTGGGAAAAAGTATTAATTTATAAACTTTGCTTAATCACTTCTTTCAATTATAAAAAATTATGGTAAATTTCAAATACATGCACAAAAGGAGAGAGAATAGTATAATGAATGTGTATGTATGCATCATTCAACTTTGACAATTTTCAGCTAAAAATAACTTAATATCACCTATAATCTCAACCATCTATACCCCAGATGGTTTGGAAGTAAATTCTACAAATTATATTTTTGTCTGGGAATATTTAGTATGTACCTCTAAAAATTGAAAACTCCTTTTTAAGATATAATCACAATCAAATCATTATATCTCAAAATGAACTATAATAATTCCTCCTCTTACCTTTCTAGTCCATATTTATGCTTTCAAAATATCTTAAGCTTTTCCTCCCTTTAGTTTGTTTGACTTGGAATCCAAGTAACAACTACTCTACAATTAGTTAAAATGTCTCCTACAGAGATTTTTTTTTTTTTTTAGGAAAGACCATCTTTTCCTACAGAGATTTTAAAGTCTATGTATTTTTTTCATCTTCTTACAAAATATAGTTGTTAAAGAAATTGGATTCTTTACTCACTAGAGTGTCTCACAATCTAGACTTTGCTAATTGTGTTTCTTCAGGGGAGTTTAACATGTTCTTCTGTTTCTATATTTTCTATAAATTAGGAGTTGGCTTTCAAGCTTTCAAAAAAAAAATACAGGCTTGAAATTTGGCACAGGATCTCTAATATATTATTGTTTCTCTTTTTTGCTGTTGGCAGTCTTTGATCATTAATGCCTAAATCCATTATTCATCAGGGTCTGCAAAATAGTGATCATCAAATTATACCTTCTTTCTTTGCCAAAAAAAAGTACTTCCCCACGTTAACTATATGTTTATTCTGAGCTATAATTTGCATTGAACTTTTCAGGAATGGCATATGCATCCAAAGAGTCCCTGGCAGTGCAATCAATTTGCATTTAATCCTAACCTAAAGGTTGTCTATTGGAACCCACTCATCAGAGTCTTAAATCTGCTCTCAACAAAATCGTGTGGAAGAGTTCCACTCTATCATATGAACTCACCGTGATTTGGAATCAGTTTGACGGCAATCGATATGAGATTTAAACCAATGCATCTAAACCAAATTTAAGCACTACAAGCCCTATGAAAGAAACGTGTTGGGGATGGATGAGAAGCAGGCTATGACTTAGGGGTTGTGTTTCATAAGTTAGGGTCACTTGGACTTGTAAGCATGAGTGGATTCAGGGTGGATGTCTCTGATGTCAGGATTGGGGGCAAGGGGTATGATTTTTCTGAAGGAAGATGACAAGGAAGGGCAGTAGGTGGACTTTTCTCAGTCACTGAAGTATTGTCTTGCCTAGAGAAGAGTCTGCCTATTGACAATGGGTTCAGTAAATAGCTGATGGATGGATAGGTGGATGGACATAGCGGGGATCACTCTTGTACATGAAAGATTGTAATCAAGAAGTAACTTTCCAGAGTGAGATTGTTGCAAAAAGTCATTCTTTTTGCACTCAAACTCTAATCCTCTTCAGTAAGTCTCTGGACCTGGGGCATCAACATCATAGCCAAGGGGAACATCAAGGTCCAACAGCATAACATGATTCACAAAGGATACTTTGGTGAGTGGTTAGTCTGGTCTTAATTTATGAATGGCCATCTAAGGTCCATCCACTGCTTTCTCCTGCACAGAGTAAAGAAGAGTGAAAATGATCAAAGAAAAATGGAAACAATTAGTTCAAGGACCATTGCAACCCCAGTCTCTGTCACTCTGAGATTAGAGGAAGTAGATAGTGCCTCGCTACTAATGCCAGTCATCCTGAAGGTGAATAATCACAACAGGAGGTCTGAGTTAGAGTGGAAGAAACAAACTCAAAATCATAGAAAGATCCTGGCTTATTGCTCTGGTAGATCCTGGTTGGACCCGTGAAACTGTAGACCCTGTTGTTGTTGTTGTTGTTGTTAACTGCCATTGAGTCAAGTATGAATCATAGAGACTACATGAGCAACAGACTTGATCTTTGCCTATCCTGTGCCTTCCTCATCATCTCTGACACATTTGAGCCCATTGCCAAAGTCACTGTGCCATTCTAACCCATTGGGGATCTTCATCTCCTTTGCTGAATCTAGAACTTTCCAAGCTTGATGTTTCTTTCCAAGGAACAGCCTTGCCTAGCTACATGTCCACAGTATTAAAGACAAAGCTCTGCCGTCTTTGCCTCCAAGGAGTATTCTGGCTACATTTTTCCCTCCTCTTAAGACATATATGTTCTTTGGCAGCCCATAGGACATTCAGTAATCTTCTCCATCACCACAGTTCAAAGCCATCAATTCTTTTTCTATCATCCTTATTCATTTTCCAGCTCTCTGATATAGCAAGTGATTGAAAAGACCATGGCTTGTTTTTCTTATGTTGAACCATCCTTGCATACCTGTTATGAATCCCATGTGGTCATGGTGAATTATTTTTCTGATGTGCTTTTGTATTCTACTGGTTAGGTTTTTGTTAAAGATTTTTGCATGTATATTCATGAGTGGTATTGGTCTGTAGTTTTCTTTCTTGGTAATATCTTTGCCTGTTTTTTGGTATTAGGGCTATGCTAACTTCATAGAATGCCTCTGGAAGTGTTTCTTCTTTTTCAATTTTTTTGAAGTAGTTTAAGTAGAATTAGTGATAGATCCTCTCTGAATTTTTGGTAGAATTCAGCTGTGAAGCCATCTGGTCTAGGACTTTTCTTATAGCGAAGTCTTCGCTGGAAAGGAGATAGCAAGAAAGGAACTCTTAGATATTGTTGGTGGGATTGTAAAATGGTACAACCATTCTTGAAGGCAGTTGAGCACTTCCTAAAAAAGCTGAATATAGAAATTCCACATGACTCAGCTATTCCATTGCTTGGAATATACCCCAAGAATATGAGAACTGAGGCTCAAATGGAAACTTGTACCCCAATGTTCATAAGCAGCATTATTCATTATCCCAAGAACATGGAAACAACCCAGATGTCCAACCACAAATGAATGGATTGAGAAGTTGTGGTATATTAATACAGTGCAATACTACACAGCATGCAGGAGCAATGATTTTGTAAATTACTAAACACAGGCTATACACATGGATTTCACCTGATGGTATGCATAGAAATCAAATCTATTACATTTGTGGAAAGACTCACTGGAGAAGCTCAGTATCAGCTGTGAAAACCAGGCCGGGTGCTGATTGTGGGACAGACCACCAGCTACGCATATGCAAGTTCAAGCTGAAGTTGAGTAAAATGAAATCAAGTCCACGGGAACCAAAATTTGACTTTAAGTCTGTCCCACTCGAATTTCAAAACCATCTGAGGCACAGGTTTGAGGCGTTGAGCACTAATGAGCATAGACTAAATGAGCTCTGGGAGGATATCAAGAAAATTGTCTATGAAGAATGTGAAAGATCATTGCAAAGCCTGAAGAAGAAAAGATCAAGATGGATGTCAGATGAGACTCTGAATATTGCATTAGAGTGCCAAGAAGCCAAAGCTAGAGAAAGAAACCAAGAAATCAAAGAGCTGAACAGAATTTTTCAAAAGTCAGCTCGGGACAACAAAGCAAGATACTATAATAAAATATGCAGAGAGCTGGAGGCAGAAAATCAAAAGGGCTGATTTTGTTCAGCATTTCTTAAGCTGAAGGAGTTGAAAAACAAATTCAAACCACAGGTGGCAATACTTAAGGATACTTTGGGTAGAATGTTAAAGGATCCAAGAATTATCTTAAGAAGACGAAGGAGTACACAGAGTCACTGTATCAGAAGGAACTGGCTAATATAGAAGAATTTCATGAAATAACATATGAACAAGAGCCTATGGTGATGAAGGAGGAAGTTCAAGAAGGAATTGGCTAAAAACAAGGCCCCAGGAGTTGACAGCATACCAATTTATTTCAACAAACAGATGCTGCCCTGAAAGTGCTCACTAAGTTGTGCTAAGAAATCTGGAGGACAGCCAGCTGGCCAACTGACTGGAAAAGATCAATATTTGTTCCCTTTCCAAAGAAAGGTGACCTAACAGAGTGTGGAAATTATCAAACAATATCATTAATATCACATGCAAGCATGATTCTGCTGAAAATTACCCAAAAACGTTTGCAACAATATATCAACAGAGAACTGCCAGATGTGCAGGCCGGACTTAGAAGAGGTTGTGGTACTAGAGATATTATAGCTAATGTTAGATCTATCTTGGTAAAAAGCAGAGAATACCAGAAGAATGTCTATCTGTGCTTCATTGACTATGCAAAGGCTTTTTTTGACTGTGTGGATAACAACAAGCTATGGCTGACTCTAAGGAGAATGGGACTCCCAGAATATTAGATTGTGTTAATGCAAAACCTATACTTGGACCAAGAGGCAGTCTTCAGAACAGAGCAAGAAGACACTACATGGTTCAAAATCCAGAAGTGGGTCCGTCAGGGATGTATTTTGTCGCCATACCTTTTCAATCTGCATGCAGAAGAGATCATCTGAGACTCTGGGCTGTACAAAGAGGAATGTGGCATCAGGATTGGTGGAAGAATCATCAACAACCTGAATTATGCAGATGACACAACCCTGCTTGCTGAAACTTAGGAGGACCTGAAGCGCTTGCTGCAGAAAGTCAAAGACTGCAGCCTTCAATATGGATTGAAGCTCAACATCAAAAAAACAAAGATTCTCACCACTGGGCCAATTGGCAGCATCGGTATAAATGGTGAAGATATTGAGAGAGTTAAGAGTTTTAGTTTACTTGGTTCCACAGTCAACACTCTTGGTAACAGCAGCCAGGAAATTGGGAGATGAATTGCATTGGGAAAGTCAGCTGTGAGGGACCTCTCAAGAGTATTGAAGAGCAATGGTGTCAGGCTGGAGACTAAGGTGTGCCTGATCTAGGCTACAGTCTTCGCAATTATGTGCTATGCATCAGAGAGTTGGACAGTAAATAGGGATGATAGAAAGAAAATTTATGCCTTTGGGCTGTGGTGCTGGAGAGAATTGTTGAATATACCATGGACTGCTAGAAGAACAAACAGGCTTGTCCTGGAGTGGATGAAGACGGAATGCTCCTTGGAGTCAAGGATTCTGAAGTTTCATCTGATATACTTTGGGCATGTTGCAAGGAGGGACTAATCCTTAGAGAGGGACATCATGTTTGGGAAAGTGGAGGGATGGCACAGGAGAGGAAGACCCTCGATGAGATGGATCAATTCTGTGAGTGGAGTGGTGGGAATGAGTGTGTTTGAGATGGCGAGGTTGGCACAGGATAGAACGGCATTTAGGGCTCTTGTACATAGGGTCACTATGAGTTGCAAGCAACTCGATGACACATAACAACAACAACAACTTGGGAGGGACTGGAAAGCATGCTGAGTGAACTAACTTAGTCCCACAAAGACAAATACTGAATAAAACCATTATTATAGAATGAATATGAAGATCCAAGGGGGATCTTCCCCAAAAGGGGAAGCCAAGGAGTAAGTATGGATGGAGGGAGGGGATTGTTAATTATAGGTTTGTTTGCACAATTCCAAGGGTAGGGGATGAAGGAAATGGGAAGAATCTTTTGTGAAAAATGATGTATTCAAACTCTGTAAATAAATCAATATAAAATTTTTAAAAATTAAAGAAAAGATCATGGCCTGAATCAAGTGTACCTTAGTCTTCAAACTGACAGCATTCCTCTTCAACATTTTGGAGTGGTCCCTCACTGCAAATTTGCCCAATGGAACTGGAATGCACCTCCTGATTTCCTGACTTCTGGTACCAAAGTTGTTGTTGAAGATCCAACAATGGCTAGAGCAACACTGACAAAGAATACTAGAAATTCAAGTTAGATTTAGAAGAGGCCATCACACCAGGGATATCATGGCTGATGTCAGATGGATCCTGACTAAAGACAAAAAATATCAGAAGAATGACTATTTTTGTTTTATTGACTGTGTAAAGGCATTTGACTGTGTTTACCATAATAAATTATGGGTAACATTGAGAAAAATGGGGATCCCAGGACACTTTATTAGATTTATTAGAAATCTATACCTAGATCAAGAAGCTGTTGCTTGAAAGGAGCAAGGGAACATTGTATGATTTAAAATTAGAAAAGGTATGTAACAGGGTTTTACCCTTTCACCATACCTATTCCAAGCAAATTATTCACAAAGCTAGGCTCTGTGAAGAAGAATTTAGCATCAGTATTGGAATAGACCAATCAACAACCTACCTTATGCAAATTGTTGCTGCTGAAACTGAGGAGGATATGAAAGGCTTGCTACAGAAGATTAAGGATTATAGCCTTTAAATGGATTATAAATGAACATCAAGAAAACAAAGGTCTTTACCACCCACAGAACCAATAGTCAACATTATGATAGATGCAGAAAAGATTGAAGTTGTCAATGATTTCATCTTTTTTGGATCAACAATCAACACCCTTGTTACTGTTGTTATGTGCTCTTGAGTTCTCTAAGAGACTCATAATGACCCTATAAACAATAGCTCTGGACCTTGCCCTATTCTGAGCCACTATCATTCTTTAATCCTTGAAACCATGCTGTCAACTTTCAGTCAAACACTAAACAGACCTACACGTTAAAAAATAATTTCAGGCTACCACAGAATAAGACAGGGTTCAGGTCTGTTGTTGATAGGGTCGCGATGAGTCATACTCCACTCAATGGCATCTAACAACAAAACAAAAGGTACTTCCTGAACTACCAACTAAAGGGCAGTGTTTCCCAGAAGATAAAGTTCGGAAGACAGGTTGTTGTTGTTGTTGTTGTTGGTATTGTGAGGTACTTTCAAGTTGCAACTGATCCTCCAGTGAGTTTTCAGAGCTAGTTTAATTGTGCTGTTGTTGTTCACACAAGAGTCCAATGCAGTAGTCACCCCATCAATCCACCTGGTTTAGGGTCTTCCTCTTCTTTGCTGACTTTTCCATTATGTACTTCTCCAAGGAATAGACCCTCTTAGCAACATGCCCAAAGTATATGAGGTGAAGCCTCATCATTCCTGCCTCCAGGGAGCACTCTAGCTGCACCCTCTCCAAGACATAGTCATTTGTTCTCTTGGCTGTCCATGGGATGTTCAGTGCTTTACTCCAACACCACAGCTCAAATGCGTCAATTCTTTTTCTGTCATCCTTATTCATTGATCAGCTTTCAGATGCATAGCAAGTAATTGGAGAGACTATGACCTGAATCAGATGTCCCTTAGTCCTCAAACTGACATCATTACTCGTCAATAATATGGAAAGGTCCTTAACTACAGATTTTCCCAGTGCAATGCATCTCCTTATTGTAGGGAGGAGAATACCCATCTTCCTCTCATGGACCATCTGATGGATTTGAACCATATATCTTTGGGCTGACAGTGCAACCCTTTACCACTAAGCCACCAGAGCTCACTGAGATGACTGGAAGGGACAGAAAAGAAGGACAAATTGAAAAGGAGGAAGAGGAAAGAGTGTTGTTGCATTGTGGCAATTTGCAAAAGCAGGAATCAAATAGATATGAACTATTGAATAGAAAATCAATTTGCTCTGTAACATTTTACCCAAATCACAATAAAAATGTTAAAAACAAAACACAACTCTAATCCTCTTCATCAAAGCCTGACAGAATAATAGCAATAACCTTTCAGTTTAGAACATTTCCATGAAGAAACTCAATGTTCTTTATTTTATTTTATTGTTCCGTTTGCAGGAAAAGATTCCATTACATTTCTCCTTAAAGAGGTTGTATAAACTGCCAAGGAAATGAAAGCAGCCTGGGTACACAAAGGGTTCCTGAATCTCAGTGGTAGTCATGATTAGAGCTCTTGATTCAGGTACTGGAGGGTAGACACTGGCTTTAATCCTTCTAGGTTAATATTAACAGCTTGAGAGCGTTGGGAGATAATTGGAAGAGCTGAGATTCTCTAATCTCAAAGGAGTCAAGGGAGAGGGAAATGTAGACTGTCTTGGAGGAAGTGTAATCCAAGTGGTGAAACTTCATCTCACATTGTATTGCTATGCTGTCAGAAGGCACCAGTCCTTGGGAAAAAGACATCATTCTGCAAATGGTGGAGCACCTGAGAGAGGGAAGTCCTTCAGTTAAACGAATTGCCATAGTTACCGCAACAATAGACCGGAATACATCAGAGATCCTGAGGATGGTGCAGGATAAGGCAAGGTTTAGATCTGTTGTTCATTGTGTTGTTAATAAGTTGTAGTTCACTCAATGGCATCTAACAACAAAAACAGCTGAGCAAGGAGTTATTGGGTGGTGCAAACAATCAAAGCCAACTAATCCACAGGGAATTGCACTGCTGACCAAAAGATGGTACCTCTCTGCGAGTTTGACCATTAGCAGCTCCAAGGGATAAAGATGAACAATCTCCTCCTGTGCGATTTACAGCCTTGAGAAACTCCAAAGAGAGTCATCTGTAAACTGGTTCCAATGTGCTGGCAATGAGTTTGAGACTAATCATCAGACTGCAAATTAGACTCCACCAAGGAAGTTTTGAAGGAAAAGAGTGGAGAGAGATTTCTGGAAAGTCACATGAGGGGGATGCAGACCAGGTAGGTTAGAGCCACTGACGTTGCCGTGACTTGTGGTAACCAGCGCGAGCTCATTGTCAGAGGAATATGAAAAAGCAGGGCAATTTGGTTAAGGAAAAATGCCGAGATGATGGCCTTCCTGCCATTGCCCACAAGCAGAGGGTGGGGGATAATTAGGGAGCAGAAGCAGAAAAAGGCAAATGGGAAGGAGGAACCCAAGTAGCTTGTGAAGCCCTCTCCAACCCTCCGGTCCTTCACCTGTGTGCCTGGAAGCAGGCCCATCAGTTCATATTTCCTCCTGTGGTGCTCACAGGTCTGATGGCATTCTCTTCACCCTAAGTCTGCAGCACATCCCCTTTGTTCTTCCTTCCCTCCCTCCCTCTGGGCCACATCTGGGGAAGAAGGGGTTGCCCCTGTCCAGTTTTTTTAATTCCTGTGGAGCTCACCCCAAACTGAAAAAATTGTAATTTAAAAAATAAAAAAGAAAGAAAGGTCATAGGAGTATACTGTGGAGACAGGTTTACTCTGGCAACAAAAGAGGTCATCATGGGTCAGAAATGGTACAACAACAATTGATTGGGTTTTTTAGTTTGTTGACCATGAAGTAAAGTTATCCTAACCACATAGATGAGAAGCAAGACTGTGTCCAAAGGTGTTGACTTCCCAGGACCCACCCTGCTGTTGCCTAATAGTGTTGTGTGCTGAGAGACAGGAACAACTGTGAAATATCTCAGTCACAAAAGGACAGGTGCTGCATGGTGCCCCTATTGTAGAACGGGACTGATATTAGGGTTGGGGTGAGATTGAGAAAAATTGGATAAATTATGTATACTGCTTTGAAACAGATGAGGGAGAGAACTGCTTGAAAGCGATATATGATTGCGTATTACGGTTTTGACAAGAGTCCAGAATGAAGGTTGCATAGTGGAGTGTACTTGGAGCATGAGGAGGGGAGATTCATTACCAGTGAAATAATTTTTCTTTTACTTTTCAAAGAGAAGAACGAACTGGGGGAAGGAAACAGTGCAACAATGAATGAAAAGCCAAAATCTCTGTAAATGTTCATTAAAATTAACTAAAAAGTAAAATTTAAAAAAGAAAAAGAAAAATTAAAAATTTGCCATTTTAATGAAGACAATGATTCTCACCACTGGACCAATTGGCAGCATCAGGATGGATGGTGAAGAGATTGAGATTGTACACGGTTTTAGTTTGCTTGGCTCCATAGTCAACAGTCTTGGCACCAGCAGCCAGGAAATAAAAAGGCACATTGCCATGGGAAACTCTGCTGTTAGGGACCTCTCCAAAGTGCTGAAGAGCAATGGTATCTCTTTGGAGACTAAGGTGCATCTGAAACAGGCCATGATCTTCGCAATCACCTGTTATGCATCAGAGAGTTGGACAATGACCAAGGAGGATAGAAGGAGAATTGATGCCTTTGAGCTGTGGTGCTGGAGAAGAGTATTGAGAATACCATGGACTGCTAGGAAAACAAACAGATTTGTCCTAGAAAGGGTTAAACCGGGTGGCTCCTTGGAGGCAAGGATTCTGAGGCTCTGTCTAACATACTTTGGACATGTTGTGAGGAGAAACCGGTCCTTAGAGAGGGACATCATGCTTGGGAGGGTGGAGGTACAGCGCAGGAGAGGAAGGCCCTCTATGAGGTGGATTGATTCAGTGACTGGGATAATTGGGATGGGAGTGTCAGAGACAGTGTGATTGGCACAGGACAGAGCGGAGTTTAGGGCTGTTGTACATAGGATCGCTATGAGTCGCGGGCGACTCGACGGCACATAACAACAACAACAACAATGTTTTAAAAGAAGATAACAACTAGTATTCTCATAATTTTCCGTATGTCACTCAGTAATATTAATTGCATTCACCAGGCATTCCCCATTGTTATTATTTTTATGTGCTATCAAGTTGCCTGCAACTCATAATGACTCTAAGTATAGCTCTGAAGTCTGCCTTATCCTGAGCCA
The DNA here is from genome assembly GCF_000299155.1 of Elephantulus edwardii. NCBI lineage: Eukaryota > Metazoa > Chordata > Mammalia > Macroscelidea > Macroscelididae > Elephantulus > Elephantulus edwardii. Next base: position 15,540,692 of record NW_006399783.1, read on the forward strand.
GTCTCACTGACTCTGGCACAGTTACTGTGTTGCTCCATCTCATCTTGGGTCTTCCTCTCCTGCACTGTACCTCCACTCTTCCAAACATGATGTCCTTCTTCAAGGACTGGTCCCTCCTGGCCATATATCCAAAGTATATAAGGCAGAGCTTCAAAATCCTAGCCTCCAAAGAGAATATTGGTTTTACCCTCTCCAAGACAGACCTCTTTGTTCTCTTAGTGATTCATATGTTCAATATCCTTCTCTAGCACTACAACTCAAAGGCATGATTTTTTTTCTTCTGTTATCCTCAGTGAATAGAGTTGATAGAGAATTGATGCCTTTGAGCTGTGGTGCTGGAGAAGAGGGTTGAATATACCATGGACTGCTAGGAGAACAAATAGGTTTGTCCTGTAGAGGGTGAAGGCAGAATGTTCCCTGGCGTCAAGGATTCTGAAGCTTTGTCTGACATATTTTGGGCATGTTGCAAGGAGTGACTGGTCTTTGGAGAGGGACATCATGTTTGGCAGAGTGGAGGGGCAGCGAAGGAGATGAAGACCTTTGATGAGATGGCTCGATTCTGTGACTGGAGAGGTGGGAATAAATGTGTTTGAGATGGCTAGCTTGGCACAGGATAGAAGAGCGTATAGAACTCTTGTACATAGGGTCGCTATGAGTCGCAAGCGACTCGAAGGCACATAACAACAATCCTTAGTCATTGTCAAGCTCTCTACTTCATAGCAACTAATTGTAAAGATAGTTACATGATCATTATATACCTTTATCACGATCTCTTGCCAAAGTACTCATCACATAATAACTTCTCATGTCTTTTACCCCCAGTTTCTGTTAAACACTGCTCTACTTTTTTGTCTGTATGGTTGCCCTGCAAGGTTTCAATCTGCTGTTCACAGGGTTGCTGAATCATAGTTGACTCAATGGCGTTTAATAATAACTACTAATGTTTTGTTCCTAGTTTTTCAGTTGAAATTTAGGCCAAAGAATATTGAAACAAGTCAGCATCAATCAAAATATGATCTTTAGACTATTCTACATGTTATTGTGTTGTTACGAGCCGTTGAATCACTTGCGACTCATAGCAACCCTACGTACAACAGCCCCAAATTCTGCTCTGTCCTGTGCCAATCGCACTGTCTCCGACACACCCATCCCAATTATCCTAGTCACTGAATCAATCCTCCTCATAGAGGGTCTTCCCCTCCTGCACTGTCCCGCCACCCTCCCAAGCATGATGTCCCTCTCCAAGGACCTCTCCCTCCTTACAACATGTCCAAAGTATGTTAGACGGAGCCTCAGAATCCTTGCCTCCAAGGAGC